>NC_136784.1:20780520-20963020 GCF_947034865.1 Barbatula barbatula | reverse complement strand
TTCTTCAGTTTCTCCACCATTTCAGCAAACATCACATTCTTCCCTAGAACAGGCCGAGGGCTGAAGGTTTGTCTGCACTGAGGGCAGCTGTAGATTCCCGTCTGATCGTCTTTATCCCAGAAGTCTGTGATGCATCTCATACAGTAAGTGTGTCCACAGGGAACAGTCACTGGATCCTTCAGTAGATCCAGACACACTGAACACATGAAGTGATCCTCTGAAAAACCTTCTGCCATTTTACCACAAACACACACGTCAACTCAAGAACACTTTTACTTTCACTTTTCCTGAATGCAGTTTCCTGGTTGTGTGTTTGAGAGACGTGTGCAAAACAGGCGTGTCTGTGAATCTAATAAAAGAGTTCACTGTGTGTCATACAGAAGCCATAGTGCCAAAAAAACTCAAAGCCCTGAATTAGCCTTTGGACGTGCGTATACTCCTGTTGCATTCAAATACACCTACTTAGCTACTATCCAATCCAATCCAATCCAACTTTATTTGATTAAGCGCTTCACACAGCCAAAGCTGACCAAAGTGCTGTACAGAAATTAAGACATTATATTTAAAAAGCTAGAAGTTTGCACAAATTGCACAGTTACACATATAATACAATAATAAAAAACATTTATAAAACAGAAAACAAGAAATATATACTGGAGTATATAAAATCAACATCTTACTAGGTATTAAAAGCCACATTGTAAAGATGGGTTTTAAGACGGGACTTAAAAACAGGCAACGAAGAAGCCTGCTTTACATGAAGCGGCAGATCGTTCCATAGTTTAGGAGCCGACACAGCAAAGGCCCGGTCCCCTCTGAGCTTCCGCTTAGTTTTAGGCACACTCAGGAGGAGCTGATCCTCAGATCTGAGAGAGCGGCTGGGTATATAAGGGCATAGTAGCTCTGAGAGGTAGGACGGGGCAAGACCATTAAGAGCTTTAAAAGCAAATAAAAGAATTTTAAAATGAATCCTATATTGAATGGGCAGCCAGTGAAGTGCAGCTAACATGGGGGAAATGTGCTCATGCTTACGTGTGCTAGTTAACAGACGTGCAGCAGCATTCTGAACCAACTGGAGACGGGCGATAGAGGACCCACTTACCCCCACATACAGTGCATTACAGTAATCCAGCCTAGTGGTAACAAAGGCATGGATTATCATTTCAAAATGCTGACTTGATAGTATTGGCTTTATTTTTGCCAGCTGCCTCAAGTGGAAGAAACTTGCTTTAACAACCGCATTTATCTGACCACTAAACTTCAGCTCCCGGTCTACTTTAACGCCTAGGTTTTTGATGCTCGGTTTAATGTACTGGCCCAAGGAACCCAAATCTACAGGGACCCCCCAGGAGTGTTACCAAAAACCATTACTTCTGTTTTTTCATCATTGAAATTTAAAAGGTTCAAAGCCATCCAAGCCTTTATCTCCTCAAGACACTTAAGTAGTAAATTGGCAGAGTATGAATCTTTCCTTTTCAGTGGTATATAAATCTGACTGTCATCTGCATAACAGTGGAAGGAAATGCCATGCTTCCTAAGTATGGAACCAAGTGGGAGCAGATAGAGAGAAAAGGGAGAAAAGAAGAGGGCCAAGTACTGAGCCCTGTGGAACCCCACACATAAGAGGAGCCGAGGAGGATACACAGCCAGCAAGGCTGACACAGAAAGTTCGATCAGCCAAGTACGACCTGAACCACTCAAGTGCTATGCCCCCAATGCCCACTCACTGCTTCAAACGTGAGATCAGTATCTCATGATCCACCGTGTCAAATGCAGCGGTTAAATCTAAAAGCACAAGGATAACACAGTCACCAGAGTCAGTAGCTAAAAAGATATCATTAAAAACTCTTAAAAGAGCTGATTCCGTGCTGTGGAGGGTTTTAAACCCAGATTGAAAAACCTCTAAAATATTGTGACCTTCCAAAAAGGCTATTAATTGATTGTGCACAATCTTCTCCAGGATTTTTGCAAGGAAAGGCAGCTTAGAAATAGGCCTGAAATTAGCAAGTACAGATGGATCTAAAGCAGGTTTTTTAATCAGAGGTTGTACTACTGCATGTTTAAAATTTCCCGGGACCACACCTGAGGACAGACTGCTATTTACGACTGCAATAACAGATGGTCCTATAGTGGGGAAAACCTCTTTAAATAATCGGGGAGGGACAGTATCCTTTATAGAACCTGAGGGCTTCAATTGATCAACAATGTTCTGTAAATGGGAAAGGGTCACAGGCTCAAATTGATCAAAAACGGCAGAGCAGGAGGCAGGGATTGAGGGATCATAAACTGGAAATGAGATTTGAGCCCTAATAGAAATTACTTTATCAATAAAAAAGTGAAGGAAATTTTCACACACAGCAGTGGTCACCTCCATACAGGCGGTCTGCGGTGCATTTAAAAGTGAGTCAATAGTTTTAAACAAAACGCGAGGTTTGTGACAATTTGACAGGATAATATCTGAGAAATGTTTACTTTTAGCATCTTTCACAGTTTTCTGATAAAGCTGCCAGCCTTCCCTTAACATTTGCAAAGACGCATGCAGTTTATCCTTCTTCCACTTTCGCTCAGCTCTACGGCACTCACGTCTGACCGCACGGGTTGTATCATTTAGCCAGGGCTCAGATTTAATTTTTGGCTGCCTAAGTTTTAATGGAGCCACAGTGTCTAAAGCAGTTTGGCAGGTGGAGTGAAACCATGAGCTAAGCTTCTCTGTAGTGTACCCAGAATCTGGGATGATGGAGTCCTTACTGAAAGCATCCGAGAACCGAGCAGCAGTGGAAGGGTTAATAATACGACAGCATCGAGCCACATCACTAGGTTTAACTATATTACAGACCAAAGCAACCTCAAATAAAACAGGCATATGGTCAGAAAACACTGCATCACATATCTCCAGATTCGAAATGGGCAAACCAAATGATAGGACAAGATCAAGTGTGTGTCCATGTTCTTGTGTGGGTCCCGACACAGATTGCACAAGATTAAATGAATCTATGAGATTTAAAAAATCCTTTGCCATTGGCTTGTCAGGACAACACACATGGACATTAAAATCCCCAACAATAAGAACACGATCATATTTAGGCATGATTTCAGCCAGAAAAACAGAAAATTCATCTAAAAAAACCTTATTGTACTTAGGAGGGCGATAGACCACAGCACACAACACTGTGCTAGAGCGACCACACTCAAATAAACTCAGTTCAAAGCTGGTGAAAGAGGATGATAACACTAACTGCTTACATTTATAATGTTTATTATGAACAATCGCTGTTCCTCCTCCTCGACCCGACATCTGCGGGGAGTTAAAGTAGCAGCAATCACTAGGTAGAAGTTCAGTAAAAGCGCTGGACTCACCAACACTCAGCCATGTCTCCAATTCCAATTCCAGGATATCCAATTCACGGGACATAAAAAAATCCTTTATGATAAAAGTCTTATTTGCTAGCGATCTAGCATTTACCAGGCCGATCCTGGCAGGAACCGGCGCGACCGTGGCGTTGACTGTCCGGGGAACCCGACACAGGAGCTGCAGGTTGCGGTGATTCACCCCGCGCCAGCCAGGACGTAGAGCGCAGCGGCCGCGAGGCTGTAACACCTTTTTGGTGCTGACGACAGGTATCTGCCAGGCGTCGACAGGATGCAACTATGTTAGCACTTGAACAGAGTAGTATGTCTGAATCCTTTGTATTCATAAAAGAGAAGGCGAGAAATTCCCGGATGGCTTACTGGTTACAATCAGATTGTGAAGCACTCAGAAACACAAACTTAACATATGTCTGGGCTCAATCCTCCCTCGTCAACAGCCCTGCCACGCGTCCTCTTAAGCTCCCGATTTCCTCCGTGAGATATGCAGGACCGGTATTGTGTAATTTCTTGGTCATTTTCAGTACTTTTGCAGTATTGTTATACACATATATAACAATGTATACATATTTTAATAGTACACATGTAACTAGAATAACTATGTAGTAGTGATATAATCTGGGTGATCTGAAACCACATATAACCAAAGATGAATGAGATTGTGCAGTTGATTATACCACGATTTAATGCTATGATCAGTATACATAGTCATAGTCAAGTACCATTTATTTACATATCTGCGCAGATAACAGTGATGTTGGTAGGGATAATAAAGATAGAGCTTGGTTATGAAGGTTATGCGTATTAGGCGTGCTGTCCGGGAAGAGGGCTCCGAGCTCGCCAGATCTATCTGAACCCGAAACACTACTATCATGAACTGCTCCGAGACTTGAATGTGAGATCCAATAGCAGCTTTATTTAGAGGGCAATCCAACGGCGTAATCCAGATAACAGGCAAGGGTCATACACAGACAGGCAGTCCAAACAAAGAAACAAACAAAACAAAGAAACAAACAAAACAGGCAGGGACCAGAGGCAAAAGCGGAAAAGGGGAACAAGGCACGAAATCCAAAAACCAAATGACAAGAAACCAGGAAAACGCTCGGAATTGCAGTGTGAACAAAACAAGACTTCGCAAAGAATGGTGTGTGGAAGTGATATATATATATATATATATGTGTATGTAAATGATATGCAGGTGTGTGTGCAATCAGTGCTGATGAGTCCGGGTAGTGAGTTATGGGAAATGTAGTTTGTGAGTGAATGATAAGTTTGATGTGGAGTGCCCTCTGGTGGTTCTCAAGGGCACTCCAGCTGATGAACGTTACAACTACACCTTGGTCAAGGGGAGTGCGCCAAGCTCTGAACCGGTTTGAGCCCAGAGCACACCCCCATAAAGCAAGAAGTGGGACAGCCGCCGGAGTACGCATACCCCCCAAACGCGATGCTGAACAGTGCAGAGGCGTTGGGCTGCGTTCGGGTAAAGACAAGAGGATGATGGCTCCTTAGGAGGTGTGGTTTGTGATGAGGCAAGAATGGGGTAGGGGTTCCTCCAAGGATGGTTGAGACTGATATGGAGTGAGGGTGCCTGCTGGAGTGATGAGAAGTTGGAACCCATGAGCGGCTGGAAGTACGCTTAGTGCCCGCAGAGGTTGTAAATATGGGAATTCGGAAACTATCTAAAATGAACACGTCTTCGTGGATGTCCCTGGGTTTAAGACTGATACTGGGCGGAGGCGACTGAAGGAGGGGCCAGCTGAAGTAGAGCACCTGATGGACGCTCCTGCTGGGGTGAACGCTGCTTTGGTGCTTGATCCGTAGAAAGTCGTAGACAGCAGAGCGCGAGATGGAAGCACTGGCCTATGCGGAGGCGATCGCTGCTGCGACGCTGGCTTCGACGCCTTAGACGGAAGCACTGGCCTCTGCGGAGGCTATCGCTGCTGCGACGCTGGCTTCGATGCCTTAGATGGAAGCACTGGCCTCTGCGGAGGCGATCGCTGCTACAAAGCTGGCTTCGACGCCTTCGATGGAAGCACTGGCTTCTGCTGCTGCGATGCTGGCTTTGACGCTGGCTTTGACACCTTAGATGGAAGCACTGGCCTCTGCGGAGGCGATCGGCTGAACTTTGGAAGTTCTGGCTTCTTTGGATGCTTCTTGTCGCGGCACTTGCTTCCATGCTTGAATGGAAAAACGGTCTCTGGCTCAGGCTGTTGCAATGCTGGCTTCGATGTCTTGGATGGAAGCACTGGCCTCAGCTGAAGAGGTCGCTGCTGTGATGTTGGCTTCTGCTGAAGAGTCTGCAGCAGCAGAGCCCGAGACTTGGGCGATGGCCCCTACGGGTGGGGTCTGAATCCCTGGTGATTGCTGAGATGGTCGCAGTGGCAGTGAGATCTCCTGCTAGGGAGATGAAGGCTGAAGTGGTGGAGGTTCGAGCCCAGTCACTGAATAGAGTACTGATAGGTCCGATAATGTTGGATGGATTACAGGGTTGATCTTAGAAGCCGAAAAAGGCTAGGATAAACATGGTGTTGAGTGTGCGATCGACGTGCTTGGAGTGATATCCTTTACGGAAGGTGGAAATGCATCTGGTCAGTATATCTCGGGTTATAGGTTGCCTGGTGTCTGGGCGAGCGGGCTGGGTTCTTTGAATGCCCTTGATGAGCATAGATGTTTGGGAGCTGGCCATGGCTGCGGATGGAGAGTTGAATATGAGCTTGTGGAAGGACTGGACTCCACTCATGTAACCTTTAATTGAGCAAGCTTGGAGGTTTTTCGAAGAGTTTAGGAAGGAGATGTAGGAGGTGATGGAGAGGACAGAAAAAGTGGGAAAGGGAATGTTGAAAGCGTGGTGAAACAACTTGAAGCTTTTCCATGCAGTGAGATAAGATTGGAGGGTCCTAAGGGAGACGGCTTGGGTGATGGAGTTTCGATGTGCATCGAGGAGGGTTTTTATTGAGTGGTTTACCGGAATATCAGCTCCGAATAGGGAGGTACCGGTGTTGGCAAGGGGTCTGCTTCGGGCACCAGCAGCCTGAACTTCTGGAAAGCGAAATGAGAAAGGGCATCAGCAATCAGATTTTTTGATCCGGGAAACTATTTGGCAGTTAGAATGAACTGGTCACAGGCTGAGATCCAGATCAGGTGTCTGAGGAACGGCATTAAAGCGAGTGAGTGGGAGCGGCATTTGTTAATGCAATGAATGGTTGCCTCGTTATCACAATGTACCATTATACTGGAAGCCGACCACTCTTTTCCCCATAGGGATGCTGCGACAACCAGTGGATACAGCTTGAAAAGTGCTGAAGATGCTAAAGCCTGCAGAATCTCTAAGAGCTGGTAGGGCCAAGTGGATGCAAACCAACGACCTTGGTAAAAGCCTCTGAAACCTATGGAAGGGGCTGCATCAGTGAACAGGTGAATATCGACAGGGGAGGAGGACATGTCACTGTAGGAAAATGACAAGCCATTCCATTGTCTGAGATATGGATAGCGTGTCTAAAGCGTGCGTGGAGGACGCGAGAGAGAGGAGGTGTGAAACGAACGTGCGGCCTTGCGGGATTACTCTCATTATGAAAATTCAGATGGCAGAGAACAGACAAGAGCTCGCGTTTGGAGCAGTGGGGATTAGCTAATAGGGAGGAAGCGATGACGATCGATCTGTCGATTTTCTCTTTTGGCAAAGAAGCCTGGAATTTTTGCGAGTCTAATTTTATTCCGAGAAATTCGATGGACGTGCTCAGTCCTGAAGTTTTATCTGGGGCAAGGGGAACGCCGAGATTTTCGAAAACCTGCTGGACTTTTGCTAGATGCGCAGCCAGAAACGAGTCGGGAGACGAGTGGCGACCGCCTGAGCGGCTAGCCGAGCCATTCTCGTGCTAGCAGTGGCTACTAAGGTGGCTGGGAAATTTCCTAGAAACGGCGCCCGCATTGCTAGCTGAGGCAACCTTGCACTAGAGGTCGACGGAGGCCAAGACCCAGAGGCAGGGAATTTGTAGTAAAGCACCAGAGCTCCAGGTGCTGGTGAGCTAATGCTTTGTGGGCGGCCCGCAGTGTTAACTGCTGGCGGGGTGTTGGTAGCAGGCCGAAGCTGGCCTATGGGTAGGGAATAAGGAGAACGTCTCGGTTACGTATGTAACCTCCGTTCCCTGATGGAGGGAACGAGACGTTGTGTCGACAGAATGGGGTTTGACTTGAGAACCTACCTTCTCTGACTGACTTGAACAGGCCAATGAAAATTGGCGAATTAAATTTGCATGCCGGACTCCGCCCCCGGATATCCGGGTATAAAAGGGAGCCGGCGTGCCGCATTCATTCACCTTTTGTGCTGAGGAGCATGAGGATCTTGCCCCGACTGCTGCAGCGGGCGGCCAGCGTTGTGGCATGAAGGACACAACGTCTCGTTCCCTCCATCAGGGAATGGAGGTTACATACGTTCCCTTTCTGTCGGTCTCTCGACGTTGTGTCGACAGAATGGGGTTCCTCGGAAAACGCCACAACGCTGTGCCGCGTCACAATTCCTCGCGAAGCAACGCTGACTGGCCTGGGCGTGTCAGACGTGAGCGCTTAGCATGAATTGCAACCTTCCAGCGGAAGGGAAGGAGTCCAGAGCTTTCAAAAAAGATGGGAGCCCCTTCCACCGGCCGTCACGGACGGCGGCCTAGTTCTCTTAACAGCGAGAAGCCGCCCGGCACCGTAAGGCCACTGGGAAGCGTCATTCCCCCCTGAGGGAACGCGCTACGGAGACCACTTCCTACCGCAGGGAGGAGTTTTAGTGGAGATTCACACACGGTCTCACCGGATAGGGGAGAGCACGTGGGAGACATGCAGACACGAGATGGTGTCGCGAGCAGGTGAAGTACACCTGGGAGAGGTCATGGGCCATCGATTGAGAGCCATTCATGAGAAGACATCAGACGGAACCGCCCTGTGGGGGGGTTACTACGTGTGGAGCACTAGGCCTTGTTTGAGTCACTGCTAGAGCTCAGAAACAGGCCAAGGGAGGCAGGGCTGCTCCGCCGAGCCCGCCGCCGAGGAGTGCTTAGTGATGGATGGAATGCCTACTCTTCGCCCACGTGGGGGGAAGAGGGGAGGCTGGATAGCACCACGTCTCACCTATGGCGGAGTGCTATCGCAGGCGTACGCCCACCGGCTGCCGGACTTACCTGGCGGTGTCTCGTAAGACTCCGGCTGATACCGGTTCCACGCGGAGGCTGTAGAACCTCGCGAAGGTGCTGGGCGTAGCCCAACCCGCAGCACTACATATGTCTGCCAGAGGGGCGCCCTGCGCCAGTGCCCACGAGGAGGCCACACCCCTGGAGGAGTGTGCCCTCACTGCAAGCGGGCACGGGAGATCCTGTGATCGGTAAGCCATTGATGGCGTCCACGATCCAGTGCGCCAACCTCTGTTTGGAGACAGCCCTCCCCTTGTGCTGACCTCCCAAAACAGACAAAAAAGCTGCTCAGAGCTCCAGACGCTCTGCGTGCGGTCCAGGCAGAGGCGCAGCGCGCGCACTGGACAACACGGAAGGGGTTGGGTCTTCCTCCCCAGAAGGGAGCGCCTGCAGGTTCACCACCTGGTCCCGAAAGGGAGTGGTGGGAACTTTGGGCACGTAGCCAGGCCGGGGTCTCAGGATAACGTGAGATTGACCAGGCCCGAACTCTAGGCAATCCGTGGCCACGAAAAATGCATGTAGGTCCCCTACCCTCTTGGCGAGCGCCACTAGGAGAGCTGTCTTCATCGAGAGATGAGAAAGAGCGGCATCTTCGAGGGGCTCGACGGGGGGCCTCTGGGGGCCCGCCAGGACCACATTGAGGTCCCAAGAGGGAACGGGGCGCGGACGGGCTGAATTCAGCCTCCTCGCGCCCCTCAGGAACCTAATGACCAGGTCGTGCTGTCCTAGAGACTTCCCACTAGCTGGTCCGTTATGAGCGGCAATAGCGGCTACATACACCGTCAGCGTGGAAGGGGAGAGATTGCTCTCGAGTCTCGACTGCAGGAAGGACAGCACGCTCCCGATCGAGCATATCCGTGGGTCTTCTCCATGAGAAGAACACCAGGACGAGAAGAGGCGCCACTTCAATGCATATAACCGCCTCGTGGCCAGGGCCCTAGCCTGAACAATGGTCTCTACCACCGCTGGGGGTAGACCACTCAGGATCTCCTCGTCCCGTCCAGGGGCCAGACATGGAGGTTCCAGAGGTCTGGTCTCGGATGCCACAACGTGCCCTTCCCCTGAGAAAGAAGGTCCTTCGTCAGGGGAATCTGCCAGGGGGGAGTTGTCGTCAGGAGCATTAGCTCCGAGAACCAAGTCCGGTTGGGCCAGTAAGGCGCAACTAGTAGCACTTGATGCTCCTTCTCCCTGACCTTGCACAGGACGTGTGCAATGAGGCTCACTGGGGGGAAGGCGTACTTCCGCTTGTCCCGCGGCCAGCTGTGCACCAAGGCATCCGTGCCGAGGGGGGCCTCGGTCAGGGAGTACCAAAGCGGGCAATGGGTGGTGTCCAGGGAGGCGAACAGGTCCACCTGTGCCTGCCCGAACTGCACCCAAATGAGCTGGACTGCGCGGGGGTGGAGCCGCCACTCTCCACGGGGCGTCGACTGACGAGAGAGCGCATCGGCTGTCTGGTTCAGGTCGCCCGGGATGTGAGTGGCTAACAGGGACTTCGTCACCTGCTGGCTCCACAAGAGGAGGCGTCGGGCGAGTTGCGATAGCTGCCGTGAACGAATACCACCCTGTCGGTTGATATACGCCACAGCAGTCGTGCTGTCCGACCGGACCAGCACGTGCTTGTCCTGCACGAGGGGAAGGAACCTCCTCAGTGCAAGCAGCACCGCCAACAACTCTAGGCGATTGATATGCCAGCGCAGGCGGGGGCCCGTCCAGAGACCCGACACTGCGTGCCCGTTGCACACAGCACCCCAACCCTGCAGGGAGGCGTCGGTCGTCACCACGACGCGCCTCGAAACCTGCCCAAGAGGGACCCCTGTCCGCAAAAAGGTCATTGAAGACCATGGGGTTAGGGTGCGCCGGCAGAAGGGCGTGATCGGGACGCGCCTGCTGCCGGTGTGCCACGCACTCCAAGGAACTCTGCTCTGTAGCCAGTGCTGTAGCGGTCTCATGTGCATCAACCCGAGGGGGACCACCCCCGCCGAGGACGCCATGTGTCCCAGGAGCCTCTGAAAACGTTTCAGAGGGACCGCTGGCTGCTGCCTGAAGTTCCTCAGGCAGGTCAGCACCGACTGGGCACGCTCGGAAGAAAGACGTGCCATCATGGAGACAGAGTCGAGTTCCATACCGAGGAAAAGGATGCTCTGCACAGGGGAGAGCTTGCTCTTCTCTCGGTTGACCTGTAACCCCAAATGGTCTAGGTGCCTGAGCACCAGGTCCCTGTGTGTACACAACAGATCTCGCGAGTGTGCCAAGATGAGCCAGTCGTCGAGATAGTTGAGTATGCGCACCCCATGGGGTTGCCGAGCACCGTCCTGCGGAGGGTGCGAGCGGCTGTGAAAAAGACCCAGGGAGAGAGACAGCTCTTTTCGTGAGAATGTGGGCACCAGGCCCTAAAAAGGGCCCGGCTGGTGTTGCTGGGACGGAGCAGGTACCGCCCCAATCCGACCCTCCAGCGATGTAGTTGCTTGGGTCGGGCCCGGTGAACTCGATCTCCCTGGGTTCACCCCGTCAGGAACGCTTCTGCTTCTGCGGAGGTTGGTGACGGGATGGTGCTCTCCTCTTCGACGTCCTTCTCCGGGAGGCCGCCTGTGCAGGGGGCGCTGGGGCCGGAGTCTGAGTCGAAGAGGGGCGGGGCTGCTGGGAAGCAGACGCTGCGCGGGACCTCGACGGACGATAGGCGGCCGGGTCGCGGCGGGGCAGGATATGTTTTATCGCCTCCGTCTGCTTCTTTACAGTCGAGAACTGCTGGGAGAAGTCCTCGACCGTATCACCAAACAGCCCACCCTGCGCGAACCTTCTCAGCGTCCCGCATCTGCGCAAGGTTCAACCAAAGGTGTCTCTCCTGGACCACTAATGTGGACATCGTACGACCCAGGGCTCGCGCCGTCACCTTCGTCGCCCGAAGAGCGAGGTCAGTGGCAGTGCGTAGTTCCTGCATAATCCCTAGGTCGGACTTTCCCTCGTGCAACTCCTTCAACGCCTTGGCCTGATAGACCTGCAGGATGGCCACAGCGTGAAGAGCCGAGGCAGCTTGACCCGCAGCGTTGTAAGCCTTCTGATGCCACTGCTGCCGCAGAACGGGAAGCACTCGAGGTGGCGGCTGATTCTCGGAAGAACGCAGCTACCCGTGAACGCAACGTCTGAATTACCATCCGCCCGCAGTGCGGGCAAGATGTATCCACAAACGCTGCCTCAGCGTGCTGGAGTCCCAGACACACGAGGCAGAGATTGTGTCCGTCCCCTTCCTCGATGAGTGCGCCGCACCCACGAGCACAGCGGGACATGCCGCGCTGGAAAAACTCTAAGCCCTGAAAAGGGCTCGCTCTTTAGAAAGATGCCTTGGAGGTTGCCGAGACGCCCAGGGGAAGTCACAGGAAAAGGGACAGTCCGCTGCACCACGTCGTAAGACCAGCAACACGTAGATATTTTCTGCGGAGTCGTCAAAATCAGGATGCGAAGGCTCCGAAGAACAAAAGGTGAATGAATGCGGCACGCCGGCTCCCTTTTATACCCGGATATCCGGGGGCGGAGTCCGGCATGCAAATTTCATTAGCCAATTTTCATTGGCCTGTTCAAGTCAGTCAGAGAAGGTAGGTTCTCAAGTCAAACCCCATTCTGTCGACACAACGTCGAGAGACCGACAGAAAGGGAACCGCGAGCCGTGCCTGGCTTGGCGGTGGACTTTTCCGTAGCGCACTTCTGTGAGGCGGTATCCGCCAGGGAAGAGGCGTAGGGGCAGAAAAGCTCCGCCTAGGTCCTTTGTTAATTAATCATCATTTATCAAACATGTTTTATGTTCACTAATTATTTACTTACACTTATGGTTTAGAGCACAGCATTTTAAAATCCATGCCTGAAACTTTTAAAACGCATGATCACTCTACTTGGTGTCATGAAACAGGGTGAACGTGGTGGAAGAACCCAAGTGCAAGGCAGCAGGGACGATGGGGTTAACAAAAATACTTTAATAACAAACCAGAACAAAAACACCCACGATGGGGAAAACACTAACTAAACTAAATACAAAAACAGAAAACAACCACTATCATTCATGATTCTGCCACTAGACTAGAAAATCAAGACAAGAGAAGGCTGAATCATGACAACTTTGAATTGAAGCATTATGTGCTAGGGATGGGCAAATTAAGCCTCATGAAACAATGAGGCTTTCCCCTGAATGTTTCGGGAAAAGATTCGAAGCATCAAGAGTGTCGAGAACAGCGCCATCTGGTGCTTATTTCTAAAAAAAGAAGCCAGAAGCCTGTGGAAGAAGCTCTGTCAGCTGACGTAAACACAACACACTCCAGTTTCATTGTTGTGTTCAAATAAAAGCTCCTTGTCACATACCAGGCATCTCACCTTCTGAAAAAGGTCATATGAAAGTAAGAAATTATATACAACAATAAAATAAGTTAAATATTAAATAACAAATTAATATACATACATTTTATATAGTATATATATAGTTTTTTTCAAATTGTAATCTTTTTTTTGATGCATACAAACATTGGAAGCTGTAAACTCAAAACATTCCTAGATTAGAGAAATCTTTCTTTTTTGGCTGCTGCCATTGCTGCCTTACAAACCCTTCACCAAATACCAACACCAAATTACCTAAAAAACAAAACAAAATAAAAACATTTACAAATCAGCTGTCAAAATTGCAATTAAACCTAAATAACAACGTTATGAACATGTTTTATAAACACCATTATTGAATATACCTACTTGTTTATTTATAATATCCATTTTACATGCAGAATGACATCTTTTTATAATGATGATATGAGCTGTTCACAGCTTTAAACTATGACGATCTCAGTCTTGTTTTTGACTACTTTAGTGTAGTTAGTCCTAGTCCTGTTTTGTCATGTTATTGTATCCATTTTGTTCTGTTACCCCCTCGGGGGTCTTTGTTTTGTTATTATTATTAAATATCTGTTAACCCCTTACTGGGGTCCTCTGTCCGTGTCTCACCACCCGTGATCATGACAGCTGCGTTTATTGTTGCTGGAGACTCTGACCCAAATTTCCCAAGCATGTTTCTTGTCACACCAGAGGAAACAAAACTATGTGCCATGTTTACACAAAGATGGTAGGAGCTTACTCCGTGACCCCCCTCCCCCACCTGGGACAGTCAGATCCCCTTTCTATGTTTCTCACCCCAAGTATTCACCCCTAATCAATCGTGTAAAGTCATCAGTAAGGACCATCAAAGTGTGTCCTGCGGGGGCAGACTTCACCCTCCAGGAAAGGCTGTTCATACAGACATTGACTGGTACTTCTCCTCTGTACTGGATTTCATCAACACAGATCATCACGTACCCAAATCAGAAGCCACGGATGAATAAGGAGGTGCGCCTCCTGTTGAAAGCACGCAATACTGCCTTCAGAATAACGTGGGGGTCAGCTGTGGCCTGGTGGTTAGAGTGTTGGGCTTGTGATCAGAAGGTTGCAGGTTTGAATCTCAGTACCAGCAGGTACCTGAAGTGCCCTTGAGCAAGGCACCTTACCCCTGATTGCTCTGCAGTAATGTGACACTGTAGAAAAAAACTACTTGTAAGTCGCTTTCGATAAAAGCATCTGCCAAATGAATAAATGTAAATGTAGATCAGGTGATGCACAAGCCTACAGCCGGGGATCGTGGCAAAATGGCGCCCTGATCAGTCAGATGTTGAGGAGCTCCGTAAACTTCATTGTTTAATTTGACGTGTAATGCAGCAGTTAAAGTCTTTTGGACTCATCATTTGTACCAGATCCCATTTAACAGGTTGTTGCATTGGTTGTCACTCAAAATGTGGAAATCTGAGAAAAGAAAAGGTAGAAATGGACCTCAAATGGATGCTAATGCTAACAAACCTGTTAAGGCATCTCAAGCCCGCCAAGAACTTCTGATGGACAACATGCATGACTACTTGAACAACGATGCTAACTCTGCAGTGTTCATGCTGTGTGAGGAAGAATGCCCCTGTCTTCCAGAATCCCTGTGTAAGCCCCCTGCTATCAAACAACGCAAGATCAAGAGTGTTGACACAACTGCCATCCTCTCACAACTTAGAGAGTTTTCAAGGCTGATTAATAATCGCTTGGACGCTTTGGAAAAGATGGTAAGGGAAAACTCGCATGTGATCGCTCGTATGAAAGAAGTGATTAACGAGAACAACAGGCAGATTTCGGAAGTGAAAGATGTCATTGACTTTATTAGTGCTGAAGTTAAAGTCTGAAAGTCAAAGTCAGCGCGACTGAGTCACTAGCTAAAAGAGTCGAGTTCAACTCGCATGAACAGGAGAAACGGATTCTGGACCTTGAGGCTTACTCTCGTCGGTTGAGTCTCAGAGCTCATGGGATACTTGAAAGTGAACGAGAAGATGTCCGAAATAGGATCATCGATGTTTGCCAACACCTTCTACCAGACGCCAGAGACAAACTCTCGTGCCGGATGCCGTGGACACCGTTCATCGCCTGGGTCACAAACGTCTGAACGACAGCAAGTCAAGAGGAATCATTGTCCAGTTTACCTCCCGTTTTCAACGCGTCCAATCTGGCGCGCTGCTAAAGATTCAAAAACCTGAAAATTTCCAAGGATCTGTCTCCAGCGGATAGAGAACGAAGAAGCAAGCTATGGCCCGTCATGGAAAAGGCAAGAAAAGAGAACAAGCGAGCTCACTTTGTGGGTGGAAAAGCTTTTGTAGAAGGATCTGAAGGATTCCCTCCTGACTAATGGGTTTCTCGTTTATTCTGATCATCTTTTGACTTTAATACTGATTCCATCCTCTTGGCTGGTTGGCCCTTTTCGATGTTCTGGTCTATCATCAGTCAGTTCTGCCCAGGATACCGAAGACACTCATCTGACGGTGCTACACTCTTGGTTATTGTAAGACATGTAAAATTATGCCCCTTTACGTGGTTTAAATAGTTCTACTTTAGAACATGTTACAGTTTCTTTCTTTTTTTATATATTGAAACGATCTAGTATGTTTCAGACACTTGTGTTGTCTGGCTTGTATAATACAATACGGTCTCGTATCGATCTGGTATACTTATGTTTTCATATTTCATTAAAAGTATTGCTTAATTGGAATTTCCTACTGTACATCAATATCTTATTCAGATTTTTTGAGTTGCGGTTCCCATCATGCTCATTCCTTGACCGGTTAAAGCTCTTCACAAGAAGTTTCTTGTATAGGTTATCTAGGTCTATTCAACTCTTTTTTTCTTTCTTTTTTTTCAATTTCCTTTCATTTAGGTCATGTCTTTATCTGTTGTTTCTTTAAATGCTATGGGCTAAGAAATCAAACTAAGCGAAAGGCTGTTTTCTTATATCTTAAACAATTCAAAACAGATTTTTGCTTCCTCCAAGAATGTCACTCAACTATAGAGGATCTTAATTTCTGGAGGTCACAATGGGAACTGGACATATGGATGTTTCGTGGTACGACACATACAGCTGCAGTATGCATCTAAAAAAATAAATTTAAAGGAAATTTGTTGCATAATGTGAGTGATCAAGATGGATGTTATATCTGTCTCGTTACTGAAAAATCAAATTTGACGTGTATTCTTGTTTGTGTTTATGGCTATAATCAGCAGAAACAAAATGAAGCCTTCATTAGTCGTTTAGAGGATCAGGTGTTAAAGTTATTAACTAAATACCCCAAAATAAGTATGGAATTTGGGTGAGATTTTAATGTTGCCTTATATGGCAGCATAGACAGATGACCTCCAAAACTCCATGACAATACTAGTTTATACTTGAAAATGTTTATGCAAAGATTCTCATTGATCGATAGTTGGAGAGTGTTACACCCCTCTCAGAAGATGTTCACATGGATTAATAACTCTCTATCCTCGCAATCTAGAATTGACATGTGGCTTATCTGTAAAGAATTATGTAATACTTCTTCTGATATTTTGCCATCACCTTTTTCTGACCACAAGAGTATCTTTATTTGTAAAAAAAATTCTACCTCTGACAATATGCACGGATTGTCTTCTTACTGGAAACTTAAAAACTCCATTCTCTCTTACAGGGAAGTAGAAGATGAAATTAACAAGATAATTCACAAAAATTGGAATAAAGCAAGAGAGGAGAATAGTTACAGCAGCAATTGGGAATTGACTAAATATGAAATTTGCAAATATCTTAGGAAATTTAGTATTGATTTGGCAAAAAAGAAACAACGGCAAAATCACCAAACTTTTATTTAAAAATATGGATGATTTCCTTGACTGTGAAAAAGTCGAATTGGTTGATTTACAGTGCAAATTAGACAACATATATATACATAAAGCTGAAGGGGCATATATTAGAAAAAATGGATTGAAGAGGGTGAACAAAACTCAGCACGTTTTTTCAGGTTGGAAAGACAGCAAGTTAAAAACAGCCAAATGCAAAAAACTAATGATTAATGGTAACATAAGTGAAGACCCTAAAAGTATAGCAAAATTCTGTGCCGTAGATTTGTATACTTAAAATTTTTCTCAACAACATAAGAATGATTTCTTTAAATCTTTACCTAATATAAACCAGTTGAGTGATTTAGATAAACACTTTTGTGACGCCACTATCACATTGAAGGAAATATAGGAAGCTATTAACTGTTTAAAAACCAACAAATCTCCTTTTTAATCACAGTATAGCACCATTCTTGTTAAATGTTTATAAGGAAAGTATAGAAAAACTATAACTTTCAGCCACATTAAGTCTAGGATTAATAACTCTTACCAAAATACCAAAATCGATACCAAAATCAAATAAAGATCCTCTCTTAATTGACAATTGGCGCCCAATCACACTATTAAATAATGATTATAAAATAATAGCTGCAGTCCTAGCAAAAAGATTAAAATCTGTTTTGAACTCTATAATTGACGAAACACAGTCAGGATTTGAACAGCAGAAAAGACACATTTCTAATAATATACGGCTAGTGTTAGATATGTTAGACTATTCAGAATTAATTGACAGTGATGGCTTCATTTTCTTTTTAGATTATTACAAAGCCTTCGACACATTTGAACAAAAAAATTGTATTTCATCTCTTTGAAAAATCGGCATTGGTGATTTGTTCTGCAGGATGGTCCAAATGCTTTACATAAACGGAAACAGCCCTATTAAGCTAAGCAATGGTAATCACCTAGATTTTTATAATAAAACGAGGAGTTAGATGTCCAGTTTCCCCTTACCTATTCCTAATTGCAACACAATTCCTTAGCGTACATATCAATAACAGTTGTTTAATGGTTACAAAGGGACCTGTCCTTAAAAGGTCAGTTCTAAATTAATTAATGAGGTTTTAATAAAATTAGTATGGAAAAATAAATCTCATTTATATGAGAAAGTCAGTCGTATTAAACTCCTATAATAGTGGTGGTTTTAATTTTATTGATTTTGATTCTCTTAATAATACATTTAAAATGAATTGGCTGAATCAGTACCTAGCCAAACCTTCTTCTATTTGGAATATTATCCCTCAACTTGTTTTTTCACAACTTGGTGGCATTCATTTCCTCTTAATGTGTAATTATGATGTATACAAACTCCCTATCAAACTCTCCAACTTTCATCGTCAGGTTCTCTTAGCATGGGCACTAATTTATAAACATAACTTTTCACCACAGAGATGTTTTATTTGGAACAATAAGAACATTTTATTCAAGTACAAATCTCTATTTTATGATACTTGGTTCAGTAAGGGTTTATTTTTGGTAGAGCAGTTATTTAATAAACAAGGTATTTTGTTCAGATATTCAGAATTTCTTTCAGAACACCACATACCAATAACCCCAAAAGAATTTGTTACAGTAATGGGTACTATTCTATGTTCTAGGTACAATTATTATCTGTTCATATCCACCTGTACATTAATGTTCATAGTATATAGTCATCTGTATATATTGTTCATAGTATATACCTACTGTCATATTTTCATAAGAACATACCTACTGTAAAGTATTTTCATAGTCCATGCCCACTGTATAATATTTTCTCAATAATGTATTCTGTATTTATTCTAACTTTATATCCTGCACTTGCTAACTGCACTTCTGGTTAGACCTACACTACATTTCATTACACTGTACTTGTATATGTGTAATGACAATAAAGTTGAATCTAATCTAATCTATTCCTTCTGTCTCATATATTTCCTTTTTAAAAACTGTAATTAGTCCTCCCCAGTATCTACTAATTGATGGAACACATGTGAGAATAATTGCGCCATCAGAGGACGAGGCTGTCTTTGTTAACAGGAAGAATTTCCACAGCATCAATGTGCAAATAGTGTTCAATGCGGCCTGTAAGATTTTGGACATTGTGGCTAAATGGCTAGGCTCCACACATGATGCGAGAGTGCTCTCTGAGAGTGGCATCAGACAGCTTTTTGAGAGACGCTATGTGCCAGCTAATTGCCACTTGTTAGGGGACAGTGGCTACCCATGCAAACCATGGCTCCTTACACCTTACCTCCAGCCACGCCAAGGGCCCCAACTAAACTATAACAGGTAAGCCAAACAATACAAAAATCATGGAAATGAAATGCAAGTAATATGTTAGAGCATCCAAGTAGTGCAATATTTTCATGAAATAATTAAAGGTCTGTATTCTATTGTAGGGCCCACAAGACAACAAGAGCGGTGGTGGAGCGTGGCATAGGCCAGCTTAAGAGGCGCTTTCATGTTCTCCACGGAGAGTTGCGGCTGAGGCCTGAAAAAGTCAGCAAAGTCATCATAGCCTGTGCAATATTACACAATATTTGCAAGGTTAGACAGATTGCAGAACCTCTGGAGGATGGCGATGAGGATGGTGGTGAAGAAGATATTCACATTCCACAGGGGAACCTAGCCCAGAGTGGACTGCCTTACAGGGCAAACTTCACAAATTTACATTTCAGGCAAGCTGTAGCCCCATGTCATTTGAGAATTTGTGATGGTATTAAGAACTACCACAGTTTAACTGCACATCACCTGCAATTGTTAAATGCAAGACACAGAACACAATCTCTAAATGGTTTATTTTTTAGGTGTTCAATTTTAAGGCGGTAGTACTCCTCCTGAAGGGAAAGGACTTTTTTTTGTTGTTCAAACACATCAATTGTGAGTTGCAATCTTCTCTCCTGCAGGGATGCTGACGGAGCAGGTGCTGCGGATGGGAATTGTGTTTGATCTGCCGGGCTATGCAGATGGTGCAGATGGTTCAGGCGGCAATCTTGTCGGCAAACTTGATGGGCCCGGTTCTTGTGATGGCTCCATGCTACAGAAATACATAGGCCTAGTTTAATTATTGTTTTGATTAAATTAATTTAATACGATGAGCATGGATAACACATGAAATGGCTTCTGCAATGAATAAACACTGTTGATATGAATAACCCTGTGTCCTACCTTTGCTGCATTTCAAGGGCCTGCATCATTGACGTGTCAATGCCTGTTGGCAGCCCGGTGACAATGTCTTTCAAGTCCTGGGACACTCTGAGGTCAGTGTCGGCCACTTGGGACAGCCGCTTTGCAGGTGGTCCACCCCCTAGAAAGAAACAGTCAATGAACACAGTACTTAGGCATGTAAATTAACTTTGCCAGCAGGAGCAAGTTGGCAGATTATGTGGTAGGCTATAGTATTTTGCTCACCTGTGATTGAGGATTCCCGCCTGTGTGCTGCAATCTCATCTTTTGCCTTGGACTGCAGCACATACCACCTTTTCTCACAATCGTCACCTGTCCACACCACCAGTGGAAAAGAGGCATTGATATTGTGTCCCAGGCGCGCCTCTTGCCTTGGCTAGTGACAGTTGGGCCAAATTTTCCTCGTAACATACCTTTATGTTCGTTCACCAACTGGGCCAGCAACAAACCTTGCTCCTCAGTCCAGTTCGGCTTGCGATTCCTTTTTTCTCCATTTTCTGTGTTTGTAGGATATTTGTTAACTAGCCTTCATAAATAGACCAGCCAGCAATCACAGACATTGATAAAAGCTGAGCCGTGTTACCCTCGTTAAGACCACACTGAGTTGTAACGTTGCAATTTCTACTTCATTAAGGACAGCCCCTTGAGATAGGCCATCTTGTTTTCAATGGGGTCCATATGGGAGTAAAAGTACAAAATATGCCAGCTAGGATATTAATCTGAGCAAATAAGACACGAATCATTATTTGAACAGGGTGTAATGAGCTTAAGTTTTCACATATTTTAGATTCTAATGTTAGGCTATAACCCTATTTTCTTGAATGTGAAATATTATTTACAATTACAGTCTGCATAAGATTAGAGTGTATAATTATGTTTATTGATTTGAGGGTACATCCTTTGCTCATTATCACCAAAACTTCATTTTCATCAAACTTGTAGGATCAACCAATCACGGCTTTTGAAATGATGACTCATACCTAGCAACGGGGTCAACCACACCTCTTCAATAAGATAGGATTTTCCATCCATTCCTTGCTCAAAGTTCACTGAAAATGTTCTGGAATCACTTCTAAGCTAAAACTCCTGGCAAGGAATTTTTAGGTTAAGTTAGGAGCTCTCTGAGAGGATTCTCAGAATCTTTAGGGATACGGGCCCTGGTCTTTACAGCAGAAATAAAGTGAAAGAAATCTCATTTAAGCTCATACCCAAGTTCTATCCTGTTGAGAAATGTATACAAAGATTTAAGTCTGATATTGATCTAACATGCTCTTTTTGTTTGAATTTTGATGAAACAGTGGTTCATCTTTTTTGGTCATGTCACTACACTTTGGAATGATATTGATGCTTTTGTTAAGTGTAAGATCTGGCCAGGCTTCTCAATACACATGAGAAACATTATATTTGGCTACTTTGACTCAGAGCCCACAAATGAGAATATCTGTTTTGTTATTAATTTAATTATTTTCCTAAGCAAAGTCACAATTCACAAATGCAAATTCTCAAACAGTAAACCTGTGTTCTCAGTCTTGTTAAAAGAAGTAGAAAATTAACTAAATATGATCTCAATTTCTACTAATAAGAAAGCTGTAAGGACTGTAAGAATTTGTACTGTTTTTGATCTCTTTATGTCAATATCTTTGTATTGTAATCTGGCCCTACTTTTCTTTTTTTATTTCTTTTTATATATTTATTTATTAGTTTTTTAATTTATTTATAAGTATATATGTGTCCTATTTGTTGTTTATAGATTTTTTGGTTGATATTATGTGATGTATACTTTCTCCTTTGTTATGTTCCTGTTCTAAGCATCAATCATAAAAACCAAGCCTACAGCCCATCCAGAGCTAACCTGAAGGGCATCAAAGAGGCCAAGCACTGATACACAGTGCCCTGCATCTCAGCCCGAGCCCGACGGGACCTGACATATTTACGCACTCGGGCTGGGCTTCGTACCAATTTTACATTATAGTTCCCAAGCGGGCCGAGCTTCGGCCTTGTTTTCGGCTTGTCCTCCTTTTAAGATATTAGAAATTCATTAATATTTCTAATTTATATGAGAAATTAAATAAAGAAGCGATAAGAAGTTGCTGAATTTAAAACATCTAACAAGTTTACATATCACGCTGATATGTTCCTTCAGGACGAGTTGTAGAAGAAAGGAGGACTGGACTAAAACTTTTTTAGATATTGTTCTTGTGGCTGTACTCATGTTAGAAGGCTGTCTCGTTTTCTGTTATTTCTGTTTAGACTTTTTCCATTGATAAGTGTAAGGTAAAACAATCTGCACGTTGTTCATTATTATTATTTTAAGTCATTTCGATTTTACACGTGTTCTTTTGTTCTCAGTGCGTTGTTCGCTGTTGCAAGCAGCAGAGCACTTCAGTTTATTAAAAAAGTGACCTTATACTGTGGTGGTGAGAATAAACGATTAAACTAACATTGTGATATACTTCAATTGTTGCGTTTTTTTCTTTATTGCGTTTTCTTTTCTTTAAACAATCTTTCGATGTTATTGCCACTTTCACAAGTTCGCCCCCGCAAATTCTGGCTGCAGGTAATTACGATTTATGCAGGACCGAGCCCGAGCCCTGAGCGCCTATCCCCCCAAAAATTGCGGACGGCGCCGGACAGTGCACGGTGCTGGGCCCTGATGACCCCCAAAAGATGCAGAAATCCGGTGGACCGCTACCGGCGCTTCGGCTGGGCGGGTTGGGTAGAACGGTTGAGATTTCTTGGCATGGCCTGCGGCAGTTTCCGGGAAGCAAGCGGAGGTTTAGAAGCAGTGGGTGCTCGGCGATATTGGTGTCGAGTGTGAGATTCCTGTAGTGCTGAATGCGCTGGTTCCTGAGGCTGTTATCACTGCATGCTCCGTGCTCTGGCTCCTGGGGCTGGTGCTACGGCGAGGCCAGCACCCTTGAGCGACCAATGCGCGTTGCGTGACCGATGCATGAAATAGCTTGTGCTCTTGTGTAACCAATGTGTGTTGCGTGACCAATGCACGTAGGTGACTTGGGCCCTAGTGCGACTAATGCGCGATGTGTGACCAATGCCCGTGAAGAATAAATAGACACTGGTGTTTGGATGTTGGGCGGGAATACGGCGAAGGGAAGCTGGAGCTGAGGATTGATGGTGCGGGACGTAGCTTGTTGATTTGGGATGGGTGTTCGCGGAACGCGAAGGGGAGGGAGGGTGGACTAAGGGGCACGTTGGAGGATGATCTGCACACCGCGCAGGAGATATTGGGGCAGTTTAGAAAAACGCGGTTGTGCAGGTCTGTATCCAGTGCTCCCCAGTACGGACACTGGTTCCAATGAGCTACGCGGATTGAGCATTTGGCTGAGAACAACTTATGGTATGTGTAGAAATGGGAACCTCCGTAAGAAAGCGCGAGCTCCGCGATTATAGCGAGGTAATCGCTGAGCTCGCGTCTCCTGTGTGGCTGAGCTGAGCATATGACCTCGGTGAAGCGATTGAAGGCGATTGTGAATTCGGTGAACGAGAGTATACGGGATGAGTGTTGTGCTGGGTTTTTGTGTGTGATTGTGAACGGACCGCAGTCGATTTCGCGGTCCGGGGCGGGCGGGGGGAGAATGGAGAGAAGAGACGCTAGGTCGAAATCCGCACCTGACAGTATCTGTGCTCTGAGGGCATTGGAGACTGGAGGAGGTTCCTGAACTGGTGCGTTGAGCGGGGCTGGCATTTGGGTAGCCGTCAGAAGGGAGAAGGAAGACCGGGCCTGTGGGAGGGAAAACAGGGAGGGTATGGGGGCAGCTGCTCTGTCAGCTGCGGCGGCCTCATGGGGTTGCTGACCGCCGGGGCTGCTGGCCATGGACAATCAGGTTGGTCCGGGGGGGCGTAGCCTCTTTGGCTGGCGCGCGGAGGTGGACTCACGCGGGCTGGGCGTCTTGTGGATGGTGCGAGGTCACCGCTCGGTGAGGAGTCGTTCGAGTCATCGTCCCGGACTTGGCTCCTGCTTGCTGGAGTGGTGTCTCTTCCTGGCGGATGGTGGGCTTGGAGCCACCTCCGGGCGGGGATGCGGATGTTTCCGGGAGCGGCTGGCTATGTTTGATGAGGTACTTTGCCCGGCGGTCCGCGCCTCGGGCTGTTCAGAGGTGAGTAGGTAGTATAACTCGGGTTTTTTGAGTCTCCTGGCATACTGGATGTTAGCGTCTTCTAGAGCTCGTTTAAGCGCGGGGATCGTCCATTTCTCTATGGGCGGGATTAAGCGAGATGCTGGAGAATGGGATGATGCTATAGAAGACCCGGAAGACCTGGGAAGGGAAGGCGTCCTGGTCGTTTTGCTTCTTGGGGTGCTGGCTGCCTCGCGGAATGGAGGACGGCCGCGAGGTGTAGAAGTAGGCGGTTTCTCTGTCGAGGGCCGGGTGGAGTTTGCTTTCGGTTTGGTTTTGTGCTTTCGGGTAGAGCTCGGATTTTTGTTTGGGCTCCGCTCCCTGCTCACGGATGATGCGGCTGAGAGGTTTTGCTCGCTTGAGGAGTCTTCGCCTGACGTTTCTGGGGCAGGGGTAACATTGGAGGTAAAGGAAGGTAATTTCCTGGACTCTGCCATGGTTTCCGCTGCGGATCGATGCGAAATCGGACGAGATGATTGAGGTGAGGAGCTTCTCTATATTTATATGTGTTCAGCTGACGCTGGTTGGATAATTAGTCTGATTAGCGATTATGTGCTTGGTGTGCGGTAATTTGCCAGGGCTACTCCCGAACTTTGTTTATTAAACATCATTAAGTGTTGATCTGATAGACTTAAATGATCAAACAGTCAACTCATCATCGGGCGTTAGCCGCTTGGTTGTCGCTTTAAAAAATCTACAAGTTAAATTTACCAATAAAATGCTCCAAAAATGTTTCTAAATTAACTTAATAAAGGAAAAAATATTTTTTTTAACTACTTTGCCATTAAAAAAAACAAAATGGAAACTATTTTAACGGCTGCAACAGTAATGGGATGTGACACAACAACTAAAAAATATCGGGGCTCACTAACTTGGATCGCTTCTGTCCATCATTTATTTGAACAACTCTATATCCATCACACTACTACTCACCTCAACTTATCATTGTATAAACTCATCTGTATATTTCTGTTTATAGTAATAACCATATGTATACCATGTTCACTGTACACACCCATCTGTAAACTACTTCATAATACAGATGTGTTCCTGCTATTATGCAACCACTGTATATCCTGCACTTGCTGCTATTGCACTTCTCTTTAGACAAAACTAGATTTTGTTGACTTGTGTAATGAAAATAAGTTAAACAACATGGTGCAGTGTGAACATTTACATTGAGTCATTTAGCAGATGCTTTTATCCAAAGCGACTTACAAAGAGTTCAGGGAGCAATAAGCGATATGTCATAAAAGAGCAATAATACAATAGGTGCTAATACAAAGATACTAGTTTCAACAAAAGCTCTTAACTTAAACAAAACACTGCGTCTCTTTCTAGACTCTTTCATCAACCGCTCAGGATTGGAAGCCTGGTGACAGGAGCTGGAGCAACGGGGGTGAGCTGGCATTTGACACTTTCCAAACTACTGGGGCAGTGCAACTGGCACTTAATGCAATGGGTGCTTGACTTTAGACAGCGCTACAGACTGCAAAGTATGTTTTATAGAAAAAATACCAGTTGTACATCTACATCTTCTCTCAGACAAAATTATGATTAAAGTAATTTAATCCTCATGTTGTGTTCAATTCAATTTTATTTATATAGCACTTTTCACAACGTGCATTGTTCCAAAGCAGCTTTACAGGAGAAAATAAGACAAAAACACAAGAAAGGGTAAAACACAGTTCATGGTGTTTATATAACAAGTTAAATGATTCTAGTAGATAATATCTAATGTCAGCATCTCCTGGTGGTTTATTTAGCATATTTTGCATTAAGTGAATGCTTGTGTCTTTAATCTAGATTTAAATTGGGCGAGTGTGTCTGATCCTGGAATAATATCATGAAGGTTATTCCAGAGTTTAGGTGCTACGTATGAGAAAGCTCGACCCACTTTGGTGGATTTAGTTATTCTAGGTGTTATCAAAAGAGTTTTGAGATCTTAGAGAGCGTGATGGGTTGTAGTGTGATAGAAGCTCTGTTAGGTAGGTAGGGGCTAAACCCTTTAAGGCTTTATAAGTGATTAAAAGAACTTTAAAGTCAATACGATACTTAATGTGTAGCCAGTGAAGGGTTGATAACATTGGGGTTATGTGATGGTATTTTCTGGACCTGGTTAGAACTCTGGCAGCTGTGTTCTGAACTAACTGTAGTTTGTTTATTGATGATGAAGGACAAACACTAAGTAGCGCATTACAGTGAAAGGAAATTACAAGACATCCAATGTTTTATATCTTTGATGCACTCTGCCAATTTGGATAGCTGGGAGGAATCATCTGGTTTTGATGAGATATATAGCTGAGTATCATCTGCATAGCAACAGAAGCTAATTCCATGTTTTCTAATAATGTTTCCAATGGGCAGCATATATGGACAATAGCAGGGGTCCTAGAACCGATCCCTGAGGTAATCCATAATTTACTTGAGTTAGATTTGATGATTTTGACCTGAACATTTTTTTACCCCAAAATGTTAAGTTAATGTTTTTGGATTGGACTGAACTGAACTTTGTTCAAAAATTTTATGACAACCTCTCACAAAATAATGTTTTTTTGTTGATTTTGGGTTTTTTTTCCCCCGCCTTGTTATTACACTTGAGGTGTTCCCGGGTCAAAATAAAATGCCTAACATAGAGAGCTAACAATTTACTCAATAAGCTATATTATCACCAAATATTGGATTCAATCTTTTTGTCAATATAGCATACTGAATGACTAGCTATCTTTGGTAGGCGGGTCATTTTGACCCGGGAACACCACAAGTGTGATTCTGGTACACAATTAATCAAACTGTCATTTTGTACACAATTAAAGCATTTCAAATGAAAACTCAGATTAAATTATGCTTTATTAACAAAGGAGGAGCGCATGCAAATCTTTACGCAGCTGCCAGCTATTAGCCATTACATCTCCCATCCTATCAAATCAAACCCTCTAAATAGTTAAAAATCGCCTTACCTCCTTCACCCTACATGTTTGTAGCATCCCTCCTCCACCATCTAAACCTCCTTCTACCCCTCCTTTGCCCAGCTCGGGCAAACACAGAGATCTGAGCCCTTGCCTCGGACAAGGGGGAAAGCATACCGACCCAGAGCCCTCTCCCTGGGCAGCACGCCAAATACGCATATACTTTCTCTGCTTAACTTACCTATCTCCTATTAAAATATTTGCTAAGGCAAACTTGTGAACTAGGCTTATGTTTAATCTGTTTAAAAAAGAAACCCAAAACCAGTCCTAAATGAAAGAAACAAGTTGACAAAAAGATTATATCTATAATATGGTATATCGAGTGATTTATAAGATCTCTGTGGTAGGCAGGATTTAACCTTTTCCTTTCTGGAGTTCTGTCTAGGAGTCATTGTCCATGTTAAAAAGACCAGTGTTCTTTATAAAAGTAGATATTTATAAAAGATACACATCTATACACAAAGGCAGAGTAAATGGAGCACACACTGTACATCCATACGCTGCATTAGTGAATGTCTTTGGATTATATTATATTCTTCTCCATCAGCCCGACTGCACATATCAATCAGTGATTGGAGGGAAAAGTTCACTAGCGTCCTGTGATGTAGCGCAGGATTGCGTTGGGCACGTCCATGCTTTCATCTTTCACGAGCACGATGTCATAAGAGTTTAAATACGACTGCTTTCTCTCATCCACCTGAGAAAACACAACAGCATATTCACTCTCATCCACTCTCTGGATTTACTGTGTTTTCTGTGTTCTTTAAAGATTTACCTTGTCATTTAGGTATCCGATCGTCAGGATGTTCTGCATGTCGGTGACTCCGTCGGCCATGTTGAGATCTCCGAGCGAGTCTCCGAGTAGGAGAACATTAGAGCGGCTGTGAAGCTCTTGAAAGTGTTGAGTGTTTAGCAGCGCTCCTTCACGTTTGTTATATATGTGAATCAGCTGGCCTTTAAACGCTCTCAACACACCCTGAACACATGATGAACATCAAACTGAACATGTCAATCACTTTCCATCTATCTCAAACACACGGGTAAATGATGGATGTATAACTCTCAAATAAATATGATGGCATTTAAAAAAAAAATATTTGGTTCATGTAGAGCTGAAGCAATGAAGTCAAGGGAGAGTTAATATTCTGAGATGATCTCGAGGATCTTCACATCAGATGTTTTGTTTAAGAAGGTTTATGGCATTATAAGGATTTCATAAATTGACGCCATCTGAAATCAAGTCATGATTATTTCAGAATGTGATGACGAAGATGACAAACACAGCTTCTGTTCACGAGTCTGTGAAATCTCTGTGTCATGTTATTAAACGCTTTTGAGATCATGAATAAATTATCCGAACAAATGTGTTTGTGACTTACAGACTCATCAAAGTCCATGTAGTTGGAGACGACTTTGACATTGGAATAGAAAACACCAGCCTGTCTGATCACCTCCTCTAACACATCACCAATCCCAGCCGAGAAAATCAACAGAGGAACACACGTCACATTCAGATGATGAAAAAACTCCTGGTATCCAGCCCTGACAACACACACAACATCAGTACTGCCGAAAAACACACACACACAGTGTAATGATTTTGTGTGTCGGTCAGATGACAGTAACAGAGTTGTTGTGTTACCTCAGCATGGCTTCAGATTCTCTGACAACATGAGCCAAATCATCTTTCTTGATCTTCTGCTGCACCAACAGATCATGAGCTTTAGTCCACCTGCGCACACACACACGAAAGACAAACTCCATCAGAAACAGTACAACATACAAACACAACAGAAATCATCACAGACAAACAATATACAGGGTGCTTCAAAGGAATAAGAGATGAAAACTTTGATTTCTGTGCCTCTCACCATTCCACCATGAGCGGTAACTTCTCCTCCGCTGAGCGTGTGCAGTCGATCTCAATGGGATAATATGTATTCAGAAGATTCTCAAGCTACACAAGACGCATTTCATCATCATCATCAGCTTATATTTGTCATGTCATGACAAGTCAAATGAATGTTTTGCTTTCATACCTCAGCTTTACACGCTTCACTGATCAGTCTGTCGTCTTCCAAAATATCTACAAAAACACATCTGATATTATACAACATGAAAAACATTTCATAGGCACATTTTCTGAAGGCGGTTGCGTCCTTCATATCATTGTAAATATCATTTATCATTACTCAGTTTCTGTGAATAATCAGTCTATGTAACCTATGTACTGTTTTAATAATTCACTAACACAATATAAAGCTTTATGGATTGAAGGGTTATAACGGGAGGTGAATTTGTTTTAATGGATACTATTATCGCTACACTGGTATTATATTGGTGTGATGTAATTCCTATGTGAATAATGCCCAAAACACACTCTAAAGGGGATTTGTAATGGTTTTATTGGAAACAATTAGAATTTCTGTAATGGTTTTTATGGTTTTCTTTCAGCAGGGTAACTAAACTTATACTGTGCTTCACACTATTGACAATATTGAGCTGAAATGTAATAGCAATGTCTGTCAAATAAATCACAATTAGATATTTTCCCCAAAAGGCACAGGCCTAACTGAGACACTATGTTAGTATAGAATATTTGATATTAGTGTTATATAATAGAGGCCTGCTTTCACAGACGAGCCTACGCTTTAGTCAGCACTGTGTCTTAGCCAAACTAAGATATTCAAGTCTTAAGAAAACACATGTCTGTTATTTACTGTGAAGACAGCTCAAACATTGATTTGAGTCTGGGACAAGTCTTGTCTGTCAAACAGGGCCATAAACTATATGATACATACTTTCTATAACACTATTTTATCTCTCTGTATTCAAGTATTTCTTTACATGTGAAGTCCATTATTCAAGTATAGTAGGAAAACAGGGTGTTTTATACAGTTACTCTATGATGTTCTCTTCTCGTTTATTGAGTACACTTGCCTTTCTAGGACTCTGCACTATTTGAAAGTCGACTTAAAAAGCTCGTAAATGTTTAGCTGTCCATCCGCACACTACTGATCTGTTGACAGGTGTTTTCATCACTGCAGTCAGCAGAAGAGAGAAATGAACACCCTCAGTAGTGTTCACTCAATAACAACAAACACTACAGCTTTGATGCTTATCATATGTGTTATGATGATGAATGTATTGACTCACTGTGACAGGTGGGACAGCGTTTTCCATTGTGAGCGAATCTGGTGAGAGTCATATCAAAATCTGAGATCACCTACGAAACACACAAACACAATGCTGTCATTCAAACTAAACGTGTGTGTGTGTGTGTGTGTACCTGTAGTGTACCTGTAGTGTACTGGATCCAGAGTTTCTCATGGAGGTTAAGATCTCTTGAACTCTCGCCGGCTCTCTCATACACACGTAACTCTTTAATAACTCTGCAATCTGATAAACATCAAAGTTAATATTTATAATGAAAACATACAGTACATTACAAACATCATCAGGTGTCTTCTTCCTTCAGTTTATGATGTTATGTTGAATGATTGACACTTTAATATTAAACACAAACACCATGACAGACGTTTCATAAAGAGAGAGAAAAGAGCTTGTGTTCTCAGAGAATAAGTCCCACCTTCTAAATAGAAGAGCCAATCGTCAATTGTTAAAGTCACGTTGTCTCTGCTTAAGCTCCGGTTTTCATAGAAACATGACGTGCACACATGTGTTAGCTGCTTGCGACCTCAGCAATCTAAAACATTGTTTTCATGATATTTAAGCCTCATAGAAAACATTCATGTGTCAGTACATCTCCAATCTAGACTATAGCCGGAGCTGCTATGTCCTCTGAATCACAGCCATATTACAGCTGGCTGATGAGAACACTGCAAACTGCGTGTCTGTATAAAAGGTTGTTTATTTATCATTTTAATATAGCTTTATGCAAGTAATCTTATGGATATAGTGTTTTATACTTAGATTTTAAATATATACACGTGTTACTGAAGTGGATTCTTCCTCTTGAACAGCATCAGACTGAGGAGGATGTTCATCATCTTGAAAGACCCCAGTGAGCACACAACAGCATTAGCAACAATGAATATTATCTTGTTTTAACTGTTGAACTGGACTGTTGCCTACATTATTTGAGCCTGTTTATTTAATTACTTGTTGACGGAGTGTTAAGGTGTTAGCATTTGTTGTGCCATTTAAGTACTGTGTTACTGTTACAGCTAGACATTATAGTTTTTCACTTAAAAGCACGAAGCTAGTTGATCGCTGTTTGATCCGTTGCCCATTCAAGTCGTTCAGGCTTTGTTTTGCTAATCGAGAAGGCGTGTTCATCTCTTTTCTATTGGCGCTCATCTCAACACATATCTAAACACTGTCTTCCTGTAGTACCACAATACATATCAATCCCTGTACACATCCCACATTGGGCCTCATTCATGAAACAAGAGCAGAGTGATTTTTTGAGGAAATCGTTGGTAACGTTGTTTTGACGTACATTTTCATATTCATATTCTCAAAATGTTAGTTGGTAAAAAGAAATCTACACTTGTTCAATACCATGTGTAACCAGAAGGTAAAACCGCACATACGTCTTTTATCATTTTTTACTTTAAAATGCAGAGCTGTACTACACAGCCGTCCAATCACAGAGGAGAAGAGGCGGGACAAACCATCATACAAAACAGCGAGAAGTTAATATGAACGGTTAATGCATTTTCAAATCAGATAATATTCTTTGAAAGAAGATACCAGTAACAAGTAGGCTAACTGTTGAGGATATTCTAAATCACAGCAGCCAACATCTCCAGAATAACGCTCAGTGCCTCCAAAGTGCTCTCCGGCGCCACCAGCTGGTCGTTCTCAGAAGAGCATCAGGTGTTATTCTAGCTGGCTAAAAAGGCTTTGATGGACACAGTTTAATAGATTCATATATTGGTAGACACATAGCTTATAAGTGTTTTATGCATTTATGCAATATACTGTAATGTAGCCAAACCAGAGAATGAAGTCCAGAGGTTTCCACGTTCCGAGATACATCATTTGCGTAGATGAAATTCGTAGGCGGGATTATGCTAATTGTGAATGAGCGTGCATTTTTACATTTATTCATTTGGCAGAAGCTTTTATCCAAAGCGACTTACAAGTAGTTTTCTACAGTGGCACATTACTGCAGAGCAATCAGGGGTAAGGTGTCTTGCTCAAGGACCCTTCAGTCATGACCTGCTGGCACTGAGATTAGAACCTTCTGATCACAAGCCCAACGCTCTGACCACCAGACCACAACTGACCCAGGGTCAGCTGTACATGCGCGCCTTGTTTACAAATGATTGGAAATCATTAACATACATTTTACTACAAAATCTGAGGTTTACGAAGTATATGTGTGTGTGTTTCTCTTCTGTGGGTTCGCAGGTGGACTTTTAATGAAGAGCTGAATAAAAGCTGGTTGATCTCTCCAGCACCAGCGATGTTCAGATTGTTAAACTTTATGATTTGGCTTTGCTCTTTTGTTTTGAATTTAATGTTTTACTTTATAATAAATCTATTTCCAATATACTCAAGTTCACGTGTGCCCTCCCCATTCATGTTACCCGTCTTTGAGCCGAGTAGTCGTAACATGTGGCAACTTGAACTTGTTAGTGTGCATATGTGTGTGTGTGTGACTTTAGAAACAGTGTCAGGATGTGTGTTCATACCTCTATGACCCTTGACCCTGCAGCATCAGCTGAACCGTCCGCACCGCCTCGTCCAGCAACACTCTAGTTTTGAATAGATGAACACACAAGTCAGACAGAAGTTATAATATACCTCATCTATCTGTTGCATTTGAGTGCTTGTTCAATAAGCCTATGTTCCAAACTACCTAAGGATTATTACATACTGTTACCTATATATATTTGAATACATGTCATATTTACTCATAGTAAAGTTCACTAGAAATGTCCACATGTTTTTGACGTGTACAGACTATATATCAAGTAGCCTACAGCGGTCTGTTGACCATCAACTCCATCCTAGCGAGCGCTTATAAGCAGTGACATTTAACGACTAAGAACCGTGACTCGAGACTAAAGGCAGTGGAGCTAATGTAGTTCACACCTCCTCTACAGCACCGCTGTCCTCCGAACTGAACCCTTGTGAAACATGTTCGGTTACTGTCACGCGTTTGGCGGACTCGAGAAGCTTGAAGTCTTTCCTCTTCTGACCGTCCATTGTCCAGCTTTCACTGACCCTTAGCTTGTGTTGCGCTGGAGACATAAGCGATCGAGTCCCCTCTCGAAATCAGTCCCTTTAGGACCCCGAGAGATTCCGTTGGCTGAACGAACGCTGTGTAGGTCCTCGTTTAGCGCCTGATTGCAATTCTTACAAAATGACATGAAGATTGATGTCAGATTTATGTCGAACTTTGCTCAAATGAGCGTGATCGTGTTTTACATTGAGCGCTTGCTATGCTAGTATGTAGATGAGGCTATAGGTAGTGAAATCACACAAATCTCGTTCTTACCGTTTTAGTTAGCTAATGTATCAACTAGCATAGCATAGAACTACCCCGTGTTCCCGTTCGCCTACTTCACTAGAGTGCGTACTTCAGAGTGCATGACAAAACAGATTGAACACATACTAACATGATCTTACTACCAATCTGTATTATCGTTTCATAGACTGCACACATTACACTGTGTGTTTACAAATGTCTTAAACAAACCCTTCACATCAATCTGTCTATATTAGACAGCAACCTGTCATTTCCAAATCACATCTCAAATGTCACAAAAACAGCCTTTTTCCACCTAAGAAATGTTGCCAAATGATGAAATATTCTGTGTGTTGCTGACGCAGAGAAGCTTATTCATGCATTTATGACCTCAAGACTTGACTACTGTAATGCACTACTTAGTGTTTGTCCTGCATCACCAATAAACAAACTACAGTTAGTTCAGAAAATACCATCACATAACCCCAATGTTATCAACCCTTCACTGGCTTCACATTAAGTATCGTATTGACTTTAAAGTTCTTTTAATCACTTATAAAGCCTTAAAGGGTTTAGCCCCTACCTACCTAACAGAGCTTCTATCACACTACAACCCATCACGCTCTCTAAGATCTCAAAACTCTTTTGATAACACCTAGAATAACTAAATCCACCAAAGTGGGTCGAGCTTTCTCATACGTAGCACCTAAACTCTGGAATAACCTTCATGATATTATTCCAGGATCAGACACACTCGCCCAATTTAAATCTAGATTAAAGACACAAGCATTCACTTCATGCTAAATATGATAAATAAACCACCAGGAGATGCTGACATTAGATATTATCTACTAGAATCATTTAACTTGTTATATAAACACCATGAACTGTGTTTTACCCTTTCTTGTGTTTTTCTTATTTTCTCTGTAAAGCTGCTTTGGAACAATGCACGTTGTGAAAAGTGCTACAGTATATAAATAAAATTGAATTGAATAATTATGTGATCAAAATATTTCAAGCATGTTGTTTATATATAAAATGAAATAAAAGAATGAATAGTTAATACATAAATACAGCGATTATTGGCATTTATTATTTGGACTGAAGCTATAGTTAAACAACATTTATACCAGAAGACAGAAGGATTCTAGGGAATTTTACTTATTTCAAAGTCACATTGTAAAACATGTATAGGCCTACCTCCAATAAAAAAAGATAGGATGGGATAGCAAACAAGATAGAATTGAAAGATTAAAGATGCCATTTAAGTTTACACTCAAATCTATATATTTTAGGCCACATTCTTCATTGTCTTTTATTCATTTCTTAAATCTTACTGTTTGAAACTGGATTAATTCAATTAACCTCGATATCCAGCTGCTTATCAATGCAATGACGATGACGTCACTGGCGATAATTAACGCAACAGTCTGCAGGTGTCGGCGGTGTTTCCTGCGCTAATAAAGCTGAGCGCGTTCACGCAGCGTGTCTGCTGTAACAGTAGAGGATCATTGAATCATGATGAACGCGCAGGCGGAGAAGAAAGAAGACGCGGTGCCGCGACTGCAGCTGTTTAATTGCGCGCACTCTGACTGCGGCGCGACCTTCACGCGCCAGTGGCGTCTGCGGGAGCACGAGAATACGCACACGGGCGCGGTGAGTCGCGTGCGTGCGCATGACAGTGACGGGACCGGTTGACCGTGAGTTCTGACCGGACTGTCTTCTTCTCTCCTCAGAAACCTCACAGGTGTCCGCTCGAAGAATGTGGGCGGAGTTTCTCGCGTCGCTCGCACCTGAGGAGACACGCGCTTCTGCACGACGGCGTCAAAATGTTCAGGTCCGCAAAGAATGTTGTTTTCAATTGATCCGTTTACGACTAAATGACGCAGTTCCATGTAGCGTCAGGGTTTAAAGACGTTCTGTCATGTGATCTACAGCTGCACTGCCGCCGACTGCACTCAGAGCTTCTTCACAGCTGATAAACTGAACAGACACGTGTGTTATAAACACGACACGCGCGACTACTTCAAGGTTCCTCTCTTAGAAGATTAACTCGTCACAGAAATATAATGACATGATGTTGATCTTACTCACCACAAGCCGTTTCTCTCTCAGTGCAACTTTCCACAGTGCGGGAAAACGTTCCGGAAGCGGCGCGCGCTGAAGCTTCACAAGGCGACGCACGGCGAGTCGAGCTTCAGGTGCGCGTGCACGGTACATTGTGTGTGTTGAGTTGTGTTGTGTTGTGTTGTCTCTGACTGTTGTGTGTCTCAGATGCTCGAAGGCTCGCTGTGGTGTGAGATTCGAGTCTCACGTGGCGCTCAAAGCTCACAAGAAGAGACACGCAGGTGAGAAACTCCTCCAGACACCACGTGCAGATTGAAATGTTGTTTACAGGTGATGTGTGGAGTTGAAATGAATCGTCCGGTCAGCAGCTCTGTTGTAAAGTGAGAGTTGAGTTGTGGTGATCTGTGGGTTTTAAATGTGTGTGTGTGTGTGCGCTCAGGTTATAGGTGTCCTCACGCTGACTGTGCCGTGAGCACACACACCTGGGGTAACCTGCTGAAACACAAGTCCACTCATCCAGGTGATGTGTTAAAGTGTGTGTGTGTGTTTGTGTTTGTGTTGTGCTCTTCATCTGAAGTGTTGTGTTTGTGTGCAGTGTCGTTGTCCTGTATGGTGTGTACGAAGGTGTTCAGGAAGAGGGACGCTTTGAGGAGACACAAACGCACTCATGCGCTACAGAAGCCGGTTCTGTTGTGTCCCAGTCAGGGCTGTCAGGCTTACTTCTCCACCACATTTAACCTGCAGCATCACATTCGGAAGGTTCATCTCCAGCTGATCTCGCACCGCTGTGCTTTCCCCAGCTGCAGCAAAGCCTTCGCCATGCGCGTGAGTGATGCACATGGCTGATGTTGTGTGCGCTTCTGATGGGTTGCGCTATTAACCGCTGGCTTGTGTGTGTGTGTGTTATCAGGAAAGTCTCGTCCGTCACATGGTACATCATGACCCTGAAATGGCCAAGTTCAAGGTGAGAGGCGTTCATTACACACGAGGCAGTAGCTGACGAGAGTCTTAATCCAGTGGATTCTCTTCATGACTAGTGGCTGATGGAGTGGGTTTAACTCTTCTGCCGTGCTTCTGTCTTTCAGCATCGACACACGCGCAGCAGCAAGGGTTGGCAGAAGCGTTTGGAGGGGCAGAACCGTCGTCCTCTGATTGAAGATGTGAGTCAGCTCTTCTCTTTACGCATGAACATCGGTCACAAGGTGAAACGTGAAGCCAATCTGAAGGGTCTCTTTAATGAGCGCAAGATTCCGCACCGCGTGGATCCTGAAGTGAACCTGCGAGATCTCTTCAGCGTCAAACCGCCTCAGACCAAACTGTCTGAAAGAAAATGAATTGAGCCCTAACAGCAGGTTTTCAACACATACTACTGTGGATAATTTGAGTTTCTGTATGATGAGAATGGCTGAAGAATATTTCCGTTATGTACAGTACATGAGTACAGCTTTTCTTTATAAAAGGGCTTTGTTTTTTGTTCACCTGCATTATGGCTGAATGCTAATAAACAGTTTTTTTTGTAGAGTTTCTCTTGGCTGTCTTTTAATGTTTGCCGGGGAGTTTTGAACTGACACAAGGAGTTTCTCAATCAAATGTTTCACACAGAATGTAGAAAGATTTTTGCCTTCTGGAAGAAAAGCTTGTTAAACCAAACCCTTGTGACATTGTGTAAATCTGAGGTGTTGTGCTGTAGATGCTGGTGAATATCAGAGTAGAAAGATGTCTTTATTCGGTTACTGTCCTCATTACTAAACTCTCTGAAAGAGGACGGACAGAAATAGAGATGTGACTGTGTACAGTAAATCAGGCTGAAGTATAAATGCACCACACGCAAAAACAACTACAATAATTAAAAGGGAAATAACTGCAAGTGAATGATTTGTTAGAATTCAAATGTTAAAGTGTTTGATTTTGAAGTATGTGTATAAAATGCGGTTATGGTTGTATGTTTTGTAGTTTGAACACATAACCCTTCACTTATAAAATGAAGGCTCTTAACAGCAAAACTATTTGAGTTTCCCAAAGAACCTTCTCTTTACAAGTGTTAAGGTAAACGGCCTTAAATATTTTTCACGTCGTGAAGTTCGTATGTTTGCATCTCAAAACAGAATGAACAGTCGTGTCAATCCTTTCTGAAAGTGAAACCAGTATATTATATAGATTCATTACAAAGTGAAATATTTCAAGCCTTTATTTCTTGAAATGTTGATTATGGCTCATTGTGTCAGAAATTAATATAGCATCAATGGATATTTATTGATTGCTTTCCTGTATCTCAGTGGTAAGAGCATTGCCTTAACAACGCAAGGTTGTGTGTTGTATCCCAGGGGATTGCACCTATGTGAGTCGCTTTGGATAAAAGCATCTGCTAAATGTAAATAGCGCCTTCAGGTCATCTGTTGGGTCTGGTGTCTCATCATAGATTCTCTGTGGGGTTCAGGTCAAGGCCGGTTTGCTGGCCAGTCAAGCGCAGTAACACTGGGGTCCTTGAAGCAGCTGTTGGTACCTTTGGCACTGTGGGCAGGTGTCGAGTCCTGCTGGAAAATGAAATCAGCATCTCCAAAACCTGTCAGCAGAAAGAAGCATGATGTGCTCTGAAATGTCCTGGTAGATGGCTGCGCTGACTGTGGACTTCAGAAAACACAGTCATAATAATCAACATTTCAAGAAATAAAGGCTTGAAATATTTCACACTGTGTGTAATGAATCTATAATACAGGTGCTGGTCATATAATTAGAATATCATCAAAATGTTTTCACTAACTCCATTCAAAATGTGAAACTTGTATATTACACATTACACACAGACTGATATATTTCAAATGTTTATTTCTTTTAATTTTGATTATTATAACTGACAACCAAGGAAAATCCCAAATTTAGCATCTCAGAAAATTAGAATATTGCTTAAGACCAATACAAAGAAAGGATTTTTAGAAATCTTGGCCAACTGAAAAGTATGAGCATCAATACATTTGAGTTTGAATTTGGAGTTGAAGTATGGTTTGATAAATGTATTTAACCAGGGAAAGTAAACCCATGCTGAGATTGAAGTGTCCTGTTTAAAGACAGAGAACACACATCATTCAACAAAACACGCTTTGGAGAATCCAGTTATTAATTATGTGCGATTTTCTTCTCTGAACAGTGAAGTCAGTATTCAAGCAGGATTGATCGATTCAAGTATAGCTGTCTAACCTGCTGTTTATTACAGATTTGATTGTGATTGAAATTAGACAGACCGCTTCTGTTATTTACAATTATTCATTTGGCAGACGCTTTGTCCAAAGCAACTTACATGTAGGAGAGCATATAAACATTACGGGGAGGAGGAGGAAGTTCAATAGTCCTTTGCTAACAAACAGCTACTAGACCAGTTCAAGCAAACACAGCAATCTTTCAAGAAGAAAGGTTTATTGTGGAACAATGAAATAAAACTTTTACAGCCGGTTGCACAGACAAGGCATAGTTAAATGAGTAGGTCATACAAACACATTCCTGGTGTACATCTTGACACAAAACAATGGCACAGATATATATTTAAGGGCATGTTAATGTCAGTTAAGACATTCATTTCACACTTCAGTCTTGTCTTTGAAACGTGATGATATCATGTGCAATACATGTGATGACTGGTGTTTTGAACAGATGTGTTTCAGATCTCCTCCAGAGAGACGGCCGGCACCAGACCTTTCCTCTTACCGCTGCTCAGCTTCAGAAAGCCATCAGTGTCTTCACTCTTCCCCACACAAATCTGTGAAACATAACAGAAGGAAACAATCGATCAGGTGGATCACATCTCCAGACGTGACCTAATAGCAAATGTGACAACAATAATAAAGGCAGCAGGTCTCCTGTATGTACAGGAAAAGTTCACTGAATATCATTTGTATAGTGTGCGGGAGTGGATCGAGCCAGAAGGCAAAAAGAACAGGACTGAGAGGTGCTCATGAACATATCACTCATTCATTAGAAGGACAGACATGTTATGATGTATGACGTCTGCCCATAGCTCAATACAATAAGATGTTATGAGGTCATTAAACAGACACTGCTAGATTCAGAAGACAGCTCTATAGACATTCAATGACGTTACCTGTGCCTCTTTAACAGTCATGTGACCAAGATCTCTGTTGCCATGGACACCTTGTGTTACCTTCCAGACCCTCTCACCTGGACGCACTCGCTGCACAAAATTAGCTGGAAAGAAGCCCACCCTTTCCCCACATTTACCCTACACACACACACATGTCTAGTTTATTATCTCCGTAGGAACAGTCCATAGACGTTACAATTTTTATATAGTAAAAACTGTATATTTTATTCCTCTAAACCTAAAGATCATAGAAAACTTTTTTTTCCCCATGGGGGCCTCAGTATTGTTCCCCACAGTGACACGAGTCCTAATGAGCTGGTGTGCATTCAGGTGCAGGTCCCCACCAGTATTTAAAGACAAGACCTACACACACAGATGAATCCTCACCTTCCACCATTCTTCACTAGAATCATCTATCACCTGAACTCTGTCACCAGGACTGCAGAGAGAGAGAGAGAGAGAGTGAATGTATTACTGTCTATAACACAAGATAGACCCGGCCCGCACTCACTGTAGTTCCAGGTCCTTTTGCTCTTGAGGTATGAACTTGTACAGCACCACATAAGTGTGAAGAGAGGGAACTTTAGGAACCTGAAGAGAAAACATTCAAACACTGCATCAAAATGTAATAAAATCATTCAGAAGTCCTTTAAAAATGATGCATAACAACACTTTACCTGTAACATCTCATCCACTTCATGTTTGTCATTTTCAGACTCAGAGAAATCTGTCAATGAAAGAGAAATCTAAAACAGTTTAAGGCGCCACGAAACCCCTAACAACATTTATTTCAATGTTAACAGAGTTGGTTGTGTTGCAGTTCATAGAAAGCAATGGGAGTTATTACAGTAGAGAAAACAAGTTCACTTTTTGCCTTCCGGCTTTAAAATCCTCATCTGGCCAAAGTCAACAGATGTGACGGGGCGAAGTACCATAGTACATTGAAGACGACTCTGTGTCTCATAATTATTCATGAGACTGTGTTTTCTGATGGATAAATGAAGAAGAAACTTACCAGGAGTTACTCCAATAATTATATTATATGAAAACACAATATGTGGTTTATATGGAAGCCCTTCTCTGCTGAAAGTGATAAATACATGACGGTTATTGAAATAGTGGCCATTGGAGGGCCGGAGCTCATGTGGACCGGTACAGCTCAATGTGTCACTTTCAGAACTCAAACAGACGGAGAGGATTTCCAACACTGACAGGAGGCCGGACCGCTCACGAGTTTAACCCCGCTCGTCATAGATGCGAGTGATGCCGGAACAGCGGCAGACTGTGTTTTACTCAGGAAAGTGGACTTCTGGACTCGCTCATGAAGGCAGTCTGTGTCAGTAATGTGGAGGACTTTTCCATCTCTTCAAATGCATTAACTTCTGTAAAACTGATGTGACCTGAAAGTATGATCGGTGTAATGACCATAAAACAGGTAATGACTCATACTGTATATTTTAATCACTCTCTCTCTTGTGCCTCACTCTTCTTCTCTCAATTCTTATTTATATAGCGTCTTTCACAATTTGCATTGTTCCAAAGCAGCTTTACAGGGGAAAATAAGAAAAACACAAGAAAGGGTAAAACACACTACATGGTGTGTTATATAATAAATCCAATTATTCTAGGAAATAATATCTAATGTCAGCATCTCCCGGTGGTTTATTTAGCATATTTTGCATTAAGTGAATGCTTGGCTGTAAAGATGTGTCTTTAATCTAGATTTAAATTGGGCGAGTGTGTCTGATCCTGGAATAATATCAGGAAGGTTATTCCAGAGTTTAGGTGCTACGTATGAGAAAGCTCGACCCACTTTGGTGGATTTAGTTATTCTAGGTGTTATCAAAAGAGTTTTGAGATCTTAGAGAGCGTGATGGCTCGTAGTGTGATAGAAGCTCTGTTAGGTAGGTAGGGGCGAAACCCTTTAAGGCTTTAAGGCCTTACAAAACACTGGATAATACATCACACACAACACAGACATTCATAACAGAGACTCTCACATACCCTGTGACCTCACAACACATAATCCACTGTTGTTTAATGAAGGTGAACTCAAATTCTCTCTTCTGTTTCAGTTGCAGTGAGGTAGACTGTAGCAGAAAGGGGGGTTTCATGACCCTTTAATGTGCTCCTGTTCTGCTTCTCAATGTTCTTATAAGGAATCTGATGGCGTAGAAATCTTTTGTACAACAGACTGCATGTTTTGCCCTTATTGAGCGTTCACATGAAACTGATTTATGTGCTCAGAGAAAACCCGAGCATGAGCGCAAGACATGTGACGTCAGAGAGCTGTAATGCACATTTATTTCTCTGTAAGCTTTACATTATTGCTGGGATGTTTCTTGGTGATACAGTGAGTATGCAGTTTTGTTGACATCTCGTTCAGTGCTTCCAGATCTCTCTCTCTCTCCAGCAAATACAGATTAGACTTGAATCAGAGTGTTATAGTGAAGTCATTGTAAAGATGATGTTTCTGACCTTTCTCTGTGTGTTCAGGCACATCTTCTCTGTCAGCAGATAAACATTCATTCATTTGCTGCTCGTCCTCTTCATCCTCGCAAACAAAATACAAATTTCCTTCAACAATACTGAATTATGTATTAGGTTTGGTAACATCTTGGAAGGTTTCAGACACACACATCTACTGTATGCTTTATACACACCAGGCTTTGTGTGGGAGACTCGCAGAAACTAGATCGAGCCAGAGAGGATCCAAAGCGTAGTGTAGTGTACACAGGGTCCACCTGAGCCGCTGTCATCACAAATGATACAAAACACTGGATAATACATCACACACAACACTGACGTTCATAACAGAGACTCTCACATACCCTGTGACCTCACAACACATAATCCACTGTTGTTTAATGAAGGTGAACTCAAATTCCTCTTGAACATCCCAGACTCATCAAAAGAAACAAGAGCATAACATCAGAATCAAAGAGATGAATAGGTCACTTAAATATCCAGAAGAAGATTATTAGAATAAAAATGCACAGCTCAACATACATATGAGCAGGATGAGTAAATGTCATTATACGTGAACGTTGTTTCAGCTATACATTTCTTAAAGAGTAGTGAGATCTGACAATAGTAGAGACAAATCAAACATACTTTGCCTTGACACGCTTGCTGTGAGAGTTCAGAAACACACCAGAGATGAGCTCCCATCTTACATGTCTTACAGTGCAGTCCCTGTTTAGAATTGCCTAAAGAACAAGGACATCACTCATCATTATTAGCTCTGTGCTAGATTTACACCACACACCTGACATAAGAAAAATAAATCATGTCAACACTCCAAGATAACACATTGAACTGATTGAGTTCCACATACTAAGACGTTGGTCTTACAGCAAACAAATGTTCAACCTGAAAGACATTATGATTCAAATACATCTCGCACTGGCCAATGTCACTCAACACATCCAATCATCATCAAGTCTGAGTCTGTCAACAGAACCAACGCAGTTCAGCTGTTAGTGACTGTGTGTTGAGCACATCCGGGCCAAACCTCTATCACGAGGAGCTTGTGGTTCTCCAGCTTGAGAACTGGTTCACTGCATTGCAGTGTTGATGGGATCTGTGGTCTGCAGTGAAACTGGAGCGAGTAAAAGAGCTCTCTGTGGTTCCCAGCAAACACTCTCCAGTGGCAGGAAGAGAACATCATGTGCTGGTAGTGGAGAAACTGGTGTCGCTGAATGATCGGCTTGTATTGTTGCACTTGCACTGGAATTATGCAAGAAGGCTTCAGGAGGAGATTTCCTCTTTATAGGCCTTTTTCACGAACGCTAGGGAGCATATCTGGTTCAGAGTTAGTTGTGTAAATCTATTTCTGGCAGTACATGCACAAGTGCTATAGCAAAGAGAGACTGGACAGTTGTAACCCAATCAATGAAAATGCAGACACATTCTAAAGCACAATTTTAAGACAGCAGTATTTCTTACCGATATGTTTTTGCCACGCATATAAAAATAGCTGTATTTTCTTTGGATTAAGTGTAAATTGTACTCTATTGGTACTAATAAACAGTGGCAGATACTATTTGGACCTCAGTTTTGTTGTGTGTAACAGAGTGTAAATCATTATATAAAACAAACGATGAAAATTATGGTAACTTATTGAGATAATAAAGTCCTACACTACGCCTAAACTTTATGAATAAATTATATATTTATATTTTTTTAAATGCCTTAATGATCTGATATGTAATGGTAAAAGGTAAAAAAGCGATTTCACCCCAGGTCTCCAGCATCAGAGCTATACTTTGCTCCTTACACCCTGGGGTTGCTGATCAAAATGGCGTCGTTCTTACCCTTTCTCTATTCCAAACAGATACGGGTGGGCAAAGTTAGTGCAAAGAGGTTCAACCAACAAGGCGGTTGAACTGGTAAACAGTAATAAGATCAGTTCTGTTTCATCAGTTATCAGATAATCAGATACCGAACGGATCATCCAAAAAGCAGAACTTCAAAGAATGTTTCATAGAAGTTCAAGTTTTACAACAGTATGAGATGTGTGCATGGAATCTAAATCAGTGTATAACACAGAGCAGCTTTCTGATGATAAAGTCATTGAAGAGAATATTAGGTCATATCAGTGATTGTTACAGATTAGATCGTATCAGTTTATCTTTGAACAGGTGTAACAGCAGTAAACAAAGACTCAACAAAACACTGCTCCAGCTTCTCTTCATCGATTCTGCTCAAAGCAGCTCAACAGGGGGCGGGGTTTATGCAAATCAAGGGGTTTGTGATGTCACTAACCTAGGAAGAAGGTTGTAGTCCTTTTTTCTTGTTTTCCAGGAAAAATGTCTAGAAATTCTTGAATCAAGATGCATTTTCTTGATGAGCAAAATTACCTATAATAATATGAAATTTCAGTGAAATAAAGATAATCTTTTTCTTAGTCAATCATTTCAAGATTATTTTTCTTACCCCATTGGAAGGTTGTTTTGCTTGTTTTACGCACAAATTCACTGAAATTGTATCTTTTTTACTAAAAGCAAGAGTAATTTTCTTAGGTCAGTTAGCTCACCAAGAAACTGATTTTTGATTTAAGAATCTTTAGACTTTTTTACAGGAAAACAAGAAAAAAAGACTTATTAAGAAAGTCATTTTTTGCAGTGTTAAAAGTGTTTTCTGTGAAAGAGAATATCTCCATTTGCAGGGAACTTTGAGCGGAGTAAGATCTCAAAGACATCATGAAGCGTACACCTCCAACTCTCTGCTTACCTACAATAATGTTCTTGCACAGATGGCAGCTGGTTGGTCGCCGAAACACGTGCTCCAGGAAGAAGTGTTTGAGTGGTGGGCGTGTCTGTGTGGCAGAGGGGGCGGGGTTGGAGCTGATGCTGATGGGAGGCGTGGCTGCGCTGTCTGATGATAGATGAGCATCATTCTGAGATCGCTGGAAGAAGTTCTCCACACTTTTACTCCTCATGAATGTGAGCGAACGCTTGAGACGCAGAAGCTAGCGGATTACAAACCACAAACAAACACTTCGGGTTGTGCACTGCAGTATGTAGGCCTACAGTACACTGCAGCAATGATCACTGCAATCAAATGTTGAATTGATATACCATTATATACCTTAGAGGTCTACTGCATGCAGTGAGATTGTGGATGCATACGTATCTGGAATGTTCCAGAACAAGAAAACGAGTGGACGTAATAATATGACTGAAGCTTTTATGTTTTGAGAGTAGGCCTACATTTTTATGAGGAATATTAACTGTCCGTCATTCAAATGTTTTAGTTTTAGTATTTTTCTCAATGGAAACGACACAAACAACGAACTAAAAGAAACACCAATAATGAATGTAAATAATATCTAACGTAAAAAAACGATAGTTTCTGTGACAGATGCAGACACACGTGTGAATGTTTTAATAATAGCCTAATGGAGAATCAGGACACATATTTTGAATCGCCTACATTTAGACTATTTTTAATGCAAAGGATGAATTTAAAATGAAACTTTAAAAAACATGACATAAAGCATCGTGGTTTTCATTTTCTCAGGTCACTGAAGCCTATTTCTGTATTTACTGAGGATGACAGTTATGAATGCTGTTAGCAGTCAAATATCAATAAAGTGAAAAAATAATAATGATTTGTCATATGAACAGCACGCGCGCGCGTGTCGTACCTTCTGCGCGGTCCCGCTGGAGTCTGCGGCGCGCTCGTGGATCCGCAGCTCGCTGATATCGTTACTGATATTCATCCGCGATCCAGTGAAACGCTTCAATAAAGTGAAAGAGACAGATGTCTGTCTTTCTCCTCAGATCCGTGTGTCAGTCAGTATATGCGCTGTACAGTGACACACACTCTATACATAGTGATGTGATCCAGTTTACTCAGACCACTCCTCCTGAACACATGCCCTGAATCTGACAAACTAGATCAGATGCCTTAATGTCCTCCACTAAACTACGTTCTGTCCTTTTTTCTCCTTTAGTTAAGCATTTAATGTATAGCCCTTGTCCAAAGGTGTTGCGCTGTGGGCTTTATTTAGTTTACCTCACCAGGTGTATCTAGGAAGGTATAAATATAATTATAGGCTATAGGCTGATGGTGCAAGTTATTCAATATATTGACAAAGTCACAACGCTCGTGATGGATTCACTTGTTATTTGTGACAAAAACGCTTGTAGATTTGAAGATTGTGATAGAGTTTAAAGGGGTGATTCACCAGAAATAGTTTTTTTTCTTTGCCTTGTCGGGTGTCGGAACAAAAGATGTATTTGATAGTAGCGAATGCTCACCCAGACCTGCCTGAAACGGCTCGTGTAACCACAGCCCGGTGAATCTACGTCAGTTCGTGACATGATTTGACTAATCAAATGAGTCAAATCAGGATCTTGTAAAACTCATTGTACAGTCGCGGGCGCAGCCATGTCGCGGCGACAATGTGTGTTTCGTTGTGAAAAGAAATCCTGTTTGTTTGCCCTTCCAAGGGACGATACAACACAAATCGAATGGTTACATTTTATTTTCAACACCAGAGAAGTACAATACAAATGTTCAGGTTTGTGCAAAGCATTTCACCAACGATTGCTTCACGAATCTGTGAGAGATCAAGACCGGCTGTGCACGGAAGCTTTTGTTATTAATGTGGGGCAATTCCAACAGTTAAAACTCTGCAAGGACTGTCTGGCGCTTCAGATTCACAGCCTGCAAGAATATTTTCATTGTAAAAGACTTTGTTACGCACTAACGCGAGTTGAGTTGAACAACACCACAATGGTGTTGTTTCTTTGTGTGATGTGCAAATGCAGACACGCACGCAACATGGAAAAAAAGACAAAATAAGTCCTAATAATCAGTAATTCTGTTCAACTAGTGGCAACACGTGTGGTGTAGTCTTTGAGGAGTCGCGACAAGACATGGCGCAACTCTGGTTGATCAAGAAGGGTATTCGACCAATCACTGCGCACTGGTGAACTGGCCAATCATAGCACAACTCGCTTTTCAGAGAGTTTTGCTTTGTGAAATATCAGCGTTTCAGAGAGGCGGGGCAAAGAGGAGATACAAACATGCACGGTGTGTGGAAAATACAGTGTTTTTAAACCTTAAATCGTGTTTACACATTACATTACATCTAAAGCAAACAAAAATAATATTTGTTTTAGCCGCGTCAAATGACCCCTTTAAAAGTGATTTAGACTAATTTGTTGCCATCTACTGCAGAACATGTGATCGTTTAATGTAAAGAAAAGCACACACGATGATGACCCGAGAGAGAGATCAAGCTGACCGACCCCACAGAATCATCATCTCTTGTGGTGGTTTCCGGGCGACTCGATGATACTTTTCACAATAAAATCATTGTTTTAGGATGAGCTGTTTTTATTAATGATACACGCTAGCAGCGCCATCATGACGTCATTGTTTCTGATCATCTCCCTTTCATTTCATTAATACACAAGCCCTGCGTCCCGATCCGCATGTATACTGTCTACTGTCCTAATAGTGTGCGGAAGTAGAATAAGTGTGGCACAAATCGTAGTATGTTGAAAACAGTAGTCAGGTCCGTAGCCAGCCAGTTGAAGGGGGTTTCTTTTTTTCAAAAAGTGGACCTTTTTGCAGTTCTTCCCAAGTCCTTTTGTATTTAATTATGAGGTTCAAATACTTCATTTTGGTGACCTTTAATGCACTAACTTGCTGGATTAGCTTGTCTGCTGGTATCTTAACCAGCACGCTTTTTGATGCACCTAAAATATTTATTGCATTGTTGTCAAATTGCTTCCTCGTGTAACACTTTTGTCAGTCCATACACAGTTCATAAGTTTAAAGATCACACTAACAACAGAATAGATTTAATGAACTTTACTGAAATGCTTTGAAAAGTGTAACTCTCTCTCTGTCTGCACGCACATACACGCACGCACATACACGCACGCGCGCACACGCCCAGCAACAATAATCATTTTAATTTGAAACAGCACCGCAGAAATTTGTCACAAACATCGATGACAATAATCACATGAAAAAAAACGAGTTAAATTCTGGACCTGTGGCAGTGAGGGGGAGGGGGGGTTCGTTCGAACCGGAACGCGCGGATGGGATTTCACACACTGCAGTGAGTAGAGCTGTCGCTAGAGGGCAGTCGCGTGCGCGCAGTCGCTCGTGTCCACGCGAGAGAAGAAAACCGTGTCCCAGAAAGCACCGCGGCTCGTGAGATTTGCCAGTCATCTTGTTGCGTGTTTATCTCTCCGTGTTTGTCTTATGCGAGAACTTGCTTGTTTCGCCCTTCAGATATTAAGAGATTAAACCCCGGAGCGCCAACATGAAAGAATTAACGGCAAAGAAGCGCGAGAAGTCGCGTGCGGATAAAGAGAAGACGTGCGCGGAACCGCAGGACGTTGAGATGAAAGAGGACGAGCAGAAAAGCGTGAAAGAACAAGATCAGCTGACACTAGAAGGTCTGAACATCACACGTCACATTGAACATTATCACTTTAATCTGTGTGCGAGATTCATGTCAATCAAACCGGATGCGAGGAACCGATGACATGATTATAAACGGGCTGATACACAAGTGACGTGTTTCATCATGTGTGTTCAGATTCATGTGTGTAGTGAGATCAGTGTGATGCTGACGGAAAGATTCACGTCACACACACACACACTGTACACGCAATGAGGTGGGTTTCACTTCGCTGTGTCGTCATCAACACAACAGATGAAGAGTCAATTAAATCAGTTCAAACTCAAACTTTTGATGGAAGGAGTCAAATCATGAGATGAACGTTTGTGTTACAGATCGTGTCAAATATCAAGACGGTGTTAAAGAGTCCAGCGCTCTGGCAGACCATGAAGATGATGATGATGATGATGATGATGATGTGATTTTCTTGCAGATATTAAGGAGCATGTGAAGCAGATCGAGAAAGCCGTTCTGGGGAAGGAACCTCGATTTGTTCTCCGCGCCCTGCGAGCTCTGCCGTCCACCAGCCGCCGGCTCAACCCTAATGTTCTGCACAAGGCCATATCAGGATTCTTCACGTCCAACGCGGCTGGAAAAGAGTTTCTGCTCGGCTTTCTCCAGCAGGTGCTGAAGGCAAACAGACTGCAGTACGTTCAGGATTCCTGAAGGTTTGTCTGTCTGACCGTGTTTATGTGTCTTTCAGCCGGCAGAGAGCGAAGGAGACGTGCAGTTCAGACCTCGCACGGGTAAAGCGGCGGCGGCTCCGCTCATTCCGGAGGTGGAGGCGTATCTGCAGCTGCTGCTGGTGGTCCATCTGTCCAACCTGAAGCGTTACACTGAGGTAACTTCAGCCGTCCTCTCCTCATCGACAGATGACATCAGAGGGTCTCGAGAGCTTTAATGTCATTTGACGTTTGTAACGGATGTGTGTCTCACAGGCTCAGAAAGTGTCCGATGACCTGCTGCAGAAGATCAGCTCTCAGAACCGCCGCGCTCTGGATTTGGTGGCCGCTAAGTGTTATTACTATCATTCCCGCGTGTACGAGTTCTTAAACCAGCTGGACGTTGTACGCAGGTCAGTGACGTTCAGCCCGTGATGTTTCCTTTGATGACATTGTGTGCTCATATCTGTGTTCTTGATTGATGTCAGTTTCCTGCACACGCGTCTGAGGACGGCGACGTTACGTCATGATGCTGACGGTCAGGCCACGCTGCTCAACCTGCTGCTGAGAAACTATCTGCAGTATAATTTATACGATCAGGCCGAGAAACTCGTCTCAAAGTCTGTGTTCCCTGAACTGGTCAATAACAACGAGTGGGCTCGATATCTCTACTACACCGGTCAGTTACTTTCACTGTCTTCTGTTTGATTCATGTTTCTGTGCACTTTGTTTTTTTTATTTGCATCTTTGTTATTTGTTGTCATGTTTTTAAATATGACTATATACAGTACGTTTATTTCAGTTCTAGTTTTACAAATGTTAACAAACGATTTATTTTTAGTGAAGTGAAATGTTTGCTTCATTTCTTCAATGCTTTAGACATATTTTATTGTCAGTTGGTATCAAAGTAACTAAAAGAACAACATAAGACACTTATGACGACACATGGAAGGTGATGTCATTGTTGAATGGATGATGTTGATTGGTTCAGGTCGGATCAAGGCCATTCAGCTGGAGTATTCAGAAGCGAGGAGGACTCTGACAAATGCTCTGAGAAAAGCTCCTCAACACACTGCTGTGGGCTTCAAACAGACCGTACGTAACCTCACTCTCACACACACACACACACACACACTTGGGTTGTGTTTGTGTTGTGACGGTTGATCGTGTGTGTCTGTCAGGTTCATAAGCTGTTGATTGTAGTGGAGCTGTTGTTGGGTGAGATTCCAGACCGTCTGCAGTTTCGTCAGCCGTCTCTCAAGAGATCTCTCATGCCGTACTTTCTGCTCACTCAAGGTGCTCTCTCTCTCTCTCACAGACACAGACGCATGCACTGTTAAAAAGATCATCTGCAGATCTGTGCACCTCTAGTAGTGAATTGTTGAGATGTTCAACGACTCTTGATGTCCATTATAGACACATGTGTCATATTTCATGCACTGATCTCGTGTGTGTTTCTGTCCTGATCAGCCGTGAGAGCTGGAAATCTTGCTACGTTCAACCAGGTATTGGATCAGTTTGGAGAGAAGTTCCAGACAGACGGCACATACACGCTGATCATCCGCCTGCGACACAACGTCATTAAAACAGGTGTGAGATCACATGTCGTGTCACAATCGTGTTGTTTTATTGGCTGTTAGCTGTTGATGGAGTGTTTGTGAATATCATGTGACGTGAGGGCTTCACACATGTCTAGAGAGATGGTGGTGATATTATAATGAAATCAGAATGAGATTGTGAGGTTTGTGTGCAGGTGTACGGATGATCAGTTTATCATATTCACGCATTTCTCTGGCTGACATCGCACAAAAGCTTCAGCTGGACAGTCCTGAAGATGCCGAATTCATTGTGGCCAAGGTCAGACACAAACACTCTACTGCTTTTATCAAATGTTTGTTTTCTGTTAGATAAGCTTTTCAACTTCTGAAACCTCCATAGGATTGTTTAACTGCTTTATAAATGACTTCTGTAGAGGAGATGGTGGTTTATTGCACAGCTCGTGAGAAGTGTTTGTGAAATGTTGTGATGTTTGTGTGTGCAGGCGATTCGTGATGGTGTGATTGAGGCCAGCATTAACCACGAGAAGGGTTACGTTCAGTCCAAAGAGACCATGGACATCTATAGCACCCGTGAGCCTCAGCTCGCTTTTCACCAACGCATCTCCTTCTGTCTGGATATACACAACATGTCTGTCAAGGTAGAAAGAAGCCCAACAGATTTGACAGTTTGTCTTCCTGACTGCTCATGTGCCTCAGATAAGTGCTCAATGAGACACTCATGTGTGTGTGTGTGTGTGTGCGCAGGCGATGAGATTTCCACCGAAAGCTTACAACAAAGACCTGGAGTCTGCTGAGGTAACAGCTGTGTGTGCGTGAGACGTGTGTGTGTGCGTGCGAGACGTGTGTGTGTGCGCGAGACGTGTGTGTGCGCGTGACGTACGTGTGTGCGCGAGACGTACGTGTGTGTGTGTGTGCGCGAGACGTACGTGTGTGTGTGTGAGACGTGTGTGTGTGCGCGCGAGACGTGTGTGTGTGCGCGCGAGACGTGTGTGTGCGCGCGAGACGTGTGTGTGTGCGCGAGACGTGTGTGTGTGCGCGAGACGTACGTGTGTGTGCGCGAGACGTACGTGTGTGTGTGTGTGCGCGAGACGTACGTGTGTGTGTGTGTGCGCGAGACGTACGTGTGTGTGTGTGTGAGACGTGTGTGTGTGCGCGCGAGACGTGTGTGTGTGCGCGCGAGACGTACGTGTGTGTGCGCGAGACGTACGTGTGTGTGCGCGAGACGCACGTGTGTGTGCGCGAGACGTACGTGTGTGTGTGTGAGACGTGTGTGTGTGCGCGCGAGACGTGTGTGTGTGCGCGCGAGACGTGTGTGTGCGCGCGAGACGTGTGTGTGCGCGCGAGACGTGTGTGTGCGCGCGAGACGTACGTGTGTGTGCGCGAGACGTACGTGTGTGTGTGTGTGTGCGCGAGACGAACGTGTGTGTGTGTGTGAGACGTGTGTGTACGTGCGCGCGAGACGTACGTGTGTGTGTGTGCGCGAGACGTGTGTGTGTGCGCGAGACGTACGTGTGTGTGCGCGAGACGTACGTGTGTGTGTGTGTGCGCGAGACGTACGTGTGTGTGTGTGTGAGACGTGTGTGTGTGCGCGCGAGACGTGTGTGTGTGCGCGCGAGACGTGTGTGTGTGCGCGAGACGTACGTGTGTGTGCGCGAGACGCACGTGTGTGTGCGCGAGACGTACGTGTGTGTGTGTGTGCGCGAGACGTACGTGTGTGTGTGTGTGAGACGTGTGTGTGTGCGCGCGAGACGTGTGTGTGTGCGCGCGAGACGTGTGTGTGTGCGCGAGACGTACGTGTGTGTGCGCGAGACGCACGTGTGTGTGCGCGAGACGTACGTGTGTGTGCGCGAGACGTACGTGTGTGTGCGCGCGAGACGTACGTGTGTGTGTGTGTGCGCGAGACGTACGTGTGTGTGTGTGTGTGCGCGAGACGTACGTGTGTGTGTGTGTGTGCGCGAGACGTACGTGTGTGTGTGCGCGAGACGTACCTGTGTGTGTGTGTGCGCGAGACGTACGTGTGTGTGTGTGTGCGCGAGACGTACGTGTGTGTGTGTGTGCGCGAGACGTACGTGTGTGTGTGTGTGCGCGAGACGTACGTGTGTGTGTGTGTGCGCGAGACGTACGTGTGTGTGTGTGTGCGCGAGACGTACGTGTGTGTGTGTGTGCGCGAGACGTACGTGCGTGTGTGTGTGCGCGAGACGTGCGTGCGTGTGTGTGTGCGCGAGACGTGCGTGCGTGTGTGTGTGTGTGTGTGCGCGAGACGTGTGTGTGTGTGTGCGCGAGACGTGTGTGTGTGTGTGTGCGCGAGACGTGTGTGTGTGTGTGTGTGTGCGAGACGTGTGTGTGTGTGTGTGCGAGACGTGTGTGTGTGTGTGTGTGTGTGAGACGTGTGTGTGTGTGCGCGAGACGTGTGTGTGTGTGTGTGTGCGTGAGACGTGTGTGTGTGTGTGTGTGTGCGAGACGTGTGTGTGTGTGTGCGAGACGTGTGTGTGTGTGTGTGTGTGCGAGACGTGTGTGTGTGTGCGCGAGACGTGTGTGTGTGTGTGCGCGAGACGTGTGTGTGTGTGTGTGTGTGTGTGCGAGACGTGTGTATGAGATGAAATCAATTTTCATATATGTTGACAGGAGAGAAGAGAGCGAGAACAGCAGGATCTGGAGTTTGCTAAAGAGATGGCGGAGGATGATGATGACAGTTTTCCTTAAGTCTTCATCTTTTTGATTCTTGATTTGTCTTAAAACAGAATAAATGTCTCTCCTGTGTTTCTCATCTGCCTCAGCTGTGCTCAGTCATGTAAGATGAACAGCTGATGTTTTTCACTTCTGTCATAACAACATATATATATTAAATAATTGTCCTAACATAAACAAGACAATTGAGTTTTGATTGAGCGCTTTTATTGGAGACAAGTGGAAGGTTCCTGACATGACAGAGGTCGGCTCATGTTATAATATACACGGTGTGTCACTGAATTACATGTGATCACATCTTCAGGTCTCTGGTGTGGCGTCAGCACACCACATGTTGCTGAAACGTGTTTTAATAATGAATCCGCATGACGATATTGTGCAGGATTTTGACAACTTCATGGCACAACTTCATTGAACATCCTATTGGCTTAACAGTGTCTTTACACCTGGCTACATGAACACACATAACCCATTTCACATTTGTCATTAAGTGAAAGATATTTTAAGAGTTATAAAATTTGACGAATAAGAGACGACAGCTTCTTCTGGTGTCTGTCCAGTCTTATGTTTCTTCAAAACGTCTGGAAACAAACACATCACCTGTTGATTTGATCAAGGAATCAATGTTGCCTTCACCTGCTCTCAGAAATGTGATTGTTTTTAGAATGAATGAAAGACGCCAGATTTGTGCTTGTGTGTGTGTTGGGAAAATCTTATATCATAATAGATTTCAACAATACGTCATACTGTAGATTGATCACTACCTAGTCAGCTTGTTGACTGTTGTGGAATATTGGTGAATTATATGCCGTGTTTGAAACCTACCCTTAGAAAAATAAACTGGGGTTCAAATCAAAAAATCATTGTTACTACACTTCCCCCTGAGAACATTTTTCATAAGGGTACAGCATGCTTCAAATGATTCTTCATAAATGTGAATGTACTAATTTAACAACAAGACAAGTCAATGAAGCTGCGTGAGCTGTTAATGACAGAGATGGAATTCTTACATTTACATTGAGTCATTTAGCAGATGCTTTTATCCAAAGCGACTTACAAAGAGTTCAGGGAGCAATAAGCGATATGTCCTAAAAGAGCAATAGTACAATAGGTGCTAATACAAAGATACTAGTTTCAACAAAAACCTGTTAAGAGAAAGAGGGTTAGTGTACCTTTTTTCTCTGTCCAGTTTTCACAGAAGAGATGAGTTTTAAGCAGTTTTTTGAAGGTTGTGAGAGATGTGGTTGACCGGACCGCATTGGGACGAATGTTCCACCAGGAAGGAGTTGTGAAGGAGAATGAGAGGGAAAGGGATTTAATGTCCTTATGAGAAGGCAGAGATGGAACAGTCGAATAAGAGATGAGTAACAGCAAGTTTGTTCTACATCCCAACCTAGAAGATTGTCTTATGCACAAACCGTCAGATAAACATTGAAAGATTTCTATTTTAAGGCTTAATACTAAATAACATGTCAATAAACATATGTTTATCAAACAAGGATTAAGTTTGTGTTTAATCTCATTTTTTTACAATAGTAATCAAGTTGAGTTAGACTGTTGGTTTGGTTAAATGAGACAAAAAGTAAAGTGAAACTTTGATTTGCAAAGTAGCGTGATGTAGCTTCACATTCTCTAACGTTTTGTACATCTCTCTTTTGAAGATCTCTTCAAGCCATCTGTGATATGAATAACAAGGTTTTGCAAAAGTTTGACAAAATGATCAGTGTCTCATCTTGAAGCATCTTGGAGACGTTGTCACAGTTCCTCTGGATTGAATCTGTCTCAGTTTGTTCTGTTTCTTCGTGTCATTCCAAACAGACTGGATGATGAGGAGATCTGGTTAATGATGATAAAATACTAATTGTCGGAGATTTTAATATCCACATAGATAGCGCTAACGATGCATTAGCTGTGGCGTTTACAGAACTACTACAATCTTTTGGGGTAATACAACACATTAAAGGACCAACTCATCGATTTAATCATACACTAGACCTGATTATATCTCACGAAGCCGATCTAACCAATATAGATATTATCTTTTAACGGGTACTTTGCTCACGTCAGGAATCAGCCCTTTAACTCGTTATCGACAGGGTAGAATAATCACCTCCGCTACTAAAGATAGTTTCACAAAGAGCTTGCCAGATCTGACTCCTTTACTAACCATACCAATAAATAAAGAATCGCTCGATGTCATGACCAGCAAATTGGGTACTATTTTCTCTAATACATTAGAAGCTGTTGCACCTACGACGTCAAAAAAGATTAATGAGAAAAATATTGCACCATGGTACAATAGCACCACTCGCGCCCTTAAAAGAGAAACTCGCAAACTAGAGCGCAAATGGATAAAATCACAATTAGAAGTCTTTAAAATGGCGTGGAAAGAGAGTGCAAACTGTTATAAAAAGGCACTAAAAGCAGCAAAGGCTGAGCACCTTCGTAACCTCATAGAAACCAACAAAAACAATCCAAGGTTTCTATTTAGGACAGTCGCTAAATTAACAAATAAACAGACACCACCTGACCTGGCTATTCCGCCGCACCTCGGTAGCAATGAATTCATGAAATTTTTTACAGAGAAAATCGAAAACATTCGTGACAAAATTGTAAAAACTCAACCTCCAAATCTGTCCTATGAATTAGCACCAACCATCGCTCCAAAACAAAGGCTCCAGCGTTTTTCACCTATAAAACAGGAAGATTTAATAAAATCCTGCTTGACCTTAGTGCTGTGTTCGATACTGTAGACATTACATTTACATTTATTCATTTGGCAGACAAATTTTATCCAAAGCGTAGTTTTCTATAGTGTCACATTACTGCAGATCAATCAGGGGTAAGGTGTCTTGCTCAAGGGCCCTTCAGTCATGACCTGCTGACACTGAGATTAGAACCAGCAGTTGAGCAGAAAATTTCGAAGTTGAAGTTGAACTAATACTGAACAAATACAGTAAAAGATCTAGACGTTATATTAGACAGCAACCTGTCATTTGGAAATCACATCTCAAATGTCACAAAAACAGCCTTTTTCCACCTAAGAAATGTTGCCAAATGATGAAATATTCTATGTGTTGCTGACGCGGAGAAGCTTATTCATGCATTTATGACCTCAAGACTTGACTACTGTAATGCTCTACTTAGTGTTTGTCCTGCATCATCAATAAACAAACTACAGTTAGTTCAGAAAATACCATCACATAACCCCAATGTTATCAACCCTTCACTGGCTACACATTAAGTATCGTATTGACTTTAAAGTTCTTTTAATCACTTATAAAGCCTTAAAGGGTTTAGCCCCTACCTACCTAACAGAGCTTCTATCACACTACAACCCATCACGCTCTCTAAGATCTCAAAACTCTTTTGATAACACCTAGAATAACTAAATCCACCAAAGGGGGTCGAGCTTTCTCATACGTAGCACCTAAACTCTGGAATAACCTCCCTGATATTATTCCAGGATCAGACACACTCGCCCAATTTAAATCTAGATTAAAGACACAAGCATTCACTTCATGCAAAATATGATAAATAAACCACCAGGAGATGCTGACATTAGATATTATTTACTAGAATCATTTAACTTCTTATATTAACACCATGAACTGTGTTTTACCCTTTCTTGTGTTTTTTTCTTATTTTCCCCTGTAAAGCTGCTTTGGAACAATGCACATTGTGAAAAGCGCTATATAAATAAAATTGAATTGAATTTGGGGCTTCCTGTATAAAATGGAATGTGCGTAGAAACGATCCTAAATTAGATGGTACAGGTGCCCCTGTGATTCATAGAATGCAAACACAGACACGTGTACGCCTCTCTTTTACATGTGGAATCTATAAGTAGCAAATGATGGTGAAATTGCGCGCAGCTGAACGGTCTCAGATCCTTGGAAACGATGTCTCATGTCATTGGCATATAGAAGAGCACCTGCCAACGTCCAAATCCTTTATGAGCAGCAAAAATGTTTTATTTTTCCAAAAGCTTGTAGCACTCAGATCAGCAAAAGTGTGCATGTCTGCTCAGACCCTGACGTGACGCTGAGACTTTGTCCAAGTCAAAGAGTCAAAGGTGTTTATAAATGTCAAGGTTCCCCTTCACGATGAAATCTCACGCTTTCTAAACGAGGCCTTGATCTCTGCTGTCAGACTAACCTCACAGGATTATTACAATGAATGATTGTTTCCCACTACAGCAAAAGAAAACATTTTTAACTGGTGAAAATACTAGTATTCTAATAAGTTTGGCCACCACTGTGTTCATTCATACTGTAATATGGTTATTTATACCATGGTGTGTTTGAATACTGGTGTGCATTAAAACCCTTTGACACACGGGTAGCTCCAGTCAGTTTAACAGTGTTATTTTAGATCAGTTGTTTTTCTGTTAACCTCAGTAACAGCTTTAACTCAGCAGATGGCCGCGGTATAACAGGGATAATCCACAGCTAGCCGTGCGTTAAAGGATTTTACTGTAATGCACCTTGGCTTGAGGTCTGGTGGTTCATGGCCTCCTTATATTGTGTGTGTTATCAGATATTAGGAATGATGCTGATGTGATCTTTCTGATTTGATCATTCATAGTCTAAGCGCTGCTGCTTTCATATGAGAATAAGTATATAGATGATAAATATACAGTGTAAATGGATAAACGGGGAAGTTTTCTGTGAGTGATGACACAAGGTCAATCCAGTTATTAAATCGTGTCGTGTTTGGTTTTCCTGCAGTGATGAAACGGAGGAAGTTCCAGCAGTTCTTGCGTCATCTCGTGTGATCGACAGATGCGTTTGAATGACTTCAGGGAACAGAAGAAAACACTTTGACCAATGATTCATTCAGACAGACAGGAAACTTTTCCTTGTTCTCTGTGACTGTACGTAAGCTACACAAAGTCATGGATGTTTCCCCGGTTGATCAATCTCATCGTGTTTAAATAGAGCCATGAACACACCGACACATTCATCACTTGTGACTCCGCCGAACACCATGAAGTCTCCGTGTGTCCGTGAGTGACGCTTCTCTACGGGACTCTGGGTATGAGTCGCTTTTATTGTTCGTCGATGCTTAACGAAACTTTCGCTTTATGCCACAGTTCTCGCAGTCCACTGCTGTCTCGCGCTCCTGTACGCCGCGCCGCTGCCAGAACGTGACGCGTTGACGCGTGCGGCGGAGCGCGGCGTGAGTTTGGCGAAGAAGATTCTGGACTTCATTCCGCACGTGCACGACGCATGCGTCCAAACAACGGTGAGTTGGTTTACCGTACGACCACATCAAATATAATGCCACGGTTAGAAGCTCGTGCTGTTAATGACGTAAGTGTGTGGTCGCTTGCAGGGTTTGACCCTTGAACTCTCCGCTAAAGGTCATAACCTGGAGTATTTATTAAGCGAGATTGGGATTCCTGCAGCTCCGGTCCTCAAGTCCATCTCGAAGGGTCACAGTCTGGTAAATATGTGAATGAAAGCAGGCTGTGGGTGTCTGATGATGATGATGATGATGATGTGATCGTGTCGCTCAGGCCGAGAGTTTGAGTCGTGTGCTGGAGGGTTTGGATCTTCATCAGGACCTCCTGCAGAAACTCACAGACGTCTTGAGGTCCACTGACACGCTCCAGCTTCTGCTAGCAGATATCAGAGATCTGGCCGCTCAGGTCCAACAGGTATCCATCTCTCTTCTGTCATATGAAGAATGCTTTTATTCATTCACCAAGAGCACAGATGTGTTATTTATTCATATTTGTTGATGTGTCTCAGATCTGCGTCTGTTCTGTTCCAACATTCAGATCTTCATTGATATTTCTTACTGACAATACACATCATGTTGATTCATCAGATGCAGCGGCTGGCTCAGATTCCTGTGACGGTCTCCCAGAGAGACTTTCCAGACATCTCTTCCCGTCTCAACAGTGATTATAAAGTGCAGGTGGCGGCTCATCTGTCACTGCAGCAGCTGCGCAGGTTTACGCAGGACGTCTTCCGCTGTCTGCGTCACATCGCCGCCTCCTGAAGAAATCACACTAAACCACCTGCACAAGTGTTTGTCACGTCTGCTGTGTTATCTGTCCCCTTTAACAGTGTAAGATCTACTCATGGTCATTGTAAATATTTATTTATTTATTTATTTAATTTATGTCACAACAAATGTGGCTTTTAGGAAGTCTTGATTGTGTTGATGGGTCTTAAAAACAATTGATTCTCAATACTGAAGAATACTGTCAAGTTAATAAACTGTGAAATGTTTAATTTCCGAAAACTGACGTCTCTTCTTTTATGCAAAAATGTGTTTCATAGTTGTACTTCATCATCTTCATTAGTCGCCTGAAAAGCTTGCTGGAATCTGCTCTATAATCTCTTTTACACATGTTCCCATACCGCAAACTGATAGATCGGATATCCATACACACAGTAGATCTACAGGGCTTTGGCAAAACATTATCAACATCCACTGCTATAAAGGTTAATGTTATTTGTGAAAGAAAAACTTTCTTTTAATGCTTTCATGAGTTCTGTCAGGTTCCCTACCGCCATTAGCATGCAGTTTGGATTGGTGGTATGGTTCTGATCTAGTCCAAATCTCAAGCAGCAGATGTCATGAGTAAAGACATTTAAGTGTAACACATAATTCAGATGTAGTTGAGACTTACGAAAAGGAATAACAGAAGTCGAGTCTGGATGGTAAATACGAGTGGAGTTGGGGATGGAGGAGGGTAATTTGCTCCTCAGGAACATGATAAGCTGCTCTTAGCTGATTGAAATTTAAACGGAAGTTATGATAGCTTCATATTTCTATAGGTAGATGAGGATCAGCTGAAGCGAGCTTGACTCACGTGCCCTGCCAGATCTTGAGAACGCTATAAGCTTGATTTACATGTTTAACCGCTGCTAAACAACACAACCGAGACAATATATAGCGACAAAAGACAACAACATTGGGTACTGCAGGCTTATTTTCAGCCCAGCTAAACATCATAACCCATCTATTGGGGTTTTACCTATCAGGCTTAACAGTTGGGTTCATCCCTTTTTAACCCAACACTGGCTTGAAATCAACCCAGCATTTTAAAGAGTGTACCACATGCTGAGGTTATATTTTGTTGCTATGGTCTAGGTTGTGTTGTGTTTAGCAGCAAATAATACATGTCACTGATGAAATGGGTGACTTGTCAGATTTCTAAAGGGGATAAATTGTGGCCGGTCATTTAGCAGAAGTAGCTGTAACATTAGCAGCCCAATGTTTATTTCAAGAGCAACTCTCAGACGAACTGAAGATGTTCTCATACAACATTGTATCTACGCAAAAGTGGTTTGATCTGTTGTGAGGAGGTTTTAAGATGCATTGAAGGCAAACAGTGATCCACCAATTTTTCAACACCAACAGACGACATGGCAGCCCAAATCATCACGGACTGTGGAAACTTCACACTGGACTTCAAGCAACAAGGATTCTGTGCCTCTCCGCTCTTCCTCCAGACTCTGGGTCCTTGATTTCCAATTGAAATACAAAATGTACTTTCATCTGAAAAGAGGACTTTGGTTTTCTGTAGTCCACAGTGCACAATGCAGATGACCTGAAGGCTGCTATCAAAGCAACCTGGGCTTCCATCACACCTGAGCAGTGCCACAGACTGATTGCCTTTGATGCAGTTATTCATGCAAAAGGAGCCCCAGAGTATTGAGTGCATAGAAATGAACATCCTTATTTTATTGATCTAATGTAATATGCAAATTTGGGGTTAACTTCCAATAAAGGCTTCAAACATTTCACTGTGTGTGTAATGAATCTATATAATATATTGGTTTCATATATTGGATTTTTTTTTAATGTACCTAATATCACGATATGGGCTCATTTTGTTCTCAGAATATGCAACTTCATATAGTGGTTTGTTTCTTTTTCCAGCCTATATCTATAAATGCATCAAAGGGAATTTAAACATTTTAAATTAGCTAAATAACAGCATGAACCATCTGACTTGACGTAGATGATATCCTTCCATTTATTACCTGCAGCGCAGAGAAATCGCATCAAAACAACAGAAACGTTTTCATGTCGTCATTTATTAGCTTTATAATGACTACAAGAAACTCAAGCTGATGAGAGTTCCCAAACTGCATCATGTGAACATCAGGTCCAAATATTCAATACAACGCAGCACTTTCACCATCACGCTCATATTTCACCCTCATATGGGTTTCATTCATCAAACGTAATGTTTTGTGGGATTCTTGAAGCATCAGCGCACAGAGCGACTTTCAGTACAGAAAACAAAAACAATCTGTCAGGGAGGCCACACATTAATAATGACAAACAAAACAAGTTTGACGTTAGCTGCCTTGCATCGCAAAGCAAATTTATCAAAGCACCACAACTGCTAAGGAAACGTTAAATTTTATTTTTTTCATATCAATGGAAAAATATAACCTCATACAAATGTCTGATTCTGTCCATTGTCATTGTTTAAAAGCTCAGTGAATGACTTGAATGAAGTGCTGGCAGAAAACAAACACACACACACACAAGCAAAGCACATCAATGTAAATGAAACAGTGACATGTTTATTTGGAAATTTGTGTGTTAATGAATGTTTAAGCACAAGTCCGTCATCAGTACTCGCATGGATTTGGCACTCATTATCCTGCAAATCAAATGAAGGGGGAATAAAGTGAGACGTGTAAGTGCTTGCCGATCAGATTCCACCTCTCCAGTGGCGGTGTTCCTGTATTCCTTCCCTTTGCAGGTCAGGTGAAAGCCCGGTAGAGCCCATACTAACATACTAAAGAGAACTAGAACAAAAAGAAAAACCGAAAATAAAAGTAAGAAAAGACTGCAGTGAAAAGCAAGATGGATGTCCATCATCTGGTTCACCCATCGCCTGCTCCCTCTCCCATGTTCACGTTTACAGAAGTGCATCTCACGGAATTTGCAACAAGATTTCTAATGTTTTATTTATTAGCGGTTGAAACAGAGGGGATATAGAGCCCCCCCCCGCTCATTCACACACACACTCCAGTCACGCCATTATAAACTCCAGCAGCAGCATCATCATCATCATCATCTCTGCCCCGTGTTCTCATGTCTCAAGTGCATCGCATCATAGGGAACAATCCACAGTCCTAACTTTGTTTTGAATAAGTGCCAAAAAAAAAAAGAGTCCACATAGGAGTAAAACAGTCCTGTTGTTCACTAACCGGGGACAGATATGAGCGTGCGCCTGCACTGAATGTTGTCATCTACGGTTTATTGGTCGGGTCAGAGTCCACACATGAGGAGGGCTTGAATCGGTGAAGGTTTTGGGCCGCTGTGTTTTCTGCTGGAATTAAATTCTGAAGGTGGTGTGATGTCTCTCACGCTTTCTCTCTCTCTCTCTCACTCGCTCTCTCTCGCTCGCTCACATTCTCACTCATCTCAGCGCACACATCACTTCTGCTTTGACTTGTGTTCAAGACAGAAGAAACCTCAGTGGGTTGGATTTCCATTACTCTTTCCACAGCCAGTAATCTGGAACACACACACACACAACAACGGAGAACACATTTAAACACCGGCATCCAAAGGTTAGTGTCAAACCCGCACACTATATCTGTAGCATGCATACTGTAAACACATCGACAGAACTTCAACGATGAATGAAAGTAAACTCGCGGATCTCAGGCATGTGATAAGCCAAGGACAAAAAATAAGGAAGACTGCACGCACCCTCACACCCCCCCACAAATAGTCTTTAATGTTACAGGATTAAAAACAGGCAACCGTTTGCCAAAAATTTATATTTCTCACTTAGCTACAAAAACAAACTATTATAATCACCCAATTCTGACTGGCAATTTTGGAAATATCAGTTCAAATGTTGATTGGTTTAACAACATTTAATTAAATGGGTCGGTGCTTTGTGCAAACATCTTATGCTGATGTCAAATAAGATGGCATTAACAAATGGCATCCCTTGAGTAGTTTGTAATAGGCCTACTTCAAATGTTATTGTTATCAGTCGCATCTACATCATTCATAAAGTGTTTGTCCGCATTAATCAGCATGAAGCTGCATGTTGCTGTTTTAGTATATTTAAATGCATGCATTCGGTAGAGACTTCAACACGTTTATAATAGATGGTGACATTATCCACCATTTGTAAAGTTTCAAGCCATGTAATCGTGGAATGGCCTGTTTTAGTCTCTGTATAGAGATAATGTTAAAGCATATTATATAGACGTCACAAAACACTGTTCAGATCCCCACTTAAATGAACAACACCACGCGCTTTCAGTACCAAAACAGCTGTGTTTAGGGTCTATATTCAACTCTGGATACATAAATATAACTCCCAAATCGATGTCCTGAATGAAGCAGAGCGGATCCTGTTGGTCGGCTGTATGATGACCACACACTCATCCCCAAACACCCACCCTCAAGCCAGTCACAAATGAAAATAGAATTTATGCAATTTACGCAGGTGATCCCAGCGAGGTCAAAAAATACGGAAATCTGTATTCATACGGAAAAATTAAATCCCTGAAATCTGTCGTAACGCACCAAGCTTGGCTCTTTAACTTGCGCAGCTCCTTTGTGGCCCATGTGGCCAACGTCTTGGTCTTGCTGGTCTTGGACCTCCGGCCTTCTGTCAGCAGATCATTGATCTGTGGTCGAACCTCCACCAGCTTCATGACATCTTTGCCAAAGGTCGTACACAGATCACTAAAGAGAGAGATCACCAAATGAAACTCATCAGCTCCTACTGAAGGCATCTCTTTAAACCCCTTTCATTAAGAAACGGGTGTCACGCTCCTAAACAATGTGATGATGAACAAGAACCACGGTTACACAATGTGTACAAATATCTATAATACAGTAATATTCTATACAAACAATATACTGACATGAGTGGACAGGAATTACGGCCTAACATACAGACTTATCTTTATTAAATGGGCTTCTCATCATAAACAGTTTAATGACCCATCGAAAAACCTTGTGGGTTGCCTACCTAGCCTTCGTTGACATGAACAAATCCCACATGTATGTGGCAGTTTATATGAAGTAAGATCTTACCCAATGAGTCCTACAGCATTAGCAACGACTCCATCTGAATGATCCTCATCCTCAGCGATGTGATGAATGAAGGACAAAATAAACTCCACACGAGGCTGCACCAGCATCACATCAGCTGCGCACACACACAGTTTTTATTTCAACCTTCAGTCAACATTCAGCTATTTCATGGTCAGACTATACTTACGGTGTACATTCTCCTGGTCTCCCTTCAAACCCTGAATGATGCCAGTGTACGCCTCCAGACAGCCTTCTCTCAGCTCATTCAGATAATCCACCATATCATAATCCGTCTGCAACACACACCAGCACACTTGTACTCCACAAACAAATAAAACACCATCTGAATCCCCCAGCTTGTGTTGCAAAGCTCAGAACCAGTCATCGGATCACCACAGATGAATGTACCTTGTCCACTTGTGCCTGTGAGGCCTGCTGTAAAGTGTCCAGCACAATATCCAGATACTTCTTGAATTCTCCTCCAATGGCAAGAGCAATATCCCCAAAGGCCGACAGAATCTGAGGTTTCACAGACCTGTGCACATTCTCATTCTACAAACACAGAGACAATCCTTTTGTGTACAGCGTCAGTATCCAGTGTACAGTGTGTATACATTCAGGGATTTTGTAAGTTTGCCTACTTGCCATCAAATTTGTAGACCCTTCATTTCTTTATGGTTTAAATTCTGTTTCTATCAGTTAAAATAAACTTGCAAAAATCAAGAAACACAGTATATAAAAGTTATAAATTGATTGGCATTTCATTGAGTAAAATAAGTATTGGATCCTGGAGCAAAACAAAACTTTCTACTTGGAGAAACTCTTGAAACGGTCAGCAGGCACACACGTGTCAGGAGACATTTTGGTCCAGTCCTCTGTTATTCTTTAAGGTTTCTTGGTTGTCGCTAGCAAACTTGAAGTTTTAGCCTCCTTTACAGATTTTCTATAGCACTAGGGTCTGGAGACATTTATAACGCTTTTCGCAATTTCAGCTAATTTCACTTCATCTCAGTTTGCTTTTCCAACGCAGTTTCATACCCCTCCAAAGTTGGTGGGGATTATAAACATATCATCCTGGTTGGGCCGCCTCTACTACCGTTGCATCATTGTGAACGCGACAGACACACGCAAAACACAGGAGTAATGGAGCATATCGATGGCGCATGACAGCAAAACAAAATACTGCTTAAATACCAGTTTGGGAAATCTTACAGCAAAGAACAGACAACAATCACTTGGTTGCTAGACAGCACACGAGGGTAAGCTAATGTAGCATTTAGAATTGCGTTTAATGCGTATTCATGTGTGGCAAATCCAATGACTCCGGTAATGATTCGCTCTGCCATATTACTGATCTGTGTGTATACAGGTCACATTATGGTATCGGTACAGTACGCTTGGAATTTTGGTACCATCAGAGCACAGAACTTTCTCTAAAGCCTTTTCTGAATCATTTCGATGTTCATTGACAAACTTCACATGAGTCAGGTGGACTTCTTCAGCAGGATTTCAATCTATTGTGGCATAGCGTGTTACCAATGGTTTGTTTGCCAACTGTGGTCCCAACTGTCTTGAACTCATTAAAAAGCTTCTTCTGTGTAGTTCTGGGCTGATCTTTAAACTTTCTCATGATCATCTTTACCCATTGGGGAAATCTTGCAGGAAGCTCAAGACAATTGATGTTTTTTGTATTTCTTTGATTTCCAAAAAGTCACACCAACAGTTGTCTCCTTCTACCCAAGCTTGTGTCTGATGTTCTTGAAGCCCAGGTCTACAATCTTGTCCCTGAACATTGTCCGTTCCATAAGCTGACGTAAGGAGTACTTACATAAAGCGACGGGATTAATCTGTGTGCCATAAAGGCACATAACCAATCTGTGGAAGCAAGAATTCTTACTGGATGCTCAGGGATCAAATACTTATTTTACTCACTGAAACGTAAATCAATTTATAACCTTTCCTGATTTTCTTTATCCGTTACAATAAACCTACCATTACAATTATAGACCGATCATTTCTTTGTCAGTGGGCAAATGTACAAAATCAGCAGGGGATCAAATCATTTCTGTTTTCTGAGAAATGACACAAATGGAGTTACATGTGTTTGTGCTATAATGTGTGTGTGTGACGTGAGACTTACACCGAGGTTCTCCAGCAGTAACTGCATGATTTCATCACAATAAGGCAGAATATTGGCCATCAGAGCCCGACACAGATCACACACCAACCCCACAGCAGCCAGACACACCTGAATACACAAAACATCACCTTATGCATCACTTCACAAAAACTACAAATATTCTGTGTGAAAAGGTGTAGAGTCCCGCAATATCCGGTGTGGCCACGAGCAGCCGCAAGGCGGCGACACACCGGGTGAAGTAGACTCTGCTTTCTCTATGACGATCTAAAATCCCGATCTGCATAATCTCAGAGCAGCGGGAAGAACAATCGTCAACATGGCACAATGTCGCACAACACTAACCTGATATTCAGCGTAATTCTTTAGACCAATAACCAAGAAAGGCTTGAAGGCCTCCATGTATTTCAAGAAGTCACTGCCCAAGACTGAAAACACAGAAAAATAGAACGTTGAGTATCTGCGGACATCCAGCTGTAATGTTTGAGCTCTGCAAGCCCACACTGACCTTCCACCAAAGTACTGACGGCCATGAGCGCATCCTCCTGAACGCCTCCCGAGCCGGCCGTGCTCTGAAACATGCGCAGCAGAGACGCCATCACCACATCAGAGATCTGAAGCGCGTCCTGATGCTGAACCTTCCTCAACACATTCTATTAAAGCACACAACAGGTACAGAGTTCAGTACACACGAGCGAGCGCTGATGTGAGAGAGACGCTGAGAACATGCTGACCTGCAGGGTGGCACACAGCAGAGACTGCAGATCATTGAACTGGATTCTGTCCGATGTGCTCTGGATGTGAGACTAAAGACAAACATCTTCTCAAACACGTACATCCAAACATACAGCTGAAGATGAATGAAGAAGTAGTTTCCTCACCTCCATCTGCAGGACCTGCTGCAATCGCTCCATGATCACCAGAGTGGTCTTCTGTACGGCGGGGTAACAATCCTTTGCGCTGTTCTTCACAATCTCCATCAAAGCTTCATACGCTGCGCTGCGCAAGTTATTCTGATGGCCATCCGGCCTAAAAACAAGCAAACGCAACACTTATAAAAACAAACCGTCAAACAGAAGAGGACCTAAAATGCAATGGTTTTGACATGCTACAATTGTTTCCACGTTGGAAAATGTATGACTTCTTCAGAACACAAAAGATGATATTTTGAAAAACGAAAGTCAGAAAGGTTTAAAACTTTCAAGTAAATGATTAAAGAATTTAAAGTAACTGGTCACCTGAAAATTTATCACATTACACTATAAAACTACATTTTTAAGTTTGAAAAGTGGGGTATCAGAATAATCAAACAAATTTCCCTGGATGCGAGTAGCGAGGATGCACACGCCGCCACGAACGATGGAGACGATGCACATTCGTCGGAAAAGACAGAGCCAGTTTTTCAGCGATGATTACAAAGAGTCTAGCCGAGATGAGTGGGAACAATTCTTGCTGGAGCCATGCATTCCTCCACATGAGGATCCAATCAAGTGGTGGAACGAAAACATGATGCGCTTTAGTAAGCTTAGTCGCTCAGCGCACCGTTATTTGTGTGTCCCAGCAACATCTGTGTGGCAGATATGCCGGCTGAGTTTAAAGCATAACGTTAAAGCTATATGTACGTTCTGTACAAAAATTAAGCGGCTGCCTGCTGTAATTAAGAAAAAATATGTTTTGCCGAAAATAATGTCTGCCTGATTAAACTTAATTTAAATTAACAAATATTGTAATGTAATATTTGTGGAAATGCACATCCCTATTACTCACATACTGATCTGAATCAAAGCAAACACCTCGGAGGTCATTTTTAGACGATCTTTCTCTCCAACGTCTCTCTGCTGTTTCTCCATAGATATCTATGTGTATCTCTGCTAACAGACTTTGTAGCGCCGGTCCGAACGTGCGTCTGCTGGAAAGTCTTAATGCAGGTCCTATCGCAGCTCTTTCCTTACTTTTATACTTCAAATCCTTTTATTTTATGTTATAAGACATCGCTCTTTCTAATGCCTGCATGATCTCTTCACTGCGTCAACAGAAGACACGCAGTCGCAGCCGATGACATCTTTTTGTACAAAACACTCCATTGAATGCAATGGCAGCCTGCCTCCCAACATGGCGGAACGTTAAACACAGCGTGACGTCGATTGACAAGCTCCATTAAATCACTTGTTCACCGCGGCACCGAAACCCATCGTCATTTGGAATTTTTTTGAGTTATAAATCATTTACTTTAGCCAAAGACCAAAGCTGTTCAGCGTATTGCAGCAAAGATCAGATGTACATATTTGTGGTTTTGTATTTTTATTTAAAAAAATACTGAACCCACCATTCATTCAAGCAATTATAAAATGCGTCATGCACACAGTGGCATCTTCGACCAACCAACAGCAAAATATTGGCCGGTGGGAAAATGAAATCCCTATGCATGCTCGTGAGACACCTGCAACAACACTTGACGTCCTCATGAATACCTGTCTGTGGTCTCCAGAAGTTTCTGGACGATCAGCTCAAAAGATGAGGACAGACAGTAGGTGCTGGGCTCCTCCTGATCCTCAGCAGCATCCGTGGCCTCATACGCCGCTTCAGCCAAACTGGAGAAAGCCTGAAAAGAAGCATTAGTTTTGACTACAAAGTGCAAAGGCGAGAAACTCATGACCGCAGTAACGAATCAAGACTAACAGATGATGAAATCAGTGTCATCATTACCCAGCAGACATTTGAGGCCACGCGAGGCTCGGCCCCAAGACCCTCGATCAAGCACTGGAGCAGAGGGGCCAGATACACCTCATTGATGGCCGCCTCGGGCAGAAGATCACAGATACGTCCTAATGTCCAGGCCGTCGTGTCCCTCACCACCACACTGGGGTCCTTCATCAGCTCGATGAGGGTGGGCATGGCCTATCACACACACACAATAATTACATCTGAACATCACAGCACATACACACATACCTCTTCTGAAGATGAGGGTCACCTGAACCACGAGCGGCTTGAGCTGGTTGAGTTCAGGTCCCTCCAGGATGGAGCCAAATGCCATGACAGAGGCGTCCCGGTAGCGCCAGTCAGGATGTTTGATGTGTTCCTTGATAAAGGGCAGGACGTGTGGGACGACATCGTCCTCGCAGCACGTGGCCAACAGCATGAGACACACACCTGCAGCCTTACACGGGTTCCAGTCGTCGTCATCGTCGTTCTCATCCTTCAAGACAACACATCAAATTTTGTGCATCAGCCCATAGATAAACCTTCCAAAATCATCTGTGTTCAAACCTCCTGCTGGGACCACAAACACACACGTTGTCAATTACCTGTTTGGTGAGCGTTTGTGTGAGGATGGGCACCAGGTACTGTAGAGCTCCTTTAGCATAAAACTTGCTTGTGTGCTCTGGAGGACGTCCCTGTTCAGATGCCTACAGACACAAACACGTCATATGTCATGACTCTTCATTGACAAGAACACATCTCGTTCATTCAGTGAGTGTGTCGAGCATCACCTCTGTGGCTTCAATGGCCAGATCCATTTCCTCATCACAGACGTTGGACCAGAACTCAATTCCCTGTAAGGCCACTTCATCAATGTCACTCTTCATGGCCTCTATTGTGATCTGAAGAGAACGAGAGTCTAAGGTAAGATCATGACAATCTCACATCGCATCAGTAATGAATGAAAACACTTACAGCAAATAGCGCAGGGCCCATGTACGTCTCCATGTACTGATAATATAAGGACATTATCTTCACCAGGTTCTGTAGCGCAGCCACTCTCACCTACAGATCACAAAACATCAACACTTCATCCACACACATACACATGGGTCAACACGGCTTCCTGTCCACTCCACATATAATGTGACGATGACAACGACGGTGAACAGGGCGGAGGAAACTCACCCTGGTGTCTGGACACTGAGTGGCTTCACAAACCACCTGCATGATGAAGTGTCTTTCTGTCTAGAGGAAGAGAGAAAGCGGGAGACACTTCAATAACCAGTAAAGACAAACTTAACAGTGATTTGATTATTTATCAAGAGAGAGAAGAGGCTTTGAGCAAAACCAAACCCTCCCAAAGCACCACATGATTACTGAATTCAATGAGCACAGGAACGACCTGTGACCTAAGCAAACGCTGATTGGCCGAACACCACACCGCTCACAGTTTCCTCCATCATTCTGCTGTTAAATGACGCGCTATCGACCGGCTTGCGTCACTAAATAGCATTGATAATTTCAACATCATATGACAACAAGTTAGCAAGACATGGAAAAACCAGATTTGAGAGTTGTGGATTGTTGTCTCTAACGGCTGTTGTGGCATTAAACCCTTGCAGTGGCGCAGTTTCATTATTGTCAGTGAGACGTTGGTAAAAGAAACTCATTTTTGCAATTTCTTAATCAGAAATTCATTAGGAGCTGTATTATTTGATACAGCTTCTAATGCATGTTTATTTTCTAAAGGTTTCTAAAATGAACGTGCCATCAAAGCTTTGCAGATATTGATTTAGTTTGGTTGTGCTTCAGCCCTTTCATTGCTGCTTCACATGTTGTTTTTAAGGTCCAGCCTACAACTGTGCATCATTACACACCCTCTGGCCAAAGATTTAATGCCCTGAATAGCCCCTAACACCCCACCCCTGAATGCGCTGACTAGCACAGCTGGGGTACCATAAGCGAGGGTGTGGCAGTACCTCTTTATCAAAGTTCGCTTTGGTGAACTCCAGCGAGTTGAGCAGTGCATTGGTGGCAGCGAGTTTGACGTTGTTGCTGGGCTCCTCCTTCCTCATGCCCTGTATGATGGCCGTCAAGATCTGGTTGGCATTGTCCTGCAGATGCTCCGGATCCTGACGAACGGTTTCAGAAAAGGTTTCATGTGAACAAGAGGTCTTACAGAGTTACAGGACAGATGTGTGACACGAGGACTTACAATGTCCTGGCAGATATAGCCAATGGCCTCCAGCGTGGACTCTTTCATGTGCTCTGTGCTGCTGGGACCCGTCACATTGGCCACTAGCTGAGGGATGAGCTCTGGCCACTGATTCACCGGGATCTCAGCACATGCGATACCAGCCACACACTGAGACGCCGAGCTCGGCCTGTATGTCTCTGTGCCGAGGGTCTGCAGGACCTATACAGCAGAACGGACACTCACTCATTACAAACATACTCGCTCAGCTTTTGAACCCACGCAGATAGATCAATAAGCTCAAACACTAGACACATCAAATGAATAATAAAGTCGATCTCGTGGTTATGAAAGCCAAGGCAAAGTTTCAGTAGCAAATGAATCCGGTCAGACCAACGTGATCCTTCAGATGGCATTCTAATGCACCTCAAAGGATTACACAGAAATATAACTCGTGATAAATATTTCATACAGCTGCATTGTATTTAAAGCCGTAAATGAAACATTGGAGTTTGATGTATCTATTCATGTACAGTATTATGGTTCAGGCAACAATGTTTGTGAAGTGTTATGTTTTGCTGCCGCAATCATTTAAAAACTAATGTGTTATCACGCTGTACAGCCCATAACCATGAAACTAACACTGGTTGAGCTCTAGTAAAGAGATCACGCCCCTTCATCTCATTTAGGTCCTGTACGATAATCAGAAATCCTTGTTACTATAATGACGACACACATAAATGCCATGCTTACATAATTCTTGATCTCTCTGCGAGCGCTAGAATCGATGGCCAGCCATCTCTGCTGGTTCTGTGTCTTGACTTCTGGATCTTTTGATGTCAAAGAGTTCTTGACCTGCAGTCCGGCAGCCACACGAGCCACTTGGGTGTTCCCAGGATTCGCCAACACCTTCGACAGCTCCACCAGGAATGTGGGCTGTCAGAAACAAACAACACTGACGTGAGAAAGGAAGACTATATACCACACATCTCCCTTGACTGGCATTTAAATGACACTGCCCGAGCTGCAGAAACTTGCATACCAAAGCAGTGTTGTTCACAGGTATCCCATGCAAAACAGGGTTAGGGTTAGCGAGGCAGTGAGATTGTAAAGCAAGTTGTCTTTGGTTTCAGAAACAGACATTGTTTTCTGGATCCGCCTTTCTAAAGCATTGATTATGAAAGAGAAGTTCAGTTTGTGTTCTGAACATGCTCGTGATCAAACAACGATATGTAGGGTTATATATCTTGATGCTTTAATGTGTGTTCAGCTGAAGAACTGAAGTCATGTGCGCGTGTGAATGACGGCGTGACTGATGCAGCAGTGGATGAAGTTCTGATCTCACCAGGTTCTCAATGGCCGCCCGCTCCAGAAACTTCTGCGCCGCCTCCAGTTCATGTCGATCTAAAAGCACAAATCGTCATCATTACAAAGTGTGATCAATCACAGACACGTCGCGTTATTGCTCTCCCGCCAAATACACAACACAATCACGTTCACATGCGCGTGTTTAAAATCAACACGATGCAGCTCTCGCGCACAAATCACGCCACCACATAAACACACTCGCGATCTCCTCGTGTGCACGGTTAACATGTACAATCACACAACGGAAGTTTGGGAGGTTCAAGTCATGATGTGCGATAAAGAGACGCTAATCATGCTAACGGCTAGTCACTTCCTGACTGACATGCTAACCGGCTAACTTCTGCAGCACTAACGTGCGATGTCGCGTGAACATCAAAGTTTGTTAGTGAATGTGTTATAACACGACTGATCGACAGTTATAACGGAAGTGTGGTGCAAGTGAACTGCTGTGTGAATGAACAACGCGACAGTCACCGCAACTTAACGTACAGGCCGGCAAACACACACACGCGCACACACACACTAAACAGACATGACCGTGTTTGTGTGTAAGCGTTCAGTGCATGACGAGCATGTGTGTGTTCGCTAGCTGTATTCACGCAACATGTGTGTGTGTGCGGGACGCGCGTGGCCTTGGCTTTATTAGCCGCCCGCTAACACGGAGAAGCCCACGAGCGCGCGCACGCACAGAGTCATACGTTACACATTCAAACACACAGAAAACAGCTCGTCCGCCAAAGCAATAAGAATAAACGACACGCTGTCGAAAAGAAGTGTCGTGTACCTGGGGACACGGTTTTCTCGAGGATTGTGATGAGCTCCATTCTGACGCGCGCAAACGCGACGACACCTCTGAAGTGACGCGGACGGGAAGGCAGAGATGAAGAGAGTTAGCCGTTCACAGTCAAACACACGTCCACGCGCGATAATGAAGAATATCGTGACAAATTCTCGCTATCTACACGCGCGGTTAAGCGCTTCTTGTCGTATGCCGACGTCGCGAGGAAAAGGCCGCGCGGAACTCCCGCCCGCGGAATGATATCACGGACTGACGTCAGGAAACCCCACCCATCCCCTCGAGCGCGCATCGTCACAGATTTAACGTGGCGCTGCGCAGACGAGTGGGTGTATGACATCGAAGTATCGCGAGAGCCGATCGAAAACTCGAACACACCGAGGTCAGAGAGAAGAGGCTTGTTTGAGATGCGCCTGTAATGTAGGCGGCTGCAGTATATGAGGGGAGGAGTCAGAAAAGACCTTTGAAGTCGGACACTTCGTGAATCTCGCTGTTTTGTCGCTTGTAAACGTGAACAGTGGAGGAGATCGCGTTCGCGTTTTTTATCGCAGACGAAGTGGATGTAATCGAAATACCACTGTTTTTACACGAAGATGGTTACAATAATAATCACTGAATGTACTGTGAAATAATGTCCAAATAAACAGCTTACACAACAACATGTAACACATTTTCAAGGATTGTATAAACAAATTGTAAATGAAGTAAATAGCAAGTTGCTTTTGAGAGACAGAGGTCATAACAAATGTTTATAATATTTAATAACACGCAGGTTTCTGCCACCATTTCACGTCCATTGTATTTTTCCATACCATGCAAGTCAAAGCTGTATTGTAGCAAACATTCTTCAGAATTTCTTCCCTTGTTTTAAGACCCAGACACTTCTCAGATGAAACCACACAAAGATGAGGCATAATGACTAAACGGTCCATTTAGATATGTATGTGTGCATGTATATTTTTAATGGATTAATTTATTAATTCACACAAACATACAATAAAATAAAGAGAAATTTACAACAAGGAAGAATTCTATTGAAGAGAAATATAAAATAAACGCATGTCCTAATTCTTAACTTCAGGCGTGTTTTGTTTTTGTTTCGTTTGCATGTAAATATAAATAAACAGATGCGTAATCTAATTCTTAGAATGAAGAGAAAATGTATCAGTTGACATTCTCAGCCAATGAGCTTGAAGCTGTGTCGTCAGTCAGTCGTTTCCCATCATGCTTTTGAATAGCGCAGTCGGAGGAGAGCAACTGCGAGTTTTTTGGCACACGTCAGCATGACATCAGAGCAAAGCGGACGTAACTCGGACACTTTTCTAACGGGCATGCAGCTCGCGGTGATCGCCGGTGATCGGTTCTGCGCAGATTTTGCTCATCTCAAAAGCCAAGAGTTTGAAAAACAGAATTTAGGCTCACTTCCTCATTTTTTATTTATTATCAACATTTATATTGAAAAAAGTACAAGGGGTGCATTTCAATATTTTGTATAACAATACATTTGTAAACACAATAGCCTACACAGAAAACAGAAAGAAGTGAATCATAAATTGAAATGAACAATAATCCATCCATCCATTTTCTACCGCTTATCCGGGGCCGGGTCGCGGGGGCAGCAGTCTAAGCAGAGATGCCCAGACCCAAAGCTCAGGACCATAGGTGAGAGTAGGAACGTAGATTGACCGGTAAATTGAGAGTTTCGCCTTGCGGCTCAGCTCTTTCTTCACCACGACGGACCGGTACATCGACCACATTACTGCAGAAGCTGCACCGATCCGTCTGTCAAGCTCCCGTTCCATCCTTTCCTCACTCGTGAACAAGACCCCGAGATACTTAAACTCCTCTACTTGAGGAAGGAACTCTCCACCAACTTGAAGTGGGCAAGCCACCCTTTTCCGACTGAGGACCATGGCCTCAGATTTGGAGGTACTGATTTTCATTCCAGCCGCTTCACACTCTGCTGTAAACCGTCCCAGTGCATGCTGATGGTCCTGGTTTGAAGGGGCCAACACTACAACATCATCCGCAAATAGCAGAGACGAGATCGTGTGGTCCCCAAACCTGACACCCTCCGGCCCCTGGCTGCGCCTAGAAATTCTGTCCATAAAAATTACGAACAGAACCGGTGACAAAGGGCAGCCCTGCCGGAGTCCGACATGCACTGGGAACAAGTCCGACTTACTGCCGGCAATGCGAACCAAGTTCCTGCTTCGGCCGTACAGGGACCTGACAGCCCTTAGTAAGGGACCACAGACCCCATACTCCCGAAGCACCCTCCACAGGATGCCACAAGGGACACAGTCGAATGCCTTCTCCAAATCCACAAAACACATGTGGATTGGTTGAGCAAACTCCCATGAACCCTCCAGCACCCTGTAGATGGTGTAAAGCTGGTCCAGCGTTCCACGTCCTGGACGAAAACCACTGTTCCTCCTGAATCCGAGGTTCTACTATCGGCCGTATTCTCCTCTCCAGTACCCTGGCATAGACTTTCCCGGGAAGGCTGAGAAGTGTGATCCCCTGTAGTTGGAACACACCCTCCGGTCCCCCTTCTTAAAAAAAAGAGGGACCACCACCCCGGTCTGCCATCCCAGAGGCACTGTCCCCGACCGCCACGCGATGCTGCAGAGGCGTGTCAGCCAAGACAGCCCCATAACATCTAGAGACTTGAGGTACTCAGGGCGAATCTCATCCACCCCCGGTGCCTTGCCACTGAGGAGTTTCTTGACTACCTCAGTGACTTCGGCTTGGGTGATGGACGAGTCCACCTCTGAGCCCTCAGCCTCTGCTTCCTCAATGGAGGACGTGACGGTGGGATTGAGGAGATCCTCGAAGTACTCCTTCCACCGTCCGACGACATCCCCAGTTGAGGTCAACAGCCTCCCACCTCCACTGTTAACAGCGTTGGTAGGGCACTGTTTCCCTCTCCTGAGGCGCCGGACGGTTTGCCAGAATCTCTTCGAGGCCAGTCGATAGTCCTTCTCCATGGCCTCACCAAACTCCTCCCAGTCCCGAGTTTTTGCCTCCACAACCACCCGGGCAGCAGTCCGCTTGGCCTGCCAGACCTGTCAGCTGCCTCAGGAGACCCACAAGCCAACCAGGCCCGATAAGACTCCTTCTTCAGCTTGACGATTTCCCTTACTTCCGGTGTCCACCACCGGGTTCGGGGATTCCCGCCTCGACAGGCACCGGAGACTTTACAGCCACAGCTCCGAGTGGCTGCTTCGACAATGGAGGCGGAGAACATGGTCCACTCGGACTCAATGTCTCCAGCCTCCCTCGGGATCTGGTTGAAGCTCTGCTGGAGGTGGGAGTTAAAGATCTCTCTGACAGGAGACTCGGCCAGGCGTTCCCAGCAGACCCTTACAGTACGTTTGAGTCTGTCCAGCTTCCTTTCCTGCCATCGGATCCAACTCACCACCAGGTGGTGATCAGTTGACAGCCCCGCCCCTCTCTTAACCCGAGTGTCCAAAACATATGGTCGCAGGTCAGATGAAACGACCACAAAGTCGATCATCGACCTGCGGCCTAGGGTGTCCTGGTGCCACGTGCACTGATGGACACCCTTATGCTTGAACATGGTGTTCGTTATAGACAAACTGTGACTAGCACAGAAGTCCAATAACTGAACACCGCTCGGGTTCAGATCAGGGGGGCCGTTCCTCCCAATCACGCCCCTCCAGGTGTCACTGTCGTGGCCGACATGGGCGTTGAAGTCCCCCAGTAGGACGAGAGAGTCCCCAGTCGGAGTACTTTCCAGCACCCCTCCCAGAGACTCCAAGAAGGTCGGGTACTCTGCACTGCCGTTCAGCCCGTAGGCACAAACAACAGTGAGAGACCTAACCCCGACCCGTAGGCGCAGGGAAACGACCCTCTCGTTCACCGGGGTAAACTCCAACACATGGCGGGAGAGCTGGGGGGCTATAAGCAGACCCACACCAGCCCGCCGCCTCTCCCCATGGGCAACTCCAGAGTGATGAAGTGTCCATCCTCTCTCGAGGAGTGTGGTTCCAGAGCCCAAGCCATGCGTAGAGATGATCCCGACTATCTCTAGTCGGAACCTCTCAAGCTCACGCACCATCTCAGGCTCCTTCCCCGCCAGCGAGGTGACGTTCCACGTCCCTAGAGCTAGCTTCCGTGTCCAGGGATCGGGCTGTCGAGGCACTCTCCTCCGACTGCCGCCCGATCCACTACGCACCGACCCCCTATGGTCCCTCCCGCACGTGGTGAGCCCACGGGAAATGAACAATAATAATGATCATTAAAAAAGAATGAGCAGAGTAAGGGAGTAGAAACGAATCAATTTAACATTATATTTCTGTTCACTGGTGATCTAATAATTACTTCTACTATTTTGTGTGTTTTAACAACTATAAGAATTAATAACTTCAATTTATAAAGCAAAGCTTGAATGATATAGGATTAGAAGCTATAACTTTACTTTTATGGATTTATCTTTTGCAAGCAGCACAGGACTCATTGGCCAATGTAGTGAAGCCAGTGTTGGAAAATAAACACAGGACAATTTCTTCTTTAATATCAATCAAATTATTGACCAAATTAAAAATCAATAATGAAACCTCAGTCCGAAATAATCTTGTCACTATAAATCTAAAAAACAAGTGAACCGCTGATCCAACTTCATCACCACAAAAAGCACAATCTGGTTGAATAACCAAACTAGGACAAAAGTCATTTTCGGGGGTAAAAGTTGTGGAGAATTTTTATGTGAAGTTCTATAGCTTTGTTTGGAATTACAAAACAATTCTGAAAAGTCCAGGTGTTATAGGAAAGTATTGAAGGGTATATTTGTTTCCATTAAACCCTTGCTTTCGTGGCAATACTATGTGTACAAATGTAAGTTTTTCTGATATGCCATTTATTGCATTTGTTTTTGTCCATTCCACCTATCATTAAATTAGGAATTTCTTCCATTAATCTAGAATATTGTAGAGATGACTTGATAAGGTGTAAAAGTTAGGATTCCATTGAATACAACTAAATGAATGTTTTTTTTCAACACATTGTTTGTTAAATATAGTTCCATACAGTGCACTTATGAGGTGAAAAGTTTGTATGAATCCAGTGCTTGCTTGTGAAAATTTGAATGCTTGATGGGCAATTTATTACATTTAAAATGACAACTCTACTAAAACTATAGCCCATACATGTCTTCCAAGCATACATTGTTTGACCCGGTTAATTTAGAAAAAAAAGAGTTGAAATCAATAGCATTGAAGACTCCAACATCATAATTCCTAATCATTGTTTTTCTTTTGTTGTAATCGGCCTTGTTTTTCCAAATAAATTTGAATAGAACAGAGTAAATTGCAGATATTGTTTTAGTGTCAATATATAATGATAGGGCCGGGCAAACCATTCTTGATATTCAGCCTTTGACAGCAACGTCCTTCCTTGTATAGTTAAGTATAAAGTCTTTGCAAACTTAAGTGTAAAGTTGTCCTCCAGTCTTTTCTTTGCTTATTTATTCATTGTTATTCAAAGATATTTCACAGATTGTTTGACCTTGGTCCCCTGGTTAGGCCTGTTTTTTCCTCCTCCAATGGAGTTTTGGGTTCCTCGCCACCGTTTGTATACTGTTTAACACTGTTTTCCTGGCCGGGGGGGCTGCTTGAATTTTAAAGCTTTATTTCATTAACACTGCATATAGGAATTTATAGTCTGTGTGACGGCCGCACACGAGCGGTAATATGGATGTACCCAAAACACGCACACACATGCATACATTTACACGAAGGACATTCATTTCAGAGTAAGCTTTATTGTGAACTTCTTTTATTCATTTTCATTTGTTTCAGTATGATAGCCACATGAAACACAACATCATATTCATTCATTCATCATTTATTGTTCTGGTTTGAAGTGCACAAAAAATTAGTTGCGTTGTATCTGTTATTTATATCTGTTTTCTAGTTTGAGTTTGAGTTTAAGTTTACCGGTGATCGACATGATCCGCTGCAGCCGCATCCTGGTGTGACGGTAAACTAGAGTCCGGCAGGAACACCGCATTTAGCTTTTTGGTTCCTTCCGGACGTACCATTCACTGGGAGTGGCCCGGGGAGGAGGAAGGAACCTTAATGTATTTATTTCGTGATTTAGTTAGTTGTACATTTATGATATTTGTTTACATGTAGCTTCCTCTACTTTATTTACCATATATCTCTGTTTGATTTTGATTTATGTAGGGTTATATGTTGTGTGTGTGTAAAGTTAAATTGTTCCCCCTCTTAATTAGTAATGGGCCCATCCTTTCCTTTATAAACTGTTGCTTTGTTCATTTGATCTGGGACCCGTTTCAGAAAGCAGGCTTAGTGCAAACTCAAAGTAAATTAACCCCAAGAAAACGGGATACTCTGGGTTTTCAGTTTCAGAACGCGAGGTATATCAAACCCGTGACCGCGGGGTAAGTGAAGCCCGTTTCAGAAATCAAGGTATCTTATACTTAGAGTGAGTAACCATAGTAACCTACTCTGTGAACCTAACCTGGTCTGGAGCAGGTTTTATTCCACTAACCCGAGGTTTGTTACAATCTCCGCCCCTTTTAGAAGCGCGAGCGGTGTTGAAATTGCCTTCGCCGTTTGTTTTTTCATTTCTTTTCCTTAATCGCGCACAAGTTCGTAACACAGACATTAAATGTCCGTTTATTCAGGAACCCGTAGACGAGGAAGCTGCATTCATTCAGAGAGAGTTACATTTACGTCGGGAGAGTATATATGGTGAAGCCACGTTTGGATGTTTTATCATATCCGGAGGATTCTTTATTTGAGCGGCACAGTTTTTCTTTACAGTCCATTAAATATATTTTCCTGTGAGAGCCATCAAAGAGGAGTTTCATAGGATTGCAGGTGAATGGTGAACGTCTTTCTGAATAAGCTGATCAAATAAATGTGCTCTTGCTGCCGACTCTAATAATTCAAATACCCTTTAGGATTTCCCAATGTGATTGGGTGCACATTTAAAAGGTCTCACTCGCCCCGTTCTGTTCTGGCTTCGAACTGCCATCGGTCAGAACGAGAGACGGGCGCTCTAACCACGAGCCTAACGACCGCAGTCCATATTGCGTCTGTCGCTAGAGCATCTCTAGCTGGCCTCCGTTACACATAGCTGGAGCAGGGGCAAGCATGGCCAGTTTTTTGTCTTCTACAGCCACAGTGCTCGGTTCTCATATACTCAAAACTTTCAAGGCCAGTTTATTAAATATATCAAACATTTCCCAGTCAGGCATTCTACTACCAAGAGCATTTAAACTCATCGGACTGAATGATGTTTTTATATTTTATTCTCAGCTGCTGCCATGTTCTTTTTATTGCAGAAGGATTGCACCTACATGACAAAAAATCGTAGGTATATATGTTTATATATACATATATATATATAGTGCCTCCAATTCGACTGGCGAGAAATAAACGGAGCGCTTTTTGTCACGTGGCGTTGCCATGGTGAATCGTGTTATCTTCGCTCAATTGATGATGGCTTTTTAAAGCCGCGATGAACACGAGTAACCTCGAGTAAAGTTACTCAGAGTGGATTGAACTCATTGAAACCAGCTGTTCTGAAACAGAAAACTCAGAGTAGAGATTATCTGAGTAAATCAACTCAGAGTTCATATTTTAACTCAGGGTTGCTTGAACCTCCTTATTGAAACGGGTCCCTGGTCAGTTTAAGTTGTGTTTGTTTGGTTTTGTCTAACCGCTTTGATCTCATTTTCTGTTTGGTTATATTATTTTGTTGTAAGAAATTTATGTGTAAAGTTATTTTTGATTCTTGGGTTCAAATAAAGACGTTTTTTTGTACCAAGCTTGTGTTCCTTGTGCTTGGCTTCTCGGTCTGTCTGATATTTGACCTGTGTTTTGACTTGCATACCCTTACGTGTTTATTTTGTATAGTTGCTTTGTAACAATGAAAATAGTTAAAAGCACTATATAAATAAAGCTGACTTGAGCTTAATTCCGTTGATAAGGGTTTTGTTGGAATCATGTACAGGTAGTATTTCACTCTTGTCTGTGTTAATGAGGAGTTCTGAAGCTAGATGTCATGATGCACATTGTGCTTGTTTGAGATTCACCTTGGCTCGCCTGAAAAGAAGACGAGAGAAGGCAGAGGAGTGAAAAACAGTGCCGGACATAATCGACAGCAATGAAAGAGAACACTCGACAGTGAGAGATATAAACATATATAAGACAAACTCTATCAGACATGTTAAGGCTGTAAGAAAGAGTTTTGATCTTTTCTTTGACAATTGAATACTTAAACATATCAGAACCTCCTATTTAAGGTTTCCAGTTTATCCCAGAAATCAAAGAAGTACATTTAAAACTGTATGTGATATTTATCCTTCTGGAGAGTTCCTTTATTGTGTCACTTCTGTAACTCATTTCCAGAACGCACAGAGCATATTTTTATTTAATTCCTGGACAAAGTGCAATAACTGTGGTTAAATGTCATTTATACTGTTTATAGTATTTAAGAATTCTTTGGGACAACATTAAAAAATGCTGTCAAAAGCAAATAATAAAAAGCTGGACTTATTCAATAATATAAATTAAATGTATTGTTTTGAATTGATTAATATGAATATCATATTTTTTCTTTCTATTGTATTATCTTTTATTACTGTATCCTCTCTTAAAACGGATGTTTTTGAATGTAAACTGTATAGCGTCTTGTTTTGAAATGTTTTTCTCATGCTTGAATATAAAAGCGCTTTTTATCGCAGGTGAAATCGCTTCAATTGAACAGCTGATTATGAGGACATTATGATTCACATATAAATCACTTCAGATAATGGACTTATGGAACACTGAAGATATCAGCTGACATGAGCGTTTGAGCCGTGTCGTCATCGAGTCGTTTCCCATCGTGCTTTTCATCATCGGAGTCGAGAGGAGGCCACGTATGGATATGGAAGGCAATTTAGGCAGAAATGTCTTTAGACGTATGGAAGGCCATTTAGGCAGAAATGTCTTTAGACGTAACGTGTACAGACGCTATAACGCGTGGACGCGTTATTGCGCCTAAAGACGTAATTTCGTGTACAGACGTTAGACGCGTCGATGCGTTATTGCTTGTAGACGCGTAAACCCACAACTTCCGCTGTCAAACTAAGTCACATCAAGAAACGTAGCCCTTACCATATTTCATTTTAGCTACACTTTCCCTTTGACTCTTTTTATTTTGCTTAAAAGCATGGCGAAAATACAGTTTAATATTATTATATAAATAATTAAATTTATAATTACTAAACATAGTGTTTTGTGGAAAAAACTCTGTTTTGTGTACTGGTTAACCAATATCATATGCTGCATTTAGTTTGCATTTCAAAACATATATTTTAACAAAACATATTATTCACACTGCAAAACTGCGTACTGAGCCCCTTTCTCTACTCCCTTTTCACGCTCGACTGCAGGCCTGTGAACGGATCTAACTCCTTCATCAAGTTTGCAGACGATACAACGGTGATTGGTCTCATCAGCAACAACGATGAGACTGCATACAGGGAGGAGGTCCGGCACCTGGCCACATGGTGTTTAGACAACAACCTGCTCCTTAACACCTCCAAGACAAACGAGATCATCGTGGACTTCAGGAAGGCGAAAGGAGGCACACACGGGTCCACATTAATGGAATGGCTGTTGAACGTGTTTCCAGTTTTAAGTTCCTGAAGACTCCCATTTCGGAGGACCTGTCCTGGACCACCAACACCTCATGCCTGGTCAAGAAGGCTCACCAGCGTCTCTTCTTTCTGAGGACACTGAAGAAGAACCAACTCTCTTCAACTATCCTGGTGAACTTCTATCGCTGCACGATAGAGAGCATCCTGACCAACTGTGTCACAGTCTGGTACGGGAACTGTTCTGTTGCTGAGCGCAAGGCACTGCAGCGGGTGGTGAAAACAGCCCAGCACATCACAGGGACTACACTTTCTCCCATTGAGGACATCCAGAAGAAACGCTGTCTGCGTCGAGCTCCCAGCATTCTCAAGGACTCCTCTCACCCCGCTCATAGACTGTTTACTCTCCTGCCTTCCAGTAGGCGCTTCCGGTGCCTCCGGACAAGAACCAGCAGAATAAGAAACAGCTTTTTTCCCAGAGCTGTTTCATTATTGAACTCTGCCCCCCACTGATTCCACTACCTCTCTTACCTTTAACTCCAAGCTGCTATAACATTGTTTACATTGCACTACAGGGCTGCATGCATGACTGAACTGTACACACCAGTACTTCATGTTATCTGCTCTACTGGACTGTTTACACACGCACAGCATCATTTGCACTCTATACTGCTCACTTGCACACCAGGAATATTTAACTGAATGCTCATTTGCACTAATGGACCACTTCCATAACTGCACTAACCTATCTACTGCACTGTAACTCTATTAACTGCATCTAGTCATCTACTGCACTATAACTTCAACAACTGCATTAACTCACCTATTGCACTGCAACTTTAACAGCTAATGTCAATAATCTATGCACACTTAATCACTTGCACTATTGTCTAGTCTAAATTATTATCTGTTCATAGCCACCTGTACATTAATGTTCATAGTGTTAATGTTCATAGTATATATTCATCTGTATATATTGTTCATAGTACAAACCTACTGTCATATTTTCATAGAACATACCTACTGTAAAATATTTTCATAGTCCATGCCCACTGTATAATATTTTATCAATATTGTATTCTGTATTTATTCAAACTGTATATCCTGCACTTGCTAATGTCACTTCTGAGACCTAAACTACATTTCGTTACACTGTACATGTATATGTGTAATGACAATAAAGTTGAATCTAATCTAATCTAAGTGGGAACACTGAGGAGTAGCAGATCACTTGGCTGTTAAGGGGAAAAAACCTCCACATTATCTGACATGCAAAGATGTACACATTCTTGAAAAACGCGTCTGCAATTGTTAAGAAAATTTGGCAAAGACATTGCTTCTCCTTGTCTACTTCTACCGCTTGTATATTGAAATGCTCTCCTTTTCCTTGTCCTAAAATTACGTATTGCTGACGTACCCGGAACTAGGACCATGTTGCAATGCCACGCATAAGGGCACGTCACGTTTAAATGCATTATTCATGAATGACACGTGGCTACGTGAACGATGACGTCACGGCTATATGTTTAATCAATTTTATGCAAATCATTCCGTTTTGGGGCTTACCATTGGCTAAACCAAAACATCTGTACGTGAAATTACGTCTTTAGACCCAATAACGCGTCTGTACACGTTACGTCTAAAGACATTTCTGCCTAAATGGCCTTCCATAGCCGCGGTCAGGCTCGTCGCGAGAGTTTTGGCACACGTCAGCATGACATCAGAGCAAGGCGGAAGTAACTCGGACACTTTTCTAACCGGCATGCATCGTGCGCTGATCGATTCTCAATCAAGCCTATTGTTACGATATCATTCATGTGTCTTGATGGTTTTCTTAGGACTGCACTTAATAAACATATCGTTATGTGAGCTTATCTAGAAGCTACGTTTGACTTAATATTTCTCAGGAAGCTTAGCTTTTAAAGTTCAACAGTGAATATATAGTATATTGCACAAAATATTATCCATCCGATCAAGTAACACACAAATTGCACAGCGCAATGTTTTCTCAAAACAAAGGTCTTGATGTAGCGACACTTTGGTCAACTCATAGTTGTATAAGTCAGATAAAACATTTTATTGATTTGAAACAATCCGCTGTTGTCGTTTACACTAATCTTAAAATGCAGGCATTCAAGTCAATATTTTATTTAACATAATTCATATTGCAGTCATTGTGAACAGCCGGGATTTTAATATACACAACAGAACTGTAACAATTTACGCAACCATTCCATTCCAACCCTGCGCCCCCTCCCTCTTCATGAAAATCCACGCCCGCCCGTTCCCAACCACGAAACTAGAATAAAACACAGAACTCTCTCCCAATCCCGCAACAGCCCGTTTGCATACGAATCCCATCAATGGTAACCGAGTGCAGTCCGTAAGTTTGTCAGGCCTTCAATCAGTCAGCGTTTTCTCCATTGGTCAAATGTGATATACACGACTTGTTGTTTTGCAAAAACTTAAACGAGTGACTATTTAACGCAGCTGAGTATGTGCGATGCAAGGCGGGTTCCCCCGTCACTGTAGCCCAAACAACATCAGTCCTCATGCCTTCATAATGGAATACAAGAGAAGTGTAAATGATTTCAACATGTCTCTCTGGCTTGGTTCACGTCTGTGAGGGGGTGGGGGTAAATTAGCATATGAAGCTCGGCAAAAAAACTAACGAAAAAGAAAAACAAAAATTGGGTACCAGCATCGTGGCAAATACGACTGAATTCTCTGAGCAACAATCACTGACCAGCCTTTCAAAGCCCATTCCTTGTGAACCCACCCGCGCTGAGCCTGTCCCGTGAGAAACCCCTGACCCCCCTCCCCCCCGCTTCTCCTCCGTCAGTGTGTCAGTCAGTATTTCTCAGCGCATGTAAACGATAAATGCATTCTGGGATGTAAGGGCCAGTGGACTCGAGACTATTTCAGACAGCGCTCAAAGTAGGTGGCACCCACGTAGCCTCCTCTCAGAGATCTCTGAACGTTCTGCTCGAAAAGCCTCCGGTTCGTCTGTAGGACCTCTGCTGCCTCTTTGTTTAAGGGATCTTCAGGATTCGGCTCCTAAAATTGGCACACAGATTTGAAACATGAATACAATGACACTTGCTTAACAACCCCTGGCTAAAGGCTCGGAGCTGACATTTCATTCTTTAGGCCATCACCGCTGGTCAGTAATTGGTCCAAGATATTTTGACCCTACGCCTTTCACAGACGATATATAATTATAAAAATACCAATGTTTCGCTTTACTTATTGATTGCAATTAGGATGTTAAGAGACTTCCAACCAGCATGACAAAAAACGTTTTCTTAAGGGCCGTTCACATTGTTACGATAACTGCAACTATAACTATATTAGCATCCACACATTAAAATTTTGCAGAGGCTTTTATCCCAAGCGACTTACACTTACAAAGAATACAGGGAGCAATAGGCTATATGTCATACACACCAGCGGATGATAATGTTATGTTAATTTTAAGATGCAGTGTTCCCTGTTACTACAATGACGTTTACGTTTTAATTCCCGAACATCTTTCTCCAAAATATGACAGTGAAGCCTCTTACTGATGGATGAAGGTGCGATCATGTCCGAACAAGTTCGACAAGATGTTTTATCGTTCATCAGCTGGAACAAATGGTTTAGGATTTAGCTCTCTGAACCCTGCTATTCTCTAGAGTTACAGTTATCACGTGAACGGCACTTTACACTAGCATTATAGAAACAGTTCAACATATCCTCTCGTCCTGATACGAGGGAGGAACATGGATAAAACATTTCTAATACAACCAGAGAATGTGAACCAAGAATCAAAACTTTACACTTACAAGGAACAGATACTGTAGTCCATATATGATGGAGTTGATCGTCAACACTGGCTTCCAGTCTTCTCTGAAACATAACAACAACTCATTTGAATGTGATGAAGACTGAAATCTATTCATCATACAGAAGACTATTTGATTAAAAGATTATTCATGACATGATTTAACACCTTCTACCATATATATATATTGGTACAATCACATGCAAAAACACATCTCACTTTGTCTATATCTATACAGTTTGAAAAAAAGTATCTTTTTTTTCTATACTTATATTGGCAACTTAGAATAAAGGTTATATTGTGATTGACATCAGAGCAGATCGATCTGGTTCATGTATTGATGAAGAACGTATGTAAAATCTCTGAGGGCACTGTTGCCAGTTTTAAAGCGGGTTAGACTTTTACCTCAAAATATTTAGACAGACATTTCCTTCAAGATCAATGTTGGGGTGATAAACCATTGTTTCACATTTGACTTTTGGAGGGTCGTGAGGGTATCCCTGTCCTACCTGTAAAAGAAAAAAACACTGAATCTCAGTTTTTTGTGAGAAAACTAAAAGCAACTGACAAGGGACAAAACATTCTGTATACCGCAAGAATTTGAAGCTAGAAGACTGAAGACACAGATCATTAATACTGAGCAGTGCGTGCTGTCAGATTTGAGGAAATGCAATGACTAAGATGGCATAGATTTGTGCCATCAATTACTGATTTTTTTCTATTAAAAACAGACAAGGGAAGTTAGGTCGACAAACAATATCTACTAAAAACAGAAGACAAAAAATATTTTATTAATCAAACAATATATGAGATAATAATCAGCCAAAGTTGTTTAGAAGACGGCCTCAAGCTCTTTGTGCCAGCAGAAACTCCCTAGCATTCAACAATGTAATGTTTTTACCTTAAAACTGAACACAAACTTTCCTCCTTTGTAGAATCCCTGCAAAATAAACAGAGGAAAGCACGAGTGCATCTTAATATATGTATATCTGATACTTATTCACACTACTGGCAGGATGTTTCCAGCATTTGTTAAGTAAGCTCTGGATTTAGAAACACTACAGAGATTTCCTATTAGTGCATTTTACACACACAAATCTGAGAAAAAAGACCCTTCTCAAAGAAAAAATAATCTGCAACATGATATTTCCAAACAATCATCATTTTAATTTGAAACCAAAATAGTTTACAGTTTCACTACTGAAAGTTGAAATGCTGTTTTATTTCTATTGGCAGCTATAGTTACACACTTTTCAGGTATCTTAAAAAAAAGCCTCTTTTTGTGTCCTCAAAACACTCAATTTTCTTTAGAACAATATTGTTTACATCCTAACCATGAAAACAAATGGAATGATACACGAGTGATGTTTGAGATTTGACTTCAAAAAAAGGCAAATGCTGCAGAACTCCAGATCAGATATAACAAACTCCCATCAAATCACTGAAAAGATTCACTTAACACGTTTGTCTGTGAGATGTGTGTGTGATGTGCACGGCAACACGACTTACAGAAGTTGAAATAAAGGCCATTAAAATGCTTTTGTTTAAACACAGCAGAAGCATCCGAGCATCTGTCATTCTTGTGAAGAAGAGCGAGTGAGTAAAAGTCAAACCTCATCAGGTGAGATGATGAGTTTAAAGTTGAGGAGGTCGTCCTGGTCCGGGAAAACAATCTCACATGTCTTTGGAAGATTCAGCTCATTGATGTCTGACACACAAACGGAGAGAAACGTTAACACTGAAATGAGTGACTAGATTTTCAATGAATAAAAACTTTGGTTCTGTGAATGGAAGGTTTATTTTTACGGCGTATTAATTCAGAGTACTTTTGGCCAATCACACACTCTGATGAGGATTTTCTTCTCCAGCAATAAATGTAAAGGCCGACTGTACGTGTTTCTCATCAGATCTTTGCTGTTTTGAGCGAGAGGGAGGTGATGGAGGAACCGGTCAGGGATGCATGGTTGAACAGTGCGAATGTCCAAAACACACGGCGGCGGGACTCTAACAGACTGATGAGCTTCATGCTTCACACTGACAAGAGGAGCCAGCAGGTGTTTGTCAGCTATGAGGACATGACTGTGTTTCAATGCGACGTGCTCGAGAAAATACAACAGACAATTTGAAGTTTTGTGGCTTGACATAAGAGTATTTTTGCCTTACAATTTATAATCTAGTGTGCGCACCAAAACATGGACAATATTCACACTTAATCCATAACGGATCAACATTTCTATGACATCATTCTGCACTTGAGCAAAGCAAGAGAGAGCCGGGGTATTACTTCCTACACCAGCTGAAGAGATGACACGAGGGCCAGTGAATGATGGGCTGAGTACGGATAAAAGGGTCTGCTAAATCAACTCTTACATGTAAAGCACAGACTCACATGTTCTCTGGTATGAGTGAACTGGGTTGTGTTTGTTGGTTAGGGTCAGTCGGGTTCTTGTGCACTCATTTGTTTATGACACACTTAAACTGATTCATTCTGTGCTGTTTGTTTGTGTACGGACTGTAAAGTGAACACAAACAAACACTGTGCGAATGTGTAGGCCTCAATATTTTCAGTGACATTTCTCACTACTGACTTTCACATTGTAAGCTTTTATGTCCAAGAAATCTCGTGAGAGTGAAAAGTGATGACTTTAGATGTCTAAAGAAGGCAAACATGTTAAAAGCAGGTTGTCAGAAGATATCATGTAAACATTAGCTCGTCCGGCTAACCCTGCAGCCTTAACTCTCTTCATTCACTTCTTCACATCGCCGAACTAAACTGAAAACAGCGTTCACACTGCGCCGAATGTGTCCGTGACGTGACGTGAAATAAATGACTGTTTCGTGGTGTTTACGTGTTGTTGTTGTTGTTTTATTGTCGTACCCTTCTGTATCCGCAGCTGGGCCGCGCTCGCCTTCTTTCCGCCGACTCCCGCTCGCGTTCCCCCGGCAGACTCCTCGTCCTTCTTCTGTTGCTTCAGCGAGAAAAGCTTGATCATCTTCACTCACTTCTGTGCTCAGAAAACAAGCTCAAAATCAACCGAACCCGCAGACAACGCGTGTTGAGTGAGGTGCGGTGTGCGTTTCACAGCAGCTGTGGGGGGAGAGAGAGAGAGAGAGAGAGAGAGAGAGAGAGAGAGAGAGAGAGAGAGAGAGAGAGAGAGAGTCGGTGTGTGTGTGTGTGTGTGTGTGTGTGTGTGTGTGTGTTAGCTGCCTGCTAATGTTAGCTGAACATTAAAGAGCACTGAGACACATCTGCCTGTCCTCACTCGCTTCTCTCTCACTTTATCCTCAATAGAGTTGTGCCTCTGTTCTCTTGAGACTACACCACACTATTCTGAGTCTATCGGACTCTGTTTTACTTCGTTTTGCATTTATTTACCCCTCTGAACTTACCATATTTCTCCGCGGGGGATTTTTATTGATGCAATTGGTGCGGCAATAAAACCTGGAATACACAAAAATGTAAAACATATATATATTTTTTTTATTTAAAACGTAATGTTGTGTTACACTTAATATGATCAGCATGTATTTATATAGTTGGGGTTTGGGGTAGGGCACAGGTGGACCTCATTTCCCATGATGCATTTCACCCACGACGAACACAGCGGGCGGAGCGTCCCTATTTTTCACTCTCCATTTTTTATATTTACCATATTTATTTATTTATTTGATTTCCCAGCAGCGGTATGGAGCGCGTTGGCGTCGGGATTATTTAGCATCAGTATCGTGTGATCACTGTAACCTTACGCGTTATTTTACATGACACACACCTACAGCAGAGCAACACAATAGGAAAGACGAACAAAAGCCACGTTTATCCGTCTCTGCTGTTTTCTCTCAGTCCAGGCGATCATTGAGGAATAACAGGCGAACGCAACCATGTCCAGAAGAGTGTTCGCAGACACACGTGAATGATGATTTGATGTCATGTTTTAGGATTGAATCGCCTGTGAGAGCAGCACATTGAGGAGGGCTGGACCCGGACAGCGCCACAGATCGTCACAGATCTAAACTTCTCTTATCTCGCAACATCGCTATTGATTGTTGATGATAGATGTCGGTACGGTGATAACGGAAGGTGTGTTGTGATGGTGAATGGCGTTTGGAGGAGTCACTCATGTAACGTTAAGCGCGTGAAGAAACACTGGTAGCAGTAGAGACGAGCCTAGAAACAAGGAAGCGATCTTTCTCTCTCTCTCTCTCTCTCTCTTATTTGTGTTTTCGTAAGAAACATCCTTCTAATGCTCGATCAAGGAGTATGCGACTCCACACAAGGTGAGTTGAACTCTCTCTCTCTCTCGCCTGTGTGTGATGTGCTCGTGCGCGGTTAGCTGTGATGTGTGCGTGTGTGTGTGTAATGTTGTGTTTTAAATATGAACATTATTGAGTGTATTTCCACAGCAGTTCTTTCTAAAGGTGCCCACGGCAGTGCTCAAGTTTACAAACACACCAGACTGACGTGAAGCCGCTCAGTAGCGCTGGATCGCATCAGAATGGACCTGCTAACCCATGCTAGCCTTCTGTTATCACACAGAGGAAACTGAACGCTATATTTCCGCGCCTGCGCGTGTGTGAGGAGATATTTGCTTCCCGTGAGATGAATCGTGTGTGGCGGTGATTGTTTATGGGTTTATGAGCTGTTTTTCTGTGAGGTGTAAAGCTGAGCGTTAGAAACGTGCTGGTTAGCGCGAGGTTAGCTGCTCGTGTTAGCTCGTGTGTGAGATGTGATCATAACAGTCATCACAATCACTTCACACTGTCACAGTCAATCTCGTTCTGTAGTGTTTCAGGCATGCACAAAGAACTGATCGAAATGAGCCCCGGTAACCATGGTTTCCACCAAAATGCTCTAGTTACTGTGATATAACATGTAAATGAAAGAGAAGGTGACGTCTATACTGTCGGAAGTGTGTTTATAGAGAGCTGTCAGTCTGCGCGCGCGCGCGAATGACGGGATGATTGACAACACTGTATAATATATTTATATATATTTATATATATGACAACAAAAGTTTGCTTCCTACCAGCCAAACACACGAACAAATAACTGACTGTGTTACTGAATATTACATTGACTTTAATTCATTGAGCAGACGCTTTTATCCAGAGTGAGAGAGAGAATAAACATGTTGTCTTGTGAGCTGTGCTATAAATGTTCAAATTGAAATCTAGACTCCTTGATATTATTACCAATATATTGTATCATTCATTTGTATTTCCTTAAACCCCTGTTGAATGCGTCAGACATCTGAAAAATATCAGTCTATAGACATGTTGTGCATTTAACCTAAGTGATATATATATATACGTATGTTTTTGAGAGATCAGCATTTCTGTGAATTAAAATGCAAAAACCAGAAGCAATAATACCCAGAAATGGAAAAGGGACGGATCTACATAGAACATAAAACGGTGATGTTTATATATTTTATATGGATGTGACAATTCTGAAAGCATCACTTACGCTTGGAAAACAACAACAAAACATGCTTCCAAAACTGTAATGCAGATGACACATGGCTATGTATCTAAACCAACAAACGTTGACATCTGAATCCTCAGTAGAGTGAAAACTCAAGTACAGTTAGGTTGACATTTGTGTTTATATTGACGTGAAGATCTGTACGATATCACTTCCAGAAGGTTAAAGAGTGTTTTCTGCTGTTCACACCACACAGGGTTTCTCTTGGGTCTGTGACTATCCTGTTAGAACAGACCTGTGACCCAGCAGTCAACAACCGTTTAGTGTTTCATGAAACCGTTCATTCTGTCGTCAAGAGTCCAGTGCTCACTTCCAAGTGTCTAGTTTATATCAGGTAGACTAATAATGCCATGATCCAACCCTTCTCAAAACTAGTGGAAGGACTTTAATGAGGATGCAGTAGATGTCCCTTCAGTTCGTGCTTTGGTTGTATGTCAGAGGACGGCTAACCTGTGTGTGCGTCTGTCAGTTGAATGCAGAGGGGATGTCTGGCAGTAAGGCGCTGGGAGGGGCGCGGCGGCGACGGACACGTTGCCGGCGCTGTCAAGCCTGCATGCGGACCGAGTGCGGCGAGTGCCACTTCTGCAAAGACATGAAGAAGTTCGGTGGACCGGGGCGGATGAAGCAGTCGTGTCTGCTCAGGCAGTGCACTGCGGTAAATACACATTTACATTTAGTCATTTAGCAGACGCTTTTATCCAAAGCGACTTACAGATGAGGAAACATTGGAAGCAAATTTAACAACATACACACCTCACTCGTACATAACAAGATACACACCTCACTCGTACATAACAAGAACCCGTCAAAGGTCTTTCCCCTGCACGTGCTAGACGCGAGTAACAAGTGTTTGTCGCAATGTCGTCCTCCTCCAGCCGGTGTTGCCTCACACAGCCGTGTGTTTTGCTTGCGGTGAAGCGGGGAAGGAGGACACGGTGGAGTCAGAGGAGGAGAAGTTCAGTCTGTCTCTGATGGAGTGCACCATCTGTAATGAGATCATTCATCCCAGCTGTCTGAAGGTCTGTGTGAGAACATCGCTGATCTGTGCTCTTTATTCTCTCACACCCGAAATGACCAAACTGTCTCCTGCAGATGGGTAAATCTGAAGGCATCATTAATGATGAGATCCCAAACTGCTGGGAGTGTCCAAAGTGCCACAAGGAAGGAAAAACCAGTAAGGTAAGAACAGGATTACACACGTGTTTGAGTTTATAATAACGGCTAGTTTGCCATTGATGAAGTTAAAGGTTTAAGTGCGTTGCGTGTGACAAGAGTGTTTGTTTATGTTCAAGGATCAGGGAGACGGTTTAGGAAAGAGACGAATGGACAACGGAGAGGTTAGTCGCTGGAAACTGACCGACGATCCGCCACAGAGTAAAAAGAAGCCGCCGTCTCTGGAAGACACGGCCCGTCAGGATGGACATAAGCGCAAGAAAGAGAAAGATCTGCCTCAGGAGAGCGCTTCCAAAAAGAAGGTCAGTCCTGTAGTAGAGCTTCTGGATATTCTGTCTTGATGCTGTGCAATGTTAGAAGCGAAAATAAAAGAATAAAGATGCTAAATCACTGGAAGGGAGGCTTGTCAAATATGTTCAGACTTTGCCCGTAAGGTGTCACTCCTACAAACAGATCAAAAATGTATTCATCTTTCTTAATCTTTACACGTAGGTTTCCGTTTCTGCAGGAGACAAAATGTGAACACTTTCAGTTATGGTTGTGTTTGTGAACATTAGTGGATGCATTCGCTAACGTGAATTAAGAACCTCTACAGAATTTATTCACCAGTCACACAGAGAAAGATCCAGATGTGAAACCTTGTTTTAAGTAAAGTAATGCTTTCTTATTTACATTTACAATCACGATAGCAAAAGATCAAAAAGTACAAGTTCCTTTAAAAGCAGGCTTTTCAATTTGACAGTAATGGTTTCTAATAATTGAATAATTTCACTAAAAACAAACATGAAAAGACTGTGAAGATGTTTGGTGGAAAATGAACATCCTATAAACATACATAAATAACAATTTTCAGAAGTTGTACTCATTATTATAACAAGAATATGCAATATGTAACTACTACATTTCCCTCGATGTTATTTAAGTAAAGGTAATAGATTAGAAATGAGTACACATTTAAAAATATAAGAATGAGAAAACTAATCGCTTCCAGCTGCCAGTGAATGTCAAAAGTGATTGGGTTATCATTATGAAGTGTGACATGTGACACTAGAATCACTCTGATCAAAGGACGTAAGGAAAAAAAGATTATTGTTTTGTGCTAATGAGGAGATGAAAACAAAAGTTTTGGAAGAGGAAGTTATGTTTCTACATGGAATGTTTTTGTTTTTATTGATGCTGTTTTGTCTGGGCACAGAGTCAAAAAACAGAAATGAAAGCTGGCAGAATAGTTTTGTTTATGCACGCTGTCTGTGTTTTGTTGAACAGATCAAGGGCGCCCGTGATAAGCACCTGAAAAAGGTATGTTTGTAATATTCTCTAGACGTATTGTTTAAATTGACCTTTGACACTCTTAACAGCACTTCTCTTTTCTCGGCAGAAAATGAAACCCAACTCCTCTGACTCTTCTGAAGCGAACGGACCAAACTCGTCTTCAGCTGGTGGCCACAGTTCCTCTGGAGGATCCGCTGCAGCACAGGCCTCATCTTTAACTCCCAGCCTTGACCAGCGCTCTCATCACCGTGAGAAACTGGAACGTTTCAAACGCATGTGTCAGCTTTTTGAGCGAGTGCCAAACTCCAGCTCTTCCTCATCGTCCAGTTCTGAAAGTGACTCCGAATCGGTCTCTGAATCACCGTCTCCTGCCGCCGCCTCCGAACCGTCCTCTCCGGCCCCCACGTACGGCAACAGCAGCGCCCGCGAACGCAGTCGGCGTCTGGCAGAACTGGGCTTTAGTGCCAGTGAGGACTCTGAAGGTGAAAGTTTCGTTGCAGAAAAGGAACTAGACAACACGGACGAGGCCCAGCCACAGCGGCGTCGGGGAGAGGCGGCCCACAGGGTGCGTAAAGTGGTTATTGACACGGAAGCTGATGATGAGGAAGGCTCAGGGGACCGCACTCGCAAAACTGCCACGCTGGCCCCATCGTCGCCTCTGTCAACGACCCAAGCACCGCCCACCGGACACGGGCTTACGTCAGAGGGTGTCTCCTCATCCAGACGCACTAATGGACAGGAGGCACGCAACGGCCGCACGCGGGCGGGCGGTCGAGAAACTCAAGAGAAGGAGAATTCCAACAGCGGTAGCGGCGCTAATCACCGGCATGGAGCCGCAAAGTCCGTCCGTGGCAGCAAGATTCGCAGCGGAAGCCGGCAAGGCCAGAACAATCCCTCAAATAAGAACGCAGGTACGACAGCGGTGGGTTCCGGGACTGCGAATGGCAGTAGTGGCACATCTAACCTGTCGAACCCTGCCGGTGGCTCGCTGCCGTTGCATCGCTCTCAGCAGTCCCGCTTGGCACCCACACGCTCTCAGCTGGTGAAGCGTAGTCCTGCTGCTGTGCCCTCGCCTCCGAGGCCTGTACAGATGGAGCGGCACTTGGTCCGTCCGCCACCTGCCTGCCCTGAGCCGCACTGCTTGCTGTTGGACGGCGGTGCTTCGCATGTGTTGCCGAGGGAGGTGTGGCTTCGTGTCTTCCAACACCTCAATCAACGGCAGCTGTGTGTCTGCATGCGGGTCTGCCGTACCTGGAGCCGCTGGTGAGATAGCATGCCATCTAAAACATGATGGCTGGGCAATCTTACTATAATATCACTACAATAGAACAGTGGTTCTCAACCTTTTCATGGCCCAGTAAATCCATTTAAAAATCTGTCCCCCCCACTGTACATTCTGGATAGATAAGATAATGTGTAAAATATGTTAGATATAGTTTATATAAAGAATATTTGAAAGATATACAGGTATATGACAGATTGATCTGAAGAGATCAAATTATAAATGTAACAACCCTGCTGATAAAACAAAAGAAACCATCACGGCAACTCTAGTTAAATACCATCATAATTGATACGCTCTTGAAACTGATATAATATACTATAATATTTGATTATTATGATTGAACGAAAACAAGTTCATATTCCTATACATTTAAACAACACAATACTAATGTTTCACGTGTATTTAAAAATCTGTAAATCTGATAAATGAGGTACTTACTGTAGGGTTAGGATTTGGATAAGTTACATGTAACTAAGCATCATTTATACTAAATACTATAGTTCATACATGTAACAAGGGCATCGTAAAATAAAGTGTTATCAGCTTTTCTTACGTCGGGGGACTTCTGTTTTTCTCAGAAGTATTTTATAGGACTGCCGCAGTAAATCTTATTCACTGGAAAAACATTAACAAATGAGTGTTACACATCAATGATCCAAGCGTTATCTCTTAAACAGTAAGAGACTAAATCAGCATCTTGTCTTGTAGGTAGTGTTGTGAATTATCCAAAATCATCATCTCTGCACACCATGATACACTTGTATGTCAATACTATGTTGTCTATATTGACATATATCGCTTTGATTCACTATTTTATACAGATGTGTTCTTCAACAAAACATTATTTTAAGAGTTGAAGCATCAATGTTGTGAGTAGTCACACATACCAAACACTAAAGTTTGTTGAATGTGTTGATTTTCAGAACAAAAGCTAGTTTAAAAAATGCCTTTTGTTTTTCCAATATATTTAGTTTTGGCCAAGAGTACTGTGGTCCTGCGTTAACTGAACTTAACAAAATATCAAAGCCAAGTTTTTCAGATGTATTGAATGTGTACGCTGACATTAAAGGGTATATATTGTGTGATATACAGCTATTTCTTTATTGCTCAGTGTCTTTGAGAAATCTCTGACTCTGCGTGTGTGTGTGTGTGTGTGCGCCTGCTTTACAGGTGCTGTGATATGAAGTTATGGACACAGATTGATTTGAGTCGACAGCGTTCCATAACTCCCATAATGCTGAGTGGTATTATCCGTCGACAGCCGGTGTCTCTGAACCTTGGCTACACTAATATCTCTAAGAAGCAGCTGATGTGGCTGATAAACCGTTTACAAGGTAAAGAACACCTGTGGAGGTCATGACTGCTCAGTGACACACGTCTGTATTTGTTGATGAAGAGAGAGTTGTGTTTCGGTCCTCAGGTCTGCTGGAGTTGAATGTGTCTGGCTGTCCGTGGTCATCTGTTTCAGCGCTCTGTCAGTCTGTGTGTCCGTGCCTCCGGCTCCTGGATCTCAGTCGGGTGGAGGATCTCAAAGACTCGCACCTTAAAGAACTGCTGGCTCCGCCCTCTAATGACACACGCTCAGGTCTTTGCTCTCACTTTCACACTTTTACAACGTTTATACATGCTGCTGTGTAGGGTGTGTTATCATGCATGCGTGTAGTATGGATTCATATGTTTGTGTGAATTCATGCGTTTGTACGGTGTGGATTTAAGCGTGTGTGTGTACGATGTGATTCATGCATGTGTGTGTGTTCGGTGTGGATTCATGCATGTGTGTGTGTTCGGTGTGGATTCATGCATGTGTGTGTGTTCGGTGTGGATTCATGCATGTGTGTGTGTACGGTGTGGATTCATGCTTGTGTGTGTGTGTGTGTGTACGGTGTTGATTCATGCGTGTGCATATGCTCTGGATTCATGTACGTGTGTACGATGTGATTCATAAGTGTGTGTTCGGTGTGGATTCATGCATGTGTGTGTGTTCGGTGTGGATTCATGTGTGTGTGTGTGTGTGTACGGTGTGATTCATGTGTGTGTACGATGTGATTCATGCGTGTGTGTTCGGTGTGGATTCATGCTTGTGTGTGTGTGTGTGTGTGTGTGTGGTGTTGATTTATGCGTGTGCATATGCTCTGCATTCATGTACGTGTGTACGATGTGATTCATGCGTGTGTGTTCGGCGTGGATTCATGCTTGTGTGTGTGTGTGTGTGTGGTGTTGATTTATGCGTGTGCATATGCTCTGCATTCATGTATGTGTGTACGATGTGATTCATGCGTGTGTGTTCGGCGTGGATTCATGCTTGTGTGTGTGTGTGTGTGGTGTTGATTTATGCGTGTGCATATGCTCTGCATTCATGTACGTGTGTACGATGTGATTCATGCGTGTGTGTTCGGTGTGGATTCATGCTTGTGTGTGTGTGTGGTGTTGATTTATGCGTGTGCATATGCTCTGCATTCATGTACGTGTGTACGATGTGATTCATGCGTGTGTGTTCGGCGTGGATTCATGCTTGTGTGTGTGTGTGTGTGGTGTTGATTCATGCGTGTGCATATGCTCTGCATTCATGTATGTGTGTACGATGTGATTCATGCGTGTGTGTTCGGCGTGGATTCATGCTTGTGTGTGTGTGTGTGTGTGTGTGGTGTTGATTTATGCGTGTGCATATGCTCTGCATTCATGTACGTGTGTACGATGTGATTCATGCGTGTGTTTGGTGTGGATTCATGCTTGTGTGTGTGTGTGGTGTTGATTTATGCGTGTGCATATGCTCTGCATTCATGTACGTGTGTACGATGTGATTCATGCGTGTGTGTTCGGCGTGGATTCATGCTTGTGTGTGTGTGTGTACGGTATTGATTCATGCGTGTGCATATGCTCTGGATTCATGTACATGTGTTCGGTGTGGACTCATGCGTGTGTGTGTACGGTGTGGATTCATGCGTGTGTGTTCGGTATGGATTCATGCTTGTGTGTGTGTGTGTGTGTGTGTGTACGGTGTGGATTCATGCGTGTGCATATGCTCTGGATTCATGTACATGTGTTCGGTGTGGACTCATGCGTGTGTGTGTACGGTGTGGATTCATGTGTGTGTGTGTGTTTACGATGTGATTCATGTGTGTGTGTACGGTGTGGATTCGTGTGTGTGTGTGTGTGTGTACGGTGTGGATTCATGTGTGTGTACGGTGTAGATTCATGTGTCTGTGTGTACGGTGTAGATTCATGTGTGTGTACGGTGTGATTCGTGTGTGTGTACGGTGTGGATTCGTGTGTGTGTACGGTGTGGATTCGTGTGTGTGTACGGTGTAGATTCATGTGTGTGTACGGTGTAATTCATGTGTGTGTACGGTGTGGATTCGTGTGTGTGTGTGTGTGTGTACGGTGTGGATACATGCGTGTGCAAATAGTCTGGATTCATATGTGTGTGTGTAAGGTGTGATTCATGTGTGTGTGTGTGTGTACGGTGTGGATTCATGTGTGTGTGTGTACGGTGTAGATTCATGTGTGTGTGTGTGTACGGTGTGGATTCATGTGTGTGTACGGTGTGGATTCGTGTGTGTGTACGGTGTAGATTCATGTGTGTGTACGGTGTAGATTCATGTGTGTGTACGGTGTGATTCATGTGTGTGTACGGTGTGATTCGTGTGTGTGTGTGTGTTTACGGTGTGGATACATGCGTGTGCAAATAGTCTGGATTCATATGTGTGTGTGTAAGGTGTGATTCATGTGTGTGTGTGTGTGTGTGTACGGTGTGGATTCATGTGTGTGTGTGTACGGTGTAGATTCATGTGTGTGTGTGTGTACGGTGTGGATTCATGTTTGTGTATGGTGTGGATTTGTGTGTGTGTGTGTGTGTGTGTACAGTGTGGATTCATGTGTGTGTACGGTGTGGATACATGCGTGTGCAAATAGTCTGGATTCATATGTGTGTGTGTAAGGTGTGATTCATGTGTGTGTGTGTGTGTGTGTGTACGGTGTGGATTCATGTGTGTGTGTGTACGGTGTAGATTCATGTGTGTGTGTGTGTACGGTGTGGATTCATGTTTGTGTATGGTGTGGATACATGCGTGTGCAAATAGTCTGGATTCATATGTGTGTGTGTAAGGTGTGATTCATGTGTGTGTGTACGGTGTGGATTCATGTGTGTGTGTACGGTGTAGATTCATGTGTGTGTGTGTGTGTACGGTGTGGATTCATGTGTGTGTATGGTGTGGATTCGTGTGTGTGTGTGTGTGTGTGTGTACGGTGTGGATTCATGTGTGTGTGTGTGTATGGTGTGGATTCGTGTGTGTGTGTGTGTGTACGGTGTGGATTCATGCTTGTGTGTTCGGTGTGGATTCATGCTTGTCTGTGTGTGTGTGTGTGTGTGTGTGTACGGTGTGGATTCATGCAAGTGCAAATAGTCTGGATTCATATGTGTGTGTGTACGGTGTAGGTGTGTGTGTGTGTGTGTACGGTGTGGATTAATGTGTGTGTGTACGGTGTGGATTCATGCGTGTGCAAATAGTCTGGATTCCAATATGTGTGTGTGTACGGTGTGGATTTATGTTTGTTTGTGTGTGTGTGTGTGTGTGTGTATGGTGTGGATTCATGCGTGTGTTTGTGTACGGTGTGGATTCATGCGTGTGCAAATAGTCTGGATTCATATGTGTGTGTGTAAGGTGTGATTCATGTGTGTGTGTGTGTGTGTGTACGGTGTGGATTCATGTGTGTGTGTGTATGGTGTAGATTCATGTGTGTGTGTGTGTACGGTGTGGATTCATGTTTGTGTATGGTGTGGATTTGTGTGTGTGTGTGTGTGTGTGTGTACAGTGTGGATTCATGTGTGTGTACGGTGTGGATACATGCGTGTGCAAATAGTCTGGATTCATATGTGTGTGTGTAAGGTGTGATTCATGTGTGTGTGTGTGTGTACGGTGTGGATTCATGTGTGTGTGTACGGTGTAGATTCATGTGTGTGTGTGTGTACGGTGTGGATTCATGTGTGTGTATGGTGTGGATTCGTGTGTGTGTGTGTGTGTGTACGGTGTGGATTCATGTGTGTGTGTGTGTATGGTGTGGATTCGTGTGTGTGTGTGTGTGTACGGTGTGGATTCATGCTTGTGTGTTCGGTGTGGATTCATGCTTGTCTGTGTGTGTGTGTGTGTGTGTGTACGGTGTGGATTCATGCAAGTGCAAATAGTCTGGATTCATATGTGTGTGTGTACGGTGTAGGTGTGTGTGTGTGTGTGTACGGTGTGATTCATGTGTGTGTGTACGGTGTGGATTCATGTGTGTGTGTACGGTGTGGATTCATGCGTGTGCAAATAGTCTGGATTCCAATATGTGTGTGTGTACGGTGTGGATTTATGTTTGTTTGTGTGTGTGTGTGTGTGTGTGTGTATGGTGTGGATTCATGCGTGTGTTTGTGTACGGTGTGGATTCATGCGTGTGCAAATAGTCTGGATTCATATGTGTGTGTGTACTGTGTAGATTCAGGTGTGTGTGTGTGTATGGTGGATTCATGCGTGTGTGTGTGTACGGTGTGGATTCATGCGTGTGTGTGTACGGTGTGGATTCATGCATGTGCGTGTGTGTACGGTGTAGATTCATAAGTGTGTGTGTACGGTGTGGATTTGTGTGTGTGTGGATTCGTGTGTACGGTGTGGGTTTGTGTGTGTGTGTATGGTGTGGATTCATGCGTGTGTGTGTACGGTGTGGATTTATGTTTGTTTGTTTGTTTGTGTGTGTGTGCGTGTGTACGGTGTGGATTCATGCGTGTGTGTTCGGTATGGATTCATGCTTGTGTGTGTGTGTGTGTGTGTGTGTGCGGTGTTGATTCATGCGTGTCCATATGCTCTGGATTCATGTACATGTGTATGGTGTGGATTCATGCTTGTGTGTGTGTGTGTGTGTGTGTGCGGTGTTGATTCATGCGTGTGCATATGCTCTGGATTCATGTACATGTGTATGGTGTGGATTCATGCTTGTGTGTGTGTGTACGGTGTGGATTCATGCTTGTGTGTTCGGTGTACAGTGTAGATTAATGTGTGTGTGCAAATAGTCTGGATTCATGTGTGTGTGTGTGTACAGTGTAGATACATATATGTGTGTGTGAGTGTACGATGTGGATTCATGTGTGTGTGTGTGTGTGTGTGTGTGTGTGTGTGTACGGAGTGGATTCATGTTTGCATGTGTGTGTACGGTGTGATTCGTGTGTGTGTGTGTACGATGTGGATTCATGTGTGTGTGTGTGTACAGGGTGGATTTGTGTGTGTGTGTACAATGTGGATTCATGTTTGTGTGTGTGTGTGTACAGTGTAGATTAATGTGTGTGTGCAAATAGTCTGGATTCATGTGTGTGTACAGTGTAGATTCATATGTGTGTGTGTGTGAGTGTACGATGTGGATTCATGTGTGTGTGTGTGTACGGAGTGGATTCATGTTTGCATGTGTGTGTACGGTGTGATTCGTGTGTGTGTGTGTGTGTACAGGGTGGATTTGTGTGTGTGTGTACAATGTGGATTCATGTTTGTGTGTGTGTGTGTACAGTGTAGATTAATGTGTGTGTGCAAATAGTCTGGATTCATGTGTGTGTGTACAGTGTAGATTCATATGTGTGTGTGAGAGTGTACGATGTGGATTCATGTGTGTGTGTGTGTGTGTGTGTGTACGGTGTGGATTCATGTTTGCATGTGTGTGTACGGTGTGATTTGTGTGTGTGTGTACGATGTGGATTCATGTGTGTGTGTGTGTGTACAGTTGGGATTTGTGTGTGTGTGTGTACGGTGTGGATTCATGTTTGCGTGTGTGTGTGTGCAAATAGTCTTGATTCATGTGTGTGTGTACGGTGTGATTCATGTGTGTGTGTTTACGGTGTGGGTTCATCATTCGTGTGTGTGTGTACGATGTGGATTCGTGTGTGTGTGTGTACAGTGTGGATTTGTGTGTGTGTGTATGGTGTGGATTCATGTGTCTGTGTGTACGATGTGGATTCATGTGTCTGTGTGTACGATGTGGATTCATGTGTGTGTGTACGATGTGGATTCATGTGTGTGTGTGTGTGTGTGTGTGTGTACGGTGTGGATTCATGTGTCTGTGTGTACGATGTGGATTCATGTGTGTGTGTGTGTGTGTGTGTGTGTACGGTGTGGATTCATGTGTGTGTGTGTACGGTGTGGATTTGTGTGTGTGTACGGTGTGGATTTGTGTGTGTGTACGGTGTAGATTCATGTGTGTGTACGGTGTAGATTCGTGTGTGTGTACGGTGTGGATTTGTGTGTGTGTACGGTGTGGATTCATGTGTGTGTGTACGGTGTGGATTCATGTGTCTGTGTGTACGGTGTGGATTCATGTGTCTGTGTGTACGGTGTGGATTCATGTGTCTGTGTGTACGGTGTAGATTCATGTGTGTGTACGGTGTGGATTCATATGTGTGTGTGTGTGTGTGTGTACGGTGTGGATTCATGTGTCTGTGTGTACGGTGTAGATTCATGTGTGTGTACGGTGTGGATTTGTGTGTGTGTACGGTGTGGATTCATGTGTGTGTACGGTGTAGATTTGTGTGTGTGTACGGTGTGGATTTGTGTGTGTGTACGGTGTGGATTCGTGTGTGTGTGTGTGTGTGTGTACGGTGTGATTAATGCCCGTGTGATTTGTGTGTGTGTGTGTGTGTGTACGGTGTGATTAATGCCCGTGTGATTCGTGTGTGTGTGTACGGTGTGGATTCATGTGTCTGTGTGTACGGTGTGGATTCATGTGTCTGTGTGTACGGTGTAGATTCGTGTGTGTGTACGGTGTAGATTCGTGTGTGTGTACGGTGTGGATTTGTGTGTGTGTACGGTGTGGATTCGTGTGTGTGTGTGTGTGTGTACGGTGTGATTAATGCCTGTGTGATTCGTGTGTGTACCGTGTGATTCATGCGTGTGTGTACGGTGTGATTAATGCCTGTGTGATTCGTGTGTGAACCGTGTGATTCATGCGTGTGTGTACGGTGTGATTAATGCCTGTGTGATTTGTGTGTGTGTGTGTGTGTGTGTGTGTGTGTACGGTGTGATTAATGCCTGTGTGATTCGTGTGTGTACCGTGTGATTCATGCGTGTGTGTACGGTGTGATTAATGCCCGTGTGATTCGTGTGTGTGTACGGTGTGATTCATGTGTGTGTGTACGGTTCGATTCATGTGTGTGTGTGTGTGTGTGTGTGTACGGTGTGATTCATGTGGGTGTGTGTGTGTACGGTGTGATTCATGTGTGTGTGTGTGTGTACGGTGTGATTAATGCCGTGTGATTCTTGCGCGTGTGTACGGTGTGATTCATGCGCGTGTAGGATTGGTGCGTGTGTTAACGGTGTAATTCATGCGTGTTTGTGGATTCGGTGTGGATTCATTCGTGTGTGTGTGTGTGTTTGAATCCACACCGAATCGATCTGTGTGGTGGGACATGTTTGAGATGAACTGACTGTAAGTGTTGTTCACAGCTCATGGAGAAAACCGAGGTGGACGTTTCCAGAATGTGACAGAGCTGCGGCTGGCTGGTTTGGAAGTGACAGATGCTGTGTCCCGGCTCTTAGTGCGATATCTGCCTCATCTGACCAAACTGGACCTGAGTCATTGCTGCCACATCACAGATCAGACCATCTACACACTGACATCACCAATGTCACCGCTCAGAGAGAGTCTGACACACATCAACCTGGCAGGTACACAAAAAACCAGTGCACTTCATCATTCAGTCGGTAGGGCTCCTCACACTTGAAAGGGTTATTCTAACAGAATCCTGGGTAGACACAGAATCCTGGGTTATCTGCTTCATGTTTCACACTGCTTACACTTTATCCAGGTTATAAGATATAACCCTGGCTATTCATAACCTGAACAGTAACCAGTTAACATTCCTATTTGTATATTATATTGGAAAAATACTGCAGCTTCAAACAGGCTGAATAAAAATAGTGCGTGGTCTCTTTAAATAAGCGAATTGTTCTACGTCAGAGACAAGAATATGCCAGCCTCGCAAATCCTTTTTGGCTGTTTTTAAATAGTAGTTCACTGTAAAATAAAATCCATCCATCCATCCATTTTCTACCGCTTATCCGGGGCCGGGTCGCGGGGGCAGCAGTCTAAGCAGAGATGCCCAGACATCCCTCACCCTAGACACTTCCTCTAGCTCTTCCGGGGGGACACCGAGGCGTTCCCAGGCCAGCCGGGAGACATAGTCCCACCAGCATGTCCTAGGTCTTCCCCGGGGTCTCCTCCCGGTCGGACGGGCCCGGAGCACCTTCCGGGGAAGGCGTCCAGTAGGCATCCGTAACAGATGCCCAAGCCACCTCAGCTGACCCCTCTCGATGTGGAGGAGCAGCGGCTCTACTCCGAGCTCCTCCCGGGTGACCGAGCTTCTCACCCTATCTCTAAGAGATCGCCCAGCCACCCTGCGGAGGAAGCTCATTTCAGCCGCCTGTATCCGGGATCTTGTCCTTTCGGTCATGACCCAAAGCTCATGACCATAGGTGAGAGTAGGAACGTAGATTGACCGGTAAATTGAGAGTTTCGCCTTGCGGCTCAGCTCTTTCTTCACCACGACGGACCGGTACATCGACCGCATTACTGCAGAAGCTGCACCGATCCGTCTGTCAATCTCCCGTTCCATCCTTCCCTCACTCGTGAACAAGACCCCGAGATATTTAAACTCCTCTACTTGAGGAAGGAACTCTCCACCAACCTGAAGTGGGACAAGCCACCCTTTTCCGACTGAGGACCATGGCCTCGGATTTGGAGGTACTGATTTTCATGCCAGCCGCTTCACACTCTGCTGTAAACCGTCCCAGTGCATGCTGAAGGTCCTGGTTTGAAGGGGCCAACACGACAACATCATCTGCAAATAGCAGAGACGAGATCGTGTGGTCCCCAAACCTGACACCCTCCGGCCCCTGGCTGCGCCTAGAAATTCTGTCCATAAAAATTACGAACAGAACCGGTGACAAAGGGCAGCCCTGCCAGAGTCCGACATGCACTGGGAACAAGTCCGACTTACTGCCGGCAATGCGAACCAAGCTCCTGCTTCGGCAGTACAGGGACCTGACAGCCCTTAGTAAGGGACCACAGACCCCATACTCCCGAAGCACCCTCCACAGGATGCCACAAGGGACACAGTCGAATGCCTTCTCCAAATCCACAAAACACATGTGGATTGGTTGAGCAAACTCCCATGAACCCTCCAGCACCCTGTAGAGGGTATAGAGCTGGTCCAGCGTTCCACGGCCTGGACGAAAACCACTGTTCCTCCTGAATCTGAGGTTCTACTATCGGCCGTATTCTCCTCTCCAGTACCCTGGCATAGACTTTCCCGGGAAGGCTGAGAAGTGTGATCCCCCTATAGTTGGAACACACCCTCCGGTCCCCCTTCTTAAAAAAAAATGTTCATGATAATTCATTCACTAGCCGATGAATAAGGGTGTTGTCTAAGCCAAATAACATGTCATTTTCAAAGAAATAAAAAAAATGAAATACACAGCTTGCTCTGCCTCCATGTATCCCGTCCACGACTTCACGTACTCTGTAATCACGTTGGTGAGGTGACGTGAGCAGAAGTTCCGTCCCAGTGCTTACACATGTGGAGAAAGAAGACCGTTCACAAGTTCTTGATGTTGAATGACTCATTATGTCTTTGTGCAACATTATTGTTGAAAATTGTCAGTTCGTGTGCATATCAGGGATGTTGAAACCTTTAGAAATCTCGGTCACGCGTGACCTTTACAATGTGATTGCGTAATACGGAAGTTGTAGACGTGCATCATGGAGGCCGTGCAAGCCATTTATTCTATAATGAAGTCTATAATTTTTTTTTAGTTTTCTTAGAAAAATAATTTTGTCTAGACAACACCCTTATTCATCAGCTGGTGTCGTGTAGAGCCGTTTGAAGCTGCGATGACACTGAAATCTGGATCTGAACCAATAGCCCCCCCGTTTAAGTGCTTTATATGGCGAAGCTGTAACCCTGGAAACCTCATAAGACTCCATTTGTTTTCCACAGAAGAAATAAACAAACGGATGACGTTTGGATGAGTGAATTTTAACGTTTAAGCCTCCTGGGACGTCTCTTACTGAAATAAAAAACTGAAATGATTGTTCACACAGCGCTCAGATTTGCTTTGACCGCACACAGCTTGTGGTATTGCAAAATGCAGCGCTATCCTTGCTTCAGAGCAGGGTTTTATAACCCCGGGTAAATGCAGGGATAACCCCGCTTCCAAATTACAAGTCTGGAGCATTTGTTTACCCGGGGTTGAAAGCAGGGTTTACAATGCCGATAAGCCGGGGTCAAGTGCAAAAATAGGCACCCAAAATGTTAATGAACAGCCAAAGCAAAGTGTGTGTTTTTATAGATTTGTTTAAAGAGAACCACATTTATATCCAAATATATCAGTCGCGTAACACATATGTCTTCATCATCAAATGTGAGACTGATGTTAAGTGAGTGTGTCTGTGTGTTTCAGGTTGTGTAAAGGTGACGGATCAGTGTCTGTCTCTGTTGCGCCGCTGCGTGTCGCTGCAGAGCGTTGACTTGCGTTCATGTGGCACGCTCGCCCCTGACATCTGCCAACTGCACTGCTTCCCCTCTCCTGAAGACAGACTGCTGCTGAAGAACAGCTAAAAACACACTACACAACACACACACACACACTGACGCTCTTACTCCCTGGATCGGACAAATCAAATCCATGTACATATATAAGTGTGTGTGTGTGTGTGTGTACATTTGTAGTTTCCTGTAAATTATTTACCTGTGTACACAGATCCCGCCCCCTCATCCTGAAGTCCCGCCCCTCTCCTCTGCCGAATGTTGAATTTATCCGAGCGTGTGTGAATGTGACGGAGGTGTCATTCCTGTGTGACAGCTGTCACTCTCTTTAGCGCTGCTGTTAACATGTAAACAGTGTTGAAGCGTTGGTGACGGAAGTCTTCTGTCCGTGGGTCATGTCTCTCTTTGGGTCAGGGCGATCGGCTCACGCTCGCTGTGTCCACGTGCCATTCACAGTCTGCTCTCTGCTTTCTGTTCCTCTTGTGTTTCTATAAGCTGAAAGTCTGAGGGCTTGTCTTTGATTTACTGTCTTCATTAAAGCTGCTGACCCGCCGGCGTCACTCGTGCAGACTGCCGGTGTTTTCGAAGCATGGTTCAGTGTCCCAGACTCGGAAGTATTATCACAAAGCCCAAAGCAAGCACGGATTGAACCGGACTGTATGATCCACACGTCTCGCAGGACGCTCACAACTCTTCTGTGATATCACGTGCTCGCTGACATCGCCGTCTGTTTCTTCCTAAAGCAGCTTGTGTTCAATCTCCTGCAGCTTCCAGAATGCGATGCATGTGGACATCTTGCACTGACTGTATTCCTTGCACACTTTCATTCAGTATTGGGTCCAGTACATCACGGCAGTACGGGAAGAGACGACAGAATTCCATTGCGCTGTTGTAACTCCACAGACGGCATCCTCCCTTAGAAGTGAACTCAACTCTTACAAAAGACGACGACGATGATGTAGTTGCAACTGCGAAACCGAAATGTTGTTGACACCATATTGATACAAAATCGTGATGTTTTATTTCATGTACATGTTAGGTATCATGTTCAGTGCCGTTTAACTGGAGTTACGTCCATCTGAAATGACCTGTGCGTAGAGAACGGTTACATATCAAACACTGACTTGAGCAAATGTTTGTAGTTTCGAATGGAATCTCAATGAAGCAGTCAGATGAAGTTTCACTAGGTGTTAATTATGGTTCCTATTTCATCTTGATGGGTTTCGGCGGGTTCAAAGGCCACGTTACAGAAATGCCATGTCTGAACTGAATCGAGTATTGGGTTTGGATCCATATTACTATTACTATCTTGCCAAAATGTCCTTTTTTCTTTTTTTCTATTTTTTGGTTTTTCATATTTCTTCCATTGCATTGATCTAAGATAGATAAAACAATGAGAAAAACAGAAACTCAAGGCAGCTACTATAAGAGTGACTACTGTAAAATGTCTAACTAAATAAAGACAGTGGGGTTGTTTTTATTTGCTCTCCTGTCGTGTCTCTCCTGATGCTATGATACAGATTTCAGTGCTATTATAAAAAGTCATAAATATGATTATTGTAGTTGTAATATTGTTTTGAAGCTATTTCTATCTACATGCACCGCGGGTCCCCTTACATGGAATTAATCATGTTGTTTCTACAGTAGCCCTAAAGGGACAAACCGTTCTACAGGAAGCGTTTCGTTAATATTTAATCTCAAGCAAAGAAGCAAAAACGTGATGACATCATAGTCCTGTGTCAGCCGACTCAGCCCCATAGTGCTTTGAAAGGGAGGGGAGGACTGCGATTCACAACCTCACACATAGATGGACCTTTGAGTCGTCGAGGTTATAGGAATATTTCAGCAGTTTTTTTAGTCTCACACAAGCGTTAGAAAAGTGTTTAGTGCTCTCACTGAAGGTACTGAAGCTTATCACTCAGAAAGTTTGATATAGAGACACAAGTGCATCTGGAGATGACAAATATACACATTACACACATTCTTCAGAAAGATCGTTCCTGTTAATGGCTGTTCACAGCAAACATCACAATTTCACATACACACAGCCCTTTATTGTACTTGATTCTCATCCTAGACAGACTTGGAGTTTGATGAGTTTTTGTGCAGTCGATGTTACAACTTCATGAGATTTGTTTCCATGACGACACTCTGGTCCTTAAACCTAGGGGTTCCCAAAGTGGAGGTCGCGACCCACAGGGGGATCGCAAGATCATTTCCAGAATGTAGTATTCTCATTAGAAATAGTGTAAATATGAAAAAATATTAGTTAAATCCATCAGCACTCCAATTTTAAAGTTTGATGAAATTCAACCATCTGTGGTAATATTTCATAGTTTAAGTATAACAAGTAAAGTAATCGGTAACTCTTAAATCTGGCACTGTTATTTTGGGGTCGCCGGCTTTGGAACCCCTGCTTAAACCTACAGTGTGTGACATTCGGCTGGTTTTTAACACAAATTACACCAATAATTGTGAGGTGGTTACATGAATGTGAAGGAATTGAAAAAGACTCTTATTTAATCTTTCAGTCAATCGTAGTTATTTTGTTTTATGAAATAATATTATAAACCGGATTTGGATTTAAAAGCTGTGGTGAGATAAAACAAAGATCTTCGTGTTTGCAGCTGAAGCTCAAATTATTTTTATTCTTTTAATGTTCGTTACATTGAGTTGATATAATCAGAATCATGTTTAAAGGAGTAAAGGCTGTGGGGGTGAGCTCATCTTCAACATACGATGATCTGTTATATGCCAAAGATGAAGGGAATTGGGTTTTCACAAAGCACCACTCCTTCAGTAACTTACACGTTCTCCAAATCAAACTCTGAAATACAAAGGGGAGTTCTTGATTCTTTCCGTCTTTGAGACGTGGGAAGTTGGTCATTCGGGGACACTGACAGACACAGACATTAACACCAGCGGTACGTCTCTATCACCGCTGCCAAACAGCGGGAAGGTTTTCTCAGAGGACTCTACTGTGGTAAATGAATAGAGCTCTGAACCCGTCTTGGCATTATAGAAGATGAGCTGACCCTCCTCACAGTCCAGATAAACACCGACCCGCCGCAGACGACCGCTGACTTTAATCTTGACCGGAGGAGCTGTGAGAGCTCTTAACTGATTCCCGCTCCACCAGATGGTGTAGTAACCGCCGTCAGGACTCATGTCAAACAGACCTTTCCTCTGAGACGATTCACGCACCGCTCCTAACTTCCAGTCCTTATTCTCACCAACATTCACCTGAAAGTCAGAAATCTTTTATCTCTTCACAGGGTCTGTTGTTCACTAAAGTAGAATAAATGCTTTTCATGATTGTGTTCTGAAAGATGTTTCACCTCCCAGTAGTGTCGTCCTGACTCAAAGCCTTCTTTAGCAAGCACACAGGACCAGACGTCGAAGCGCTGGACGCTGTTTCTGTAGAACTGCAGCTTCTCACCTCTCTTCAGCTGTTTTCTGTCGTCTGACAGGATGAGGAACGGGTAAGCCGTCACCGGATTCAGTGATATGTCCTCTGAAAGGAAGGAATTTGGCATTTTAATGTTGATGTACTTGAAACGCAGCAATGTCTATTGCAGGTTCAGATTGAATGCAGAAGCCATCCCTGATAGCACACAACATCTGCCTTACGTCTATTTGACCTCTGCAATTACATCTGAAAGACATCTGCAATACATAGTTTGGACTTTTGGTCTTTGGACATCATCAAATGCACCTCTTTCTCTCGCCACTGAGCTTTAAGTGCATAAGTTAGTGTTATCGTGACAGTAGTAGCAAAAGTCAAGGCGGTAAGATTGTGAGTGTACATTTTAGTGTACAGGTACAAATACTTACTTTACAAGGTCACAAATTAAAATCCACACGCTCTCAAGTTTTGCTACCGATTAACCTTCATGCTTTAGAAACACACGACGGCTGACAGAACATGACCGATTCCATGTAAGGGGACCCGCGGGGTATGAGATAGAAACAGCTCATTCTAAGATAATAAAAACATAACGCTTCATTGTGTGAGCTCTTTAGAAACCGTGGATATTAAACACTGGACCTTTAAAATCAACTACATCAAAGCATTTTGTCCATAAAACTGCAGTTTACCAAATATGCTGTTTACCACATCATAACCCTGTGACCAATCACGTTCACAGATTTCTGCCATAGATATGACGGGCCTAATTAGCATATTCATGAATCTGCATATACTAAATGAACTAAGGTTACATTCAATCATTTTAAGGCATCAAAAGTGATCACAGGAAATGGATGGAGCGCAAAGGGATCAGAAAGTGTTGAGCAACGGCACTGAAGTCAGTGTTTGTTATGATGTGTAGGGATGCATTCATGTCCTATATAGAGTCAATATGAATGCTGAATATGACGGTGGAAATCCTGAAATGTTGAGTCCTAAAACATATCAAGCAGAAAAACTAGTGTCTTCAGTTCCTGACATATTACACTCAAGTGTTTAATATAACACACAACCCCTGTTGAGAAATATGACCATCAAACATAGAATGAGTGTTATTTACAATAAACAAATGAATGATAGATTGAATAAATAAAGTGTGAATATTCATTCATTTAAAATATGTTTAATGTTATTCAAATATACATATGTGATGTTTTTTCTTTACAATGTGAACATTTGGGGACTTTTTTTGTTTTATCCACAAAGTCAAATGCGAAAATGTTGGAGTTCAATCTTGTAATAGTCTCAAAACACTTGTAATAAATGCAAATCTCTCCTTTTATACTTCTGAATGTTTAGAAATGTTCAACCAATAATATTTAGACTGTTTTACCAATGGCATGTATGGTGTTGATAATAAACTGCTCTTTAAACATTAAGAACTTAAATGATAAGAATCAATAATACTCACCAAGAAAGCCTTTAATCTTTTTGTGACCTACAAGACACAAATGTACACATGTATGTAAGTTAACGTTCATCTCTAAATCACTCCGCCACACAACATGAAGTTTATCTCATGACACCGAGTACTGCAGAAAACATCCGACTGCATGACCTCTAACACCTGCTTCAACACATCCAGATGAGCACGGTGAGAGAACAGTAAAGGACATTGACAACACAACGGGTCGTGTCGTGAAAATAAAGCTGCTCTTGATTTTAATAATGTGTCCAGATCAAACAAATCCTTCAGCAGCAAATCTACAGAATAATATCATCAACAACAGATAATACACATCAATGAACATATCTGCTGCTGCTGTGCACTTCCATACCTGTCTTGATCTTCCGCAGATCTATAAAACATTCAGAAGTAGAAGAAAAGAAGATCAATATTCCTTCAAAGATAACCATACAGATGTTTGTACCTGATTGTTTGTTTACCTTTTAATGACCAGTGGTCTTTCTTCCTGAAGAATTGAACACTTGTCATACTTTCGCTCGCCGTCACACCCGACACTGTCACACACACACACACAGAACGATCACACATGAGATCAACTATAAACGACATAAGTGAGATATAAAGGAGAAAAAATGTCTGTGATGAGAGTTTGAGAAGAGCCGTCAACAGTGTGTCAAACTGAGCTCAGATTGGTCTCGTCTGACATCAAGAGTCAATATTCTCATCACATCCTCTCAAATCCTCCAGACTACTCAAACAGTCTCATTTCTTGATCATTCTCTCGGAGGTTTCCTGAGCTCTGGCGGAGCAATAACAATATCTCACCCGAGCGTCTGCGATGTACTTCACCGTGGCGGATGTCATCCAGTCTCTCACGGATCTCTCCTAAAGCTCTCTTCACATCTCCGACAGAGAAGTGTGACGTCAGATCCTCCTCCAACTCATCATGTGTGTCTGTGTCCTGAACGGGACGGTTCATCTCCTCAAAACTCTGACAACAAACACAACAAACAAACAGACACAGTGTGTGTAAAGACAAGATTGACTTGTTGATTTTATGCATTGAATGGGCAGTTTTGTGTGACCTCAACACATCTTTTAACCCCAAATATTATCCTGCTACTTATTTGACCAGAAAACGAAATCACGTTAAATAAAGTTTTAGTTTAGTCTTAAAAAACCTGCGTCCGTTTCAGGCATTCTCACCTGATAGAGCAAATTCTGTAAAAATGATCAGACAAATGTGTGAAGAATGACAGGAATATACCTTGAGGAAGCTGATGTGATCTTCAGAGACGGCCTGAGCCTCCAGTCCATCTTTCCGCTCTCGCAGTTCAGTTAACTTTGATTCCAGCTGAGAGACCATTCTCTGTCCTCGACCAATCACAGCCTCCTGTTTCTCCTGGATACCGCCCACCAGCTCGCTGCGGATCCGATCCACAGACTGTGTGATATCAGACAGAAGCTGATCCACTTCAGACAGCTCTGAGTGAGCACAACTCTATCACACACACACACATGTATGTTTTAGTATCTGCGTTGTACAAACTGTATATTTATCCCCTAACCCAAGCCCTAAAGCCAAAGATCCTAGAAAACTTTTTAAAACATGATAATCGTTCTGTACAATTTATAAGCGTTTGTGCCCATGGGACCTCGGTTTTGGTCCCCACAGGGACACGAGTCCCCATGAGCAGGTGTGTATTCAGGTTTAGGTCCCCACTAACCAAGTCCACACACACTTCCATTAGAACAGGAAATCATCAGATAATCATACAGGTTGCTTTAATGTCTGACAGCACAAACTCCATCAAGATGTAGAACAAATACCTGCAGGGTTTGTATTTTACTCTTCAGCTCATTTAAGTCCACACTTCTTCTTTCAATACACATCTGAACGTCCAGCTCGGTTTTCCCCAGAAGTCTCTACGAGATGAGATGAGAAAACAAGGCAGGATTTTGATCCATGAGGCTCTTTGTGTTCTTCAACTCTCACTAAAAGACTTTTTGCTATTTAGATTTTTTGTGCTTTGTACAGAATATAAGACGTTCAGATACTTTTGTACGTTCCATACTGTGTTTTGTGAATTTCTCTGGATTGTTCCATTGTCAATAACAGGTTATTATATCAAATGTTTAAAACTTTTGAAAGGAAATATTTTGCGGACGAGACATACTGGCCAATATCTCAGATTTATGATTGTGTGTGCATCAAGCATATAGAAGAGGATGTGAATCTAGTGATCAGAAATCAATCAGAAGCTCTTGAAGGTAAAAGAAAAACGTGATGAGGAAACACTACTGGTTGGTTGTTGTAGAAGAGAGATGAGATGTGACCTGTTTGTAAGCTCTCTCTGTCTGTACGGAGACTGTGGTGTGTGTGCGGTGCTCCTCTAACACACAGATAGCACAAATACACTTCTCATCTGTCCGACAGTAAACCTCCAGAAGTCGTCCGTGTTGAGGGCAGGTTCGACCCCGCAGGGCCTCGTGAGGGTCCAGCAGCTGATGGGATGAGTAGAAGGACGTCTGGTGATGTGGCAGCACGTGAATCTCGCAGTATGACGCAGTACACGTAAGACATGAACTGACGGCTTTCTGTTTCTTGCCGCTGCAGATGTCACAGAATATTTGCTCGTTCGCATCGGTCGGTGAAACTCCAGCTGAAATGGATTTCTGTCGCGGCTTTGGTTTGGGCGGCTCACCGTAGCGCTTCTCTCTGTATTTTTCTGCGATGTGAGCAAACACACGGTTGATGCTGAGTTCAGGTCTTTCACCGAATGGACGTTTACACAGCGGACAGGTGCAGACTGAACTGGAAGCCCAATAACCACCAATGCAACTCTGACAGAAGTTATGACCGCAGGGTGTGGACACAGGCCTACTGAAGATCTCCAGACAGATGGAGCAGGTCAGCTCCTGTTCAGAGAACAACTCCACATCAAACTCTGCCATCCTGAAACACAAACAATATATAATTTAACATAATAGAAACGGAACCACTGACGGAAACAAAACAGAGGCTGCTTCAATCTGCAAGAACTTTACAGAACACACAATTATTATACAACAGTTCTTTCTGGTTCTCGAATCTGATTGGCTGAGAGCCATAGGCTATTCCACCAGTATCACCACAGAAACCGCATCACTGTCTCTATCACTCTAACACCAAACTAACTCTCACTTATGAAAGTGAAACAGTAAAGAAACGCATCTTTACATTTAAAAACAGTGGAAGGTGCTGCAGTACAATGGGATTAACACATTCTCAGTGAGTGTCCATTTACAGTCTATGTCTCTTTATTTCACACGCTCGCCCTGCCTCATTATTTCTCACTAATAACTCCACTGTAGTAGCACAGCCCATATTTTAAAAGACGTGGCGGTTTGAGATTAGTACCGGTGGTATAACTGTATGCTTGGCTGGAAGAAAGTAGTTCCCAATGTCCTTTAAGGGTTCTATAGACACTTCAATGTTGTTCCTGATTTATCAGGCTCTGGCCAGTTGGTAATACCTAGTATTTCAAGAGCTTGTAGAGATGCAGCGGTAGTGCCAGAGGAGAACAGGTTCCCCTGGTTGGGTCCAGTTTCTCCACAGGTTAATTGTTCTCCACTGGAGTTTTGGGTTCCTAAGTCAAACCAATCCAAACTCTTTCATGCTGATGTGAGAAGGTCATTTCATCATACACGTGTCTGATTATAAATGTGCACGAACACTGTGTAAGATGCAACGAGTTGCACAATTCCAGAAGAGACACACACACACACATCTTATAGTACATGTGTTATGATGCGTTATGATCTTTGTGCTGGTATGTGTCTGTACTTCATCCACAACAAACAAACCAACAAACAGAAAATGAAGCACTTAATGTGATCACTGGTAGTCCCATCACAATTCTTTTATCAATTACACTGAATTGCAGTCTATTCTGTACATGTCTATGGAATGCTTCATTAAAGAATGACAAACTTTTTTCCATTTCAATGAGCTTATTCTGAAACATCAAGAGTTTCCCGAGCGAATTTGTTTCTGGTAGACTTTATAAAACCAACTCATCATATAAAAATATAAATAAATTCCAATCTGTAACAAACACACATACAGTAAATACATGTTATGTTTAAGGATAAGAATCTCAGGACAGTATGTCATTTGAGGGTTTTTAAACACAGAAATGTAAATCTAGCCTTACTGTAGATTTGTTGCTGTCAGAACATGAAAGCACAGAATACGGCGCTGAAGTGAGACTTCATCAGATCTCAAACACAAGCACAACATTAACAAGAACATCTGCTGAATCTCACCTACCTCAGTCTTGTGTTCTTTTGTTGAGTTTTAATCCATGTCTGGTCAGTGTACAGCCTTCAGTGTAAACCTGTCAACACACACACACACACACACACACACACACACACACACACACACTCAGAGGGTGTGGCCGGGCCGGTAATGCAGTCGGGTGAGTCTGACAGGCTGTGCGGGTGTGTGTTTGTCCACGAGATACACATGACATATCACACAACAACACAAGTGTGGGGATTGATTGGAAAAAATTGGGAAATTTGACTTGTCTTTGCTTAAACACATTTCTTGAAATGATTCCCCCTTTTCTCGAAACTCTAAACACAGATCCAAAACTTCTCAATTCCCTCAACATCCTATTGTCAGGTCAAAATGAAGCTCTTTCTCTAAACCATTCAAATTTGCTGACAAGGCAAACATTTCCCCCAATATATTACAATATACAACACAAAAGAGTGCAGATATAGAGCAAAAGGCAACAAGGAGCTTTAGGAGAAAGTTAAACGTTATACTACTGCAATGTGATCTTAGATGAAAGTAGATGATCTTACAAGACAAGAAAAGTTAAAAAACCAAAGAACAATAAAACTGGTCATGCCACACAATACAGAATACAACTGCATAAAGAACATTTACATTAGCAGATGCTTTTACCCAAAGAGACTTAAAGAGCAGATAAAGGAAACAATACAGTCAAGTGACTTGTCAATAGAAGGCCATGTAAGAATATGGCCCAATCAGGTAAAAGATTTTCTTTACTGTAATTAATCATTTCTGACTTCTGCAAAAAGATAGTTTCACAAAGATCTTGCCAGATCTGACTCCTTTAATAACCATACCAATAAATAAAGAATCGCTTGATGTCATGATCAGCAAATTGGGAACTATTTTCTCTAATACATTACAAGCTGTCGCACCTATGAAGTAAAAAAAGATTAATGAGAAAATCATAGCACCACTCGCGCCCTTAAAAGAGAAACACGTAAACTAGAGCGCAAATGGATAAAATCTCAATTAGAGGTCTTTAAAATGGCGTGGAAAGAGAGTGCAAACTGTTATAGAAAGGCACTAAAAGCAGCAAAGGCTGAGCACCTTCGTAACCTCATAGAAACCAACAAAAACAATCCAAGGTTTCTATTTAGGACAGTCGCTAAATTAACAAATAAACAGACACCACCTGACCTGGCTATTCCGCCGCACCTCGGTAGCAATGAATTCATGAATTATTTTATAGAGAAAATCGAAAACATACGACACAGAATTGTAAAAACTCAACCTCCAAATCTGTCCTATGAATTAGCACCAACCATCGCTCCAAAACAAAGGCTCCAGCGTTTTTCACCTATAAAACCGGAAGATTTAATTCAATTTATCGCAACTTCTAAACCTACAACTTGCAATTGAGCCCATTTATCAACTCGTCAATTAATCTAGGCCATGTCCCAGGACCCTTTAAGATGGCCGTCATTAAGCCTCTAATCAAGAAACCAAACTTAGATCCAAATGAACTAGGAAACATCAAAGATATAAAACATTGGATGACCTGTAATTTCCTTCTTTTAAATTCTAATAAAAACAGAAATATAAAGTTACCCCAACAAATACAGTAAAAGATCTAGACGTTATATTAGACAGCAACCTGTCATTTCGAAATCACATCTCAAATGTCACAAAAACAGCCTTTTTCCACCTAAGAAATGTTGCCAAATGATGAAATATTCTGTGTGTTGCTGACGCGGAGAAGCTTATTCATGCATTTATGACCTCAAGACTTGACTACTGTAATGCGCTACTTAGTGTTTGTCCTGCATCACCAATAAACAAACTATAGTTAGTTCAGAAAATACCATCACATAACCCCAATGTTATCAACCCTTCACTGGCTTCACATTAAGTATCGTAAGTAAGCTTCTCCGCGTCAGAAACACAGAATATTTCAACATAGGTGGAAAAAGGCTGTTTTTGTGACATTTGAGATGTGATTTCTAAATGACAGGTTGCTGTCTAATAACACGCCTAGATCTTTTACTGTATTAGTTGGAGTAACAGTACATCTTTCAATTTTCAGGTTACAATCCACAATATTTGTCTTATGTGTCTTTGGTGTGGGGTTTTTATAAATTGGTGTTTTGTTCTGAGAATGTGTTTATAGTTGTGAGAAAATGGTGAATTGTAAGCAATCAAGAAAAACTGTAATGCTTTCATTGAATGACAAAGAGAATCAAACGTTGAGTTAAGATGAGGCAGATTCTAATAAAAACACGTTCAGAATGAACACATCCAGTGAGCAACCTGCTGTGCGGCGTGTGTACCCACAGAACATCAACAATCCCATCACACAAACTCCATTAACACATTCTAGATGTTCAATTAGTTGTGTATAATATCAGAGCATCAATGAAAGAAACATGAGACTGAAGCTGAATAAAGTCCTGGAATCCGTTCATCTAGACCAGTGGTTCTCAATATGGATGCACAGATTTTATTAAATATATAAATGTATCAAATCTATGCAATCAAACATCAGGAAAATATTACCGCCGGCAAAAATGATGTTCCAGCAGTGTATAACTGAATGTGTTATTGGTTTGATTACAATTCAAGTCTTTATTTGGGGACCGCAAAGCAATGCACTACACAAAGCAATAAACGTCTGAGAACCACTGATCTAGTAGAGAATGTTCGGACACCTATTACTCTTTACAGAGGTTTGACAGGGATCCGCAGCTGGTTACTTCATACTTGCATTCAAATGGGCTATTTACACAGAATTGTGTCAGTTTTCTCAATTAAATTCAGCACCGTGGGAATTACAGGCATTTGAGTAAAATGCACACGCTACTGGAAATGTTGTATTTGAACGGTTGAGTGAAAGCATCCTGGTGATCTCTGAATGCTGACTGAGGAACGTCATGGACACTGGTATTATAACGTCACGTTTCACAGTGTAAATCACCACAGTAAGCAAATGTGGCAAACTGGTGTTAAATCAAGAAGTGTTGTGTGATGAAACGGTAGAAGAATGACCACTGCAGAAAGAAATCAGAGACGTATCGTTTATTCAGACAATTGCTTCAGACAAGAGAGCGAGAGATCACACATGTGTAACATGTCCAGCGGTAAGTGCAGAGAGTCAACACGCATGCGTGGTCAGAGTTCACTCATAGATCCAGTTTTGTGCGCAGCTCTTGTAAGACACCAGCTCTTCAGCGGTGAACCACAGACTGATCTCTTTATTGGCACTGTCCACGGAGTCACTACCATGAATGATGTTCCTAAAACAAAACACAACATCTCAACTGATGCATTATACATGAGCGTCAGACACGCGTGTTCATTATGGATTGTGAAATGCGGCCAGTGCACGTTCTGTATAAAACCCCACTGGATGATGTTTTAAGTACGGTTACACAACACGCTTACCGGCCCACTTCAATACAGAAATCTCCTCTGATGGTGCCGGGTTTAGAGTCGGCAGGGTTGGTCTCTCCGAGCATCACTCTTCCAGTCTTGACAACATTCAGACCCTCCCACACCTAAACACAGAAAACATTTCCAGCAAAAACAGTCATCCACTGCAAGTCCTGAAGGTGGTCGGTCACGCTGAAAACACTCACCATTGCAAGAACAGGCCCAGAGTTCATGTACTTGACTAGTCCAGCGTAAAACGGCCGGTCTTTCAGATCAATGTAATGCTGTTTCAGCAAGTCTTCAGAAGCCTGACACATAAATGACACAGACGTTTAGATCACGTACACCAATCTGAAGCTCAACGTCAGCCGCACATGTTTTTATCTGCTAGCATCATCACACATATTCACATCCAGTGATTTATCAGGAGGCTTCTTAATAAAGGGATCGTCCAGAACTCTACAAACCTGCTGAAACTTCATAGCCACCAGTCTGAAGCCCTTCTGCTCAAAGCGCTTGATGATCTCTCCGATCAGACCTCTCTGAACACCATCAGGTTTAATGGCGATAAAGGTGCGCTCGCTTTTTGCAGCCATAGCACTGAAAGAGAGAAGACATGATGCACATTCAGAATCATGACGTCACACAATCAGAGCATTAATGATTACCATAATAAACCCTATTAAACCATCACGTTGTGATGACGGGCACAATAAGGTGTCCAGCATTGACTGTGTAGGGCATTACCTCGAGCACTTGAATAAACTTTACACATGACAGCTGAACGCTTATGTTTGTAATTCTGTGCACGCGCGCTTAAAACAAGCAGCTGCTGCGTTCAGAACAGCGGCCATATTACAGCGCACGCGCACAACACTGCTCACAAAGACGCACATTTGACGATTAAACACCTCCACGTGCTCACATCACGTCACAGCGTTAGCATGTGCCGTTCATCTTTATATAGAGAGAATCTATTTATAGAGAGAGAGAGAGAGAGAGAGAGAGAGAGAGACACAGACAGACAGACAGACAGACAGACAGAGAGACAGAGAGAGAGAGAGAGAGAGAGAGAGAGAGAGAGAGAGAGAGAGAGAGAGAGAGAGACAGACAGAGAGGAAGTCGCGACACTCGAGGCCTGGCGCGCGCGCTTCTACACCAGCAACGTCGACAAAAGATCATTTCCACAAGTAAAGACTGATCGACAAAAGCTAAAGTTACACAACATACACATTCAGTCTCCGACATGAAGCACACACATGAAGACACGCAGACAGGCAGGCAGACAGGCAGACAGACACACAGACAGAGAGACGCACACACCTTACGGGTGAGATGAGATGACGTGACGCTGAAGAGACGAACAGAAGAAGACGGAAGAGCGCGCGCTGCGTCAATATATAGACTGAGCTGGTGGGCGGGGCTGAACTGGGACGACGCCGACTGTACCCTACACACTTCGCAGTCAGTGTAGAGCACTCTGAAGGGTGCACAGCATTAAAGACACAGTGTTAGAGTTCTTCATACTCTGATTGGGAGGAACAGCAACTATAAAACCAGGCTGAGAAACAAGAAACACTTGAGATGAGATCCTACTGAGATAACAGAGCCCTGAGATGATTTAAACAATATAGAGAATTCAGACGATACAGTAGGAGAAGGGTTTTGTGTCCATCCTATAGAAGTCAACAGGGACCAATGAGTCTCAGGCTACCAATATATTTACAAATATCATCTTAAAAATATATCTAAACTACGTCATATGCTGTCATCATCAGATGCAGAGAAGCTTATACATGCCTTTATGACATCAAGACTAGATTACTGTAATGCACTATTAGGTGGTTGCCCTGCAGGACTATTACAAAAACTCCAACTGGTCCAAAATGCGGCAGCTCGAGTTCTTACACGTACAAAAAAGTATGAGCATATTAGCCCGGTTCTGTCAACCTTGCACTGTTTACCTATAAAGCATCGCATTAACTTTAAAATCTTGCTTATTACCTATAAAGCCTTGCATGGTTTAGCTCCTCACTACTTGAGAGAACTTCTTACGTATTATAGTCCATCACGTGCACTACGCTCTCAGGCGTCAGGTCAGTTGGTAATACCTAGAATTTCAAAATCAAGTGCAGGCGGCAGATCCTTTTCCTATCTAGCGCCTAAACTTTGGAACAGTCTTCCCTGCACTGTCCGGGAGGCGGACACACTCTGTCAGTTTAAATCTAGACTAAAGACGCATCTTTTTAATCCTGCATACACTACACTATCATAATATATGTATTTCAAAGATCTAGGCTGCACTAGTTAGATCAGGGGTCGGCAACCCAAAATGTTGAAAGAGCCATATTGGACAAAAAATAAATAAAAAACAGCTGTCTTGAGCCGCAAAAAATTAAAAGCCTTATATAAGCCTTATAATGAAGGCAACACATGCTGTAAGTGTCTATATTAGCTTTATTACCCCCCTAGTATCAAAATGATAAGTAGGCTACAAATACAAAATGAGCATTCATGATTAAATGTTTATTTTCCCCTGCATCGCATCCTGGAGAGAATGACGCACCACGTGACTACTCTGCTGTACGATGGTGCTTTAGGTTTAACTTCCATTATAATTTTAATGTATTATGTTTCGTTGCATTGATGAAATTAAAGAAATACAATAAAGAAATCAGATTTTTGATGTCATTTTTACTTTAGGATTCGAAAAAACAACAAAATGTGCAACGTGGATATGCATCCTGTAATTTCAGACATCCCCATGGAAATAAAATGCAGTCCTCTTCAATCCTCAATAATACAATACAATCCTCTTCCCCCAAACTATATACTATATACTGACAAAAATCAGTATCATCTGTGAACTGAACGTTTTCCCACGCTTTATTATCTCCCGGGTTGCAACAAAACTAGCAGCAGTAGTGGAGTTTGGAGATGCAATCCACTTCTTAAATTTATCTTTGCGCTCCTCTAATTTTCCACATTGGCAATGAAAGCAAATGATTCGGTCCAAGAACTGTTGAATCATCTGTTCTCCTCAACTATCTTTCTATTTTTCCCCTTGGGATCCATGGTCCATGACACACCCGCCGGTTTGTTTGTTTGTCTGCAGCCACCGGTCTGGCATCATGCGCGCCGCCGCCGATCGGACAGAAACGCGTGTCGCAGTATATGACGTAAATCTTCGTTGACAGAAATGTTGAAATTAAATATTATACACATTTTTACAACGTTGAAAAACTTTAAGAATGTTTGTCATGTTTTTCCTCCTACAGAAATTATATTTAAATTTTCATATTTTTGAAAAAGCTTCAGGGAGCCACTAGGGCGGCGCTTAAGAGCCGCATGCGGCTCTAGAGCCGCGGGTTGCCAACCCCTGAGTTAGATCAACCGAAAACAGGGACACTTCCAATAACAACTGATGCATTTGTTGCATCAAAGAGTGCAGAACAGTACTCTACTCTCAGCCAGTCTTGTCTCATTGTTCCAAGGTTACAAGAGCGGAGCGGGCAGGGCGCAATCCATTCCTAGACCTGACAAATGCTGGACGAAGGAAGTGACGTCCCTACAAAACTTCAGTCGCTATTAGATTATTAATGATAATCTTAAATCTAACTTTTTTGTTGTGCAGCACTGTTGAGCTTGTGCAGAGGCTGCAGTTTTTGTCAGAGAGGAACTGGAATCCCCTGGTTAGGCCTGGTTTCCCTCCGAGGTTTTTTTCCTCCTCCAGTGGAGTTTTGGGTTCCTCGCCACCGTTTTCATACTGTTCTGCACTGTTTGCCTGGCCGGGGGGGCTGCTTCAATTTGATAGTCTTATTTAATTAACACTGCATATAGGAATTTATTGTGTGTCTGATATTTGACCTGTGTTTTGACTTCCATAACCTTTTATGTTTTACTTAGTCATTTTTTCTTGTACAGCTGCTTTGTAACAATGAAAATTGTAAAAGTGCTTTATAAATAAAGCTGACTTGACTTAACATGTGTTCTGCAGACCGAGTACATGATGACAGACGGATTATTCCTTTAATGTGACTCTCAACAGAATACGGAAGCATAAGACCGGAACATATGTAGAAAATATAATAATGATAAACTCAAATACAATAAGATGATTCCTGACCTTAAGAACAATATTAACAGTGTACGCTGCACTTATAACCAGCAGGTGGCGGTAACGCGCCTCACAGCTGTATTCTCACCCGTTCACACGTGTGTCGAGAGCGTGCAGATCACGAGCGGAAGTGCGCGGCAGATCCACTGAAAACATTCCGCGTGTCTTGTATTCAAAGCGAATGTCTCGAGCTCACGATGTCTTTACTTTACAAACAGAGACAGAACGCGAAGCGGCGTTTGAGTGAAGAGTCGGATCCCGCCGCGCGCGTCGCGGAGGAGCGCAGTAAACAGCAGAAACACGCGGCGCTATGCGCGACGCTCGGCGAGGACGACGCGTCCGTTCAGCTGCTGGAGGAGCTCGTGTTCGGCGCTGACGAGAGACTGACGGAACGACTCGATCAGGTTCGTACACTCGCCATATTACTGCTAAACAGATGGACACGTGTTTGGTTAATACGGTACATGTTTCCATGATGTCATGTGACGTGTGTGTCTACAGAAGAGTGACGCGCTGCTGAAAGATGACGTCTGCAGCTCTTCTTCAGAGGATGATGAGGACATTCATGAACAGCCTGCGAAGAAAACACCTGCATGGGAGGATGAAGATGATGACGTGGAAGAAGAGTAAGAGAGCTCAGGACATTTAAAGAAAGCAAACACGATTTCATGTGTAGAGAAAGATCGCCTTCATGACTTCATGTTTGAATGAAATCTGCAGGTATATTTGTGATGTAATCTTTGTCATTTCCTGTCGGTCAGTGTGGACGTGACGCATCGGTATCGTGTGGACTATAAAAAGAGCGAAGAAGAAACGACGATGAGCAAACAGAAGCTGCAGCGACACTTAAAGGAACAGTAAGTCACAGCGAAAGAAAGATGAAATGAAATCATGATGGATCCAGACATTCACTTGTTTTATAGGTTTCAGAAAGCAATGGGCGGAGCACCGAGCTGGGCAGAGGTGACCGTCAAAACAGCGAAGAAGAAAGGTAATGGAGACCTTCAGACCGGTGAATGTAAATGTGGTCCGTTATCATGAGTCACAATCACAGTGGTGCTGTTATATTTCTCCTGTGAAGATGAAGATGAAGATGATGAGTTGATGCAGCGGACGGGAAACTTCATCGGCTCATCTGACAGTCTTCCAAAAGGAATTATTAAGGTGTCTGCTTGAAATCTGCTGACTTCACACACTGGGATGAACAGAAGTGTTTTTCTCTTCTGTATGATGAATGTGAACGAGAGTAACCGTGTCATCTGTTTTTCTCACCGTTTCTAGATCAAAAAGTGCTTGAATGCCAACAATGAACGTCCAGGTGACGATCGACTGACCTCAGTACAGTTTCACTCGTCCGCTCAGATTGTGATGACGGCCGGTCTGGATTGTTCTGTATCACTCTTTCAGGTATCTGTCCGTTCAAGGCGCTGAATCGATGTTTATATCACAATGACAACAGCAGGACACCTCTCATCACAAACACATCATGATAGATTGACTCTGTGTAACAGGTCGATGGCAAGACGAATCCAAAGATCCAGAGCATTCATCTGGAGAATTTTCCCGTGAATAAAGCTTCATTTAGTGCTGATGGAGAACACATTGTAGCCACAGGATTGAGAAATAAACTCTTCTACATGTACGACATGATGGAGGGCAGAATCCTGCCTGTGACGACTGTACGAGGTACAACACGACACCGTTACTTTACTTTCATATTGAACAACAGTGAGTTTGTGTGTGTGTTCTGGTGAAATACTGAATGTACGGGTGCATCTCTATTCATTATAATAACATGTAAAGGTCAATATGTTTTGTCACTCATTTCAGAAAGTGAAAGCAATATATTATATCGATTTATTACACAGAGGGAATAATTTCAAGCCTTTATTGGTCATTTTTACATTTGGTAGAAAATGAAAACCCCAAATTCAGTGTGTCAGAAAATGAGAAAATAACATAAGATCAATAAAGGATATTTTAAACAGAAATGTTCATGTCTATGCCCTCAATACTCTGTTTGGCTCCTTTTGCATGTATTACTGCATCAATGCGGCGTGGCATGGAGTCGATCGGTCTGTGGCACTGCTCAGGTGTGATGGAAGCCCAGGTTGCTTTGATAGCGGCCTTCATGTCATCTGCAGTGTTTGGTCTGGTGTCTCTCAGAGTTCAGGAGGGGCAGTAACACCGGGGTCATTGAAGCAGCTGTTGGTACCTTTGGCACTGTGGGCAGGTGTCGAGTCCTGCTGGAAAATGAAATCAGCATCTCCATAAAACCTGTCAGCAGAAAGAAGCATGATGTGCTCTGAAATGTCCTGGTAGATGGCTGCGCTGACTGTGGACTCCAGAAGTGCCAAAGGTACCAAAAGCTGCTTCAATGAACATGGTGTTATGGTGCTTGACCGGCCAGCAAACCCGCCTGACCTGAACCCCACAGAGAATCTATGAGAGGAAGATGAGACACCAAACCAAGCAGAGGGTCGATAAACTCATTTCTTTCTCTTAGGTTTAAATGAGCAGAGGGTGAAAGACTTTGAGTTATCTCCAGATGGAAAGTATCTTCTCCTTTCAGGATCATCAGGTTATCTTCATCTCATGACCATGAAGGTACGGCACACAAGAGGACACGTAGAAATGATGATCACTGAGTGAATCAACACAAAGAACACAAGAGAGACAAGAATACAGTGTCAGCAGTCGCAGCAGTGAAAATGTGTAAAGAAAGAGATCAAGATGAGAGACAATCACACAAAACATCATGTCTACATGTCTTCACAGTAATGACAGCATGTGTTTCGTTGCAAGAATAGATTATGAATAATCTTGCCATTTATATATTGATCTCATACAAATGTAACCTCTCTGATGGATTTATAAACTTGTATTGTATAATGTTGATGATTTATATAATATTATCTGATATAATCGAAACGAACCTGACAGTGACCAGCTTCCAACTAAAACTCTCACACAGTGATTGACAGGACATAAGTAAACTGATCTTGTTTCTTCAGCTGTTTGAATGAATGAATGTTCGGTTAGTTTAGCTGATCTCGTGATGTGGGTGTTTTAACAATGAAGTGTTGTTGAGTGAAATGTGCTGTGTGTTTCAGACTCGAGAAGTCATTGGCAGCATGAAGATGAATGGGAATGTGTGTTCAGCAGGTTTCACTGCAGGTAGCAATAAGATCTTCAGCAGCTCGGGTCAGTTTTATCAGAATAAATCCTTCACATTCAATGAGATTTCAATGGCCAAACTCGAGCACTGGATGTGGTCTTGATGTTGTGTTGTTGTTTCACAGTGGATGGGGATGTGTTTATCTGGGATGTGAGGAGCAGTAAATGTTTAAAGAAGTTTACAGATGATGGATGTGTAGGAGCCACATCATTGGCTCTGTCACCAGATGACATGTATCTGGCCTGTGGGTGAGTAAACATTAAAACACTCACGAAATCGCTCCGACTGATTATGTATGCCATATACAGGCTCAAATGACAGTGACAGTACTGAATAAATCATCATCTGCTTTGTTTGCAGTCAGCATTAGGATCTGATTTGCCTGAAAGATTAGTTCACCAAAACATTTAGTAAGTTCAGATGAATACAAATGAAGAACCTCTGTAGGTGTGTAGTGTCAGTGAGGAGCGTCATCATGATATACAGCCTTGATTAGAGTCATTCGCCGAATCAGAATGTCAGAATGTCTTCTGAAACCAAACTGTAGCATCTTACATTAGCAGTGCCTCATATTCATCTCTGCATAAGTTACTTTTTTCTGCACAGTCTGTTAAAGATTGTTTGTCTGTGTTTTATTTGTAGGTCTCAGTCTGGTGTGGTGAATGTGTACTCTCAGAAGGATTGTCTGCAGAATACTGAGCCCAAACCTCTGAAGGCCATCATGAATCTGGTGACAGCTGCCACGTCTCTGTGCTTCAATTACAACTCTGAGATTCTGGCTGTTGGATCCAGAGCGGATGATGAGGCCAATCGACTGGTGCGTGACACAGTTTACCCCAAAACCCTGTCACACTCTCAACCCCGAAACATAATGTCTCCAAACCCTGAACAATCTTCAAGTCTTTCATACTTTTTGCCCATATCACCTATGGAAGTCCAGGCACACTTCAAATCACCTATAGAAGTCACAGCACACATCAGATCACCTATAGAAGTCACAGCACACATCAGATCACCCATAGAAGTCACAGCACACATCAGTTCACCCATAGAAGTCAAAGCACACATCAGATCACCCATAGAAGTCACAGCACACATCAGATCACCTATAGAAGTCACAGCACACATCAGTTCACCCATAGAAGTCACATCACACATCAGATCACCTATAGAAGTCACAGCACACATCAGTTCACCCATAGAAGTCACAGCACACATCAGATCACCTATAGAAGTCACAGCACACATCAGATCACCCATAGAAGTCACAGCACACATCAGATCACCCATAGAAGTCACAGCACACATCAGTTCACCCATAGAAGTCAAAGCACACATCAGATCACCCATAGAAGTCACAGCACACATCAGATCACCTATAGAAGTCACAGCACACATCAGTTCACCCATAGAAGTCACAGCACACATCAGATCACCCATAGAAGTCACAGCACACATCAGATCACCCATAGAAGTCACAGCACACATCAGATCACCTATAGAAGTCACAGCACACATCAGATCACCTATAGAAGTCACAGCACACATCAGATCACCCATAGAAGTCACAGCACACGTCAGATCACCCATAGAAGTCACAGCACACATCAGATCACCTATAGAAGTCACAGCACACATCAGATCACCCATAGAAGTCACAGCACACATCAGATCACCTAGAGAAGTCACAGCACACATCAGATCACCCATAGAAGTCACAGCACACATCAGATCACCCATAGAAGTCACAGCACACGTCAGATCACCCATAGAAGTCACAGCACACATCAGTTCACCCATAGAAGTCAAAGCACACATCAGATCACCCATAGAAGTCACAGCACACATCAGATCACCTATAGAAGTCACAGCACACATCAGTTCACCCATAGAAGTCACAGCACACATCAGATCACCCATAGAAGTCACAGCACACATCAGATCACCCATAGAAGTCACAGCACACATCAGATCACCTATAGAAGTCACAGCACACATCAGTTCACCCATAGAAGTCAAAGCACACATCAGATCACCCATAGAAGTCACAGCACACATCAGATCACCCATAGAAGTCACAGCACACATCAGATCACCTATAGAAGTCACAGCACACGTCAGATCACCCATAGAAGTCACAGCACACATCAGATCACCTATAGAAGTCACAGCACACATCAGATCACCCATAGAAGTCACAGCACACATCAGATCACCTATAGAAGTCACAGCACACGTCAGATCACCTATAGAAGTCACAGCACACATCAGATCACCTATAGAAGTCACAGCACACGTCAGATCACCCATAGAAGTCACAGCACACGTCAGATCACCCATAGAAGTCACAGCACACATCAGATCACCTATAGAAGTCACAGCACACATCAGTTCACCTATAGAAGTCACAGCACACATCAGATCACCCATAGAAGTCACAGCACACATCAGTTCACCTATAGAAGTCACAGCACACGTCAGATCACCCATAGAAGTCACAGCACACATCAGATCACCCATAGAAGTCACAGCACACATCAGTTCACCCATAGAAGTCACAGCACACGTCAGATCACCCATAGAAGTCACAGCACACATCAGATCACCCATAGAAGTCACAGCACACGTCAGATCACCCATAGAAGTCACAGCACACATCAGATCACCCATAGAAGTCACAGCACACATCAGATCACCTATAGAAGTCACAGCACACATCAGTTCACCTATAGAAGTCACAGCACACGTCAGATCACCTATAGAAGTCACAGCACACGTCAGATCACCCATAGAAGTCACAGCACACATCAGATCACCTATAGAAGTCACAGCACACATCAGATCACCTATAGAAATTGCAGCACCTCTCTTGTTAATAAACTGGATGATTGAAAGTCATAACTTGGCTCATCACATGCTAATCCTTTATACTGAAGTTTGAGAAATAACAGCATTGATGGTTTATTTCTGATGCATCATTAATAATGCTTTCAAGATCTTGCTGATTTTTGTTTCTCTAGATTATTCTGTGAAATCAATACTAATATCACATGAAATCGTCATTGTTTGATGTGTTGAAATGCTGTTGAGTTTACGGCGTATGTAGTTTGGTGAGAGTCCTGTCATTTGTCCCTATAGGTTCACATTCCCAGTTTCACAGTGTTCTCAAACTTTCCACTTATGAGGAAAAAGACGATCTTTCAAACCCGCTGTGTGGATTTCTCTCCGAGGAGCGGCTTCTACACTGTGGCCAATAATAAAGGCCATGCGCTCCTGTTCAGGTGAAAAACAATCATTTTATGCTTTTATCATTGATTTCTAGTCAGTTTTGTGGTATACAAATCATGTTGATGTTATTGTAATCATTTATATTCTCTCTTTTTTTTTGTTCAGACTTCTGCATTATAAAAGTTTCTGAGTTTGCTCTGTGAGTGACATCTGTCATCATCAACGACTTTCATTCGATTTGTTTTTATATGTTTAACATAATAAATTTAACTCAAACTTTGTGGCTTTGTTCATCTGAAGCAGTTGCTGGAAGTGTGTCGGGCGTGTATCAAAATACCATGTGCTCTCCTCTTTGTTTGTATGCTGCTTTACAGTGATAGCTTGTCTGCGCGTGATGTCACTTCACTGTGTTTCTGTAGGGAAGGACTACATAACAATTCACTTGCAAAATAAAATTGATCTTTTGCATCATTTGTGTCACCACAAGGATGTACAGAAAGTCATTGTTCATAAGTGGTCAAAATGCAGGAAAAAGTGACTTTGAAGAATCAACACTGCAGCTGTGTCTGAACCCTGCAATGATGTTGTTGTTCGCTTTGCGGTTTTGTTCAGTTATAGGCAGGTGTTCAAACAATGATTACTTGAGCTTTACACAGTAGAGAAACAGCTAATGTACCATCAACAGCATGTGTAAGTTGTCTATCACAGAGCGGAGCACATTACCCCTGGCTTGCACAGGTTTATGTACTCTTATTTGCGTAATACTGTTCAAATTGTTCTTCATTAATATCTGCATACAGTGGATTTAGTAATGAGCTGAAAATGAATTAATAGATAAATGTACAAACAAACACATTCATCAGTAGATGAATTAATGAAACAACAGAAATAATCAAAAATGATCATGCTCGTCAGTCTCAGACTGGTCAATGGGTTGAATTCAGTTTTGGCTAAGACGGCTGCATGTCCAAATGAATCATGCATTTGCATGAATAAATTAAAAGTAATTTCTTATCCGCTGTAGAGAACATAGTGAGGGCATGTAAGGGAAAGTATATGCTCTGATGTAATCCACGGCCATGTTCGAATGGACTTTTATATATCTAGTTCACTGGAAAGAAAAGTTTTAATATAAATGCGCAGGGATATGACAAGATTCCTGAAATCAAAGTACAACCATGTGAATGAATGCAGCCTCTCCATGTACTGAATCCTCTATAAAGCACATATGACATAGTTGTCAGTGAGACGTTCTCTGTGGGATCTAATTTGTGTCATGAATGACTATTAATGAATGAGTTATAACACTTGTGCTTTAAAGGGGGAGGAGTCGAAATAAACTCTGGGTTTACCAGAGAGAAGCTGCTCCTGGGGCCTGTACCATGAAGCTGGTTTAGGTGGTTAGCCAGCTATGTTTCAGTTTAGTTTGTGCCAACCCTGAGTTTTAGGTACCATGAGAGTAGCTCGGCTTTATTCGGTGTTCGTCGCCATGGTATCTTACGCTGCACGGCTAACCTGCTCCGGGGCAGATTATGATCTAGATTCAAGATCTCAGACTGAAGTTTGACCAATCAGCTGTGAGCAAAGAAACATATAGATGACGTAACTGACTCACACTGCGTGTTAGAATGGCTAGTTATTTTTTATACTGTTTAATAAAATAAAAATATAAAATAAAATATTGGTTACTATTGTAATGTTAGGATGGCACTCGTAGGAATAAGGACCATACACACGCACGTCTGTGTTAACTCGTAGTCGTCTTTATTAACATTTCACAGGCCATGGCATTACGGATGAACCCCGTACTACTACCGTAGTCCCCGTCTTAAGCGGGCAGTACATAACGTGCAATGATTACCGTAATGACCATCACTACAACTATATAGGTAAAATCAGATTTTACAGATTTGCTGGCTTTCCCTTACACTCAAATGAAATTCAATATACTTACTTATATTCCACTTTTATTGTATCACATGTATTTGCATTGCAGTTTTTACATTCTTGTCTGTGGTGCAGAACATCTAGGAACACTTTCAGTTTCACTGTATAAGAACATTTTTCTTTGTCCTCAACCGTATAGTTTTTATTAAGACTTCAATGAAATGACTGACCTGGTTAATGGCGCAAAGTTTATTAAATGTAAAGGCTTATGTATTCTGTTGTAAAAGCAGGCCATTTTATTAAGTGTAATTCTTATATTTTCTTCCGCTTCTCTGTGTTGCAGAACACACCGCTATTTTATAATTCTGAGCTCCGTCTTCTTTCTGCAAGAAATAAACTAGTTTTTATCATATCAGACTAGAAGGAGACCAACATGCAACCAGTCCGTGTTATTTTTTGGGCAACTTGTTTGACATGAACCATCAGTACACGGTGCATGTTTCATTGATTTTAAACATGTAAGATGTCAGAGTTCCCTTTCGAGAGCGGTCACTTCGACATTGCGGAGACCGCATATGAAACTCCTCCTCTTTTTCACTTTTCCTGAAGTCCTATAGGATAACGCCAGTTAAAAAACTGGCCAATTGTCGCAAGACATACACAGTATGCAAATACTGACGAATCTAGACAGTATAAATACAGTGCATGAGACGACAATACCTCAGAATCTTCTTTTTCACGCTGCCATCGTTGAAGACGCAACTGGATACTTCTTCACCGCATCCGATGGCTTCTTTCTGTCGTCTCTGCGCGGGCCCCATCGGCCCGCAGGATACTCACGAGCACTGCATTGCCTGCCTGGGCTTTGCCCATGCGGAGGATGCACTCTGCGAGTCCGATTGCGCGCACTGTGCGGACCTGCCGGCGCGTGTTTTGAGGACTCGCAGGAACATTGCTCGTGGACTCATAGGGTCGAGGCTCACCGCCGCCAACGAGCCGCTGGTGAGTCCACCCACTCCACGAGGTGGCGGCGACGACCCGGCTCCGGGCCCCCGTCCTCTGCCGTCACCTCATTCCCCAGTCCTCTACGTCGACGAGGTCCTTCGAACTCCACGAGGAGTTCGTCAGGGTTCTCGAAAAAGCTGTAAGCGAGCTCGACATCACCTGGGATCCACCTGAGATGCCGGCGAAGAGTAAGCTCGACTCCTGGTACTTTCAGGCGAGTCGCCGCCAGGCCACGTCGAAAAGGAGTTCGCCGTTCTTCCCAGATGTCCACGAGCACGTGGTGAAGACGTGGTCAGCACCTCAGTCGGCGCGCGTCCACGCTGCTACGCCGGCCATGTTCGCCCACGTGGTCTATGGGGTTTATGGTCGTCCTCCACCGTCATCTGTGGCTTACGCTGGCGGATCTAAAGGACGACGATCGTAAGTCCCTGCTCAACGCGCCGATCACTCCCTCCGGCCTCTTTGGTGACGTCGTGGAGTCGGTAGTAGAGCGTTTTGGTGAGGCGCAAAAGCGCGCCAAGGCCATGAGTCACGTGCTGCCTCGACGCTCTTACCAACCGTCTCCGAGAGCCCGCTCTTCATCCGCGCCTCACTCCTCGCAGAGACCCGCCAAACAGCACGCGGCTCCCGCACCGGCTAGTCGAGGTCGCGAACCGGACGTCCGTCCTAAACAATGGTCGGGCCCAGCAAAGAAGAGGTACGGGCCGAAGAGAGGTCCACGCCACGACGGCGGAGCGTCATCGGCTGCCAAGCCGTCGTCCTGACGGACCTGGGAAGAGGAGGAGAGAGTCTGTGAGCGTGCCGGCGGCCCCAAAGCGGCCCCAAAACTGTTTGCAACAGTTTTCCCCCGCGGTTGCGGGCGATTATTGCAATGTTGTAAGTGTTGTTTGTGTGAATGCAATAAAAACACATACCTGTTCACAGAAGGAGCTTTTTCCCCCTCACACACACAATGCTGCGTCCCTTGCCCTGCCACGGTGCAGCGCGAAGCCGCAGCTAGTCACAACTATAACCAGCATTCCCTCGTCCACGGACGCTCCCGTGGACGAGGGACCGCTGGAGTCTCACGCGCGAGATATTTTCCCGCCAGTGCATTTAGCCTCGCTGGGCCAGCGCACTACCCTAAACGGTCCGATGACGGTAACCCCCGATCAGATTCGGCCGTTATGTCTGTTTCTGGACGCGTGGAAAGCCATCCCAGGCATCTCTCTTTGGCTGCTAAACGTGATAGAACACGGGTACTCCCTGCAGTTCAGGCGCAGACCTCCCCGCTTCAGCGGTGTGGTCCCGTCGCTTACGTCAGCGCAAAACGCACCTGTGCTAAGGCAGGAAATCCGCAGCCTGCTCGCGAAGGGATGATCGAGCGTGTCCCCCCGAAAGAGTGGGAAAGCGGGTTTTACAGCCGGTATTTTGTAGTGCCCAAGAGAGATGGTGGTCTGCGTCCGATTCTGGACTTGAGACCCGTCAACCGAGCGCTTCACAAGCGAGCGTTCAGAATGACAACTCTAAAACAGATCCTGGCACAAGTGCGTCCCGGGGACTGGTTTGTTTCCGTAGATCTGAAGGATGCGTACTTCCATGTTCAGATAAACAAGCGCCACCGAAGGTTCCTGCGATTCGCATTCGAGGATTCAGCGTACCAATTTGCCGTCCTCCCATTCGGGCTGGCATTAGCTCCGCGCACATTCTCGAAGTGCGTGGACGCGGCGCTTTCCCCTCTCAGAGCGAGCGGAATGCGCATTCTCAATTATCTGGACGATTGGCTGATTTTAGCCCACTCTCGGAAGGCGCTAATCGGTCACACGCAGATGCTGCTTGGTCACTTGGCATCCCTGGGGCTGCGCGTGAACATGCAGAAGAGCAAACTCACGCCGAGTCAGTCTATAACGTATCTGGGGGTATGTTTCGACTCAGTGGAGATGCGCGCTCGTCTCTCCCTAGAGAGGACGGAGTCCATCTCTTCAGCTCTACATTTGCTCAGGCTGGGCCGGTCTGTTCCCCTGAGGGAGTTCCAGAGGCTTTTGGGTCTCATGGCATCGGCGTCGGCGGTCTGCCACCTAGGTCTTCTGCACATGCGACCGCTTCAGTTCTGGCTGAAGGCTCGGGTTCCATGGAGAGCATGGTCCTCGGGTCAGGCGCGAGTCCCGGTTACACGCCGCTGCCTCGACGCCCTGAGTCCATGGCGCGACCCGAGCATGTTCAGTCGGGGAGTTCCCCTGGGGCTGGTGACGAGACGCACAGTCGTTACGACGGATGCATCGTCCTCGGGATGGGGCGCGGTGTGCGAGGGCATGCCGGCATCCGGCCTTTGGTCACAGTCCCTGAGGAAATGGCACATAAATCGCTTGGAACTAAAGGCGGTGTCTCTAGCTCTTCATACTTTCCAGTCGAGGCTGGAGCAGAAACATGTTCTGATTCGCACCGACAACATGTCCGTGGTTTCGTACATAAATCGCCAGGGAGGAATCCGTTCCGGAGCTCTTTTCAAACAGGCGGCGGATCTCCTACTGTGGGCGGATCGGCATATACTCTCTATCAGAGCAGCGCATATCCCCGGTCATCTGAACCGCGGAGCGGACATGCTTTCGAGGGAGGGTCTTCAGCACGGGGAATGGAGGCTTCATCCCGACACAGTCCTGTTAATTTGGGAACGCTTCGGGAAAGCGGAGGTGGATCTATTCGCGACAAGCGAGAACGCACACTGCCCGTTGTATTTCTCGCTGATCCACTCCCCTATGGGGAGCGACGCGCTGACGGGGCGTTGGCCGGTCGTTCGGCTTTACGCGTTTCCTCTGGTGAAGATTTTACCCCTAGTGCTGTGCAAAGTCAGAGAGGAGACGGCGTCGGTGATTCTCGTCGCTCCGTTCTGGCCGAATCAACCATGGTTCCCGGACCTGAGGGAGTTGTTGACGGCACCGCCGTGGCGGATTCCCCTCAGGAGAGACCTGTTGTCCCAAGTGAACGGCACGATTTGGCACCCCAGCCCGGAGTTGTGGAACCTCCATGCCTGGCCGCTTCGGGGATTCTAACTGCACTCCCTCAGCGTGTGCTGGATACTATTTCGGAGTCTCGCGCACCGTCTACCAGACGTTTATACGCTCTAAAATGGGGGGTGTTTGCTAAATGGTGCAGCAGCAACAATATCGACCCGGCTGATTTCATTCGTTTTGGGATAGGCGACTGCAGCGTCACTCTCCGGCCAAAATCGGGTTATGTGCCAAAGTCCATGTCTACCCCTTTTAGAGCTCAGGTCATTTCCTTGCCCGCCTTGTCTTCCGAGTCGTCAGACTCACAGGATGCTGACGCTCAGAGAGCGGTATGCCCGGTAAGGGTATTGCGGGCTTACATAGATCGCACGGCCGGGTTTCGGCAGTCGGAGCAGCTCTTTATTTGTTTTGGTGGGGGTACTAAAGGCCGGGCTGTCTCAAAACAGAGGCTCTCTCACTGGGTAGTGGACGCTATTACCTTGGCGTACGAAAGCCAGGGTCAGAACTGCCCCTTCGGTATCAGAGCTCATTCGACTAGGGCTATCGCCTCTTCGTGGGCCTGGTCTAGGGGCACATCTATTCAGGACATATGCTGTGCAGCTGGCTGGTCTTCTCAGAATACTTTCGCCAGGTTCTACAGATTGGATGTGTCCTCGTTGGCTTCTCAAGTCCTCTCGGTGAGTGCTGATTAAGCTTATCTTCTACCTTGTAAATGTATTGTGCTACACAGTTGTTGCCGCATTGCTGTTTACACTGTGCTTGGTGTACTTATGTTCGTTATTATATCGCCCGGGTTTCCGTGCTGGTTCTACTGCTGTGGTGTCTGCCCTGTTCAGCGCAGCCCGCTGCATTCGTTGGGTTTGGATATGCAAATTCGACAAAAGACCAATCTAGCAGTTCATTGGCGTGCTCAGTGATCTAGCAGCTCATAGGCCGGTTTCAGCCAATCAGCGGTTAACGCTTGGGGCAACCTCGCGAATGGTTGGTTTGTCTGCTCCGCATACTGTGTACGTGTTATCCCAGTTATCGGGCTGTTTTTGCTAGCTCTCACGGCGGGATTGTACTACCGTTCCATATGCGGTCTCCGCAATGTCGAAGTGACCGCTCTCGAAAGGGAACGTCTCGGTTACTTTCGTAACCTCGGTTCCCTGAGAAGCGGGAACGAGACATTGCGGAGAACGCCGTGTTCGCTGCTTATCTCTGGTCAAGCGTTCTATCGTAGATTCTGAGGTATTGTCGTCTCATGCACTGTATTTATACTGTCTAGATTCGTCAGTATTTGCATACTGTGCATGTCTTGCGACAATTGGCCCGTTTTTTAACTGGCGTTATCCTATAGGACTTCAGGAAAAGTGAAAAAGAGGAGGAGTTTCATATGCGGTCTCCGCAATGTCTCGTTCCCGCTTCTCAGGGAACCGAGGTTACGAAAGTAACCGAGACGTTTACAATGCAGAAGCGGTGCGTGTCATTTGCCTGTGAAATTAGCTGTTTGCAGCTTTAACAAATTGTACAGAAGTTCAGAAATATATGAGAATGAACTTTATTTGCACGCGACTCCTCTCATGTGTACTCGGAAGGGAAATGATGAAGCAGATGTAAGGTTAACTGCTTCTGATGCCTGAATGGATGTTTTTTGTCCGCGCGCATGTTAAAATTGCAATATGTGGGAGCTTCAATGAACATTGTTGTAATATTTCTGTACCCATGCCTTACATAAAAAAGTTGCCCGCAAGGACACGGACCCCTTGTAGTTCCACCGAGGACCCCGCGGATCCTGTTTGCCTACAGCACTACAGTAAATGTGTGTACTATATAGTCTTTTAACTTGCGCATTAAAGCAATCAGCGGTGTTTCTGAAACACTTCTCTCTTGCATAGACAGCAGAAACATATCAGTCCATGGCTGAAATTCATGTTTGTGTTCATATTGTGGAAATCGCTTTATCCATTTATAATGCGATTGGTTTAGCCATGCTGACGTCACTCGTTCATGTGCACGCACGCAAACTAATCTTAGCTTCAGGATCAAAGCTTGAGTTGACAAAGAAACTCCATGAGCTGCTTCATGGTACCAACAAAGCTTGATCACGTTGGTTTGGTTTTGTCAACCCAAAACTAATCCAACTACCCTGAGTTTGTTCAGCTACATTCATGGTACAGGCCCCTGGTGAGGTTCACAGAGTAAGTTACTATGGTTACTGACTCTCAGTATAAGTGTCCTCTCTTTAGTTAACTCGCTTTCTCTGGTTTTACAAACCTCACATTCTGAAACAGAAAATCCCTCATTTCAGGGTTAAACAGAGTTTTCACTAAACCTCCTTTCTGAAACAGGCCCCTGGTGGCGCAGACGCAGGTTTAAAGCTGCTCTTGTGTAGATGTCGATTGGGTGAAGTAGTTATTCATCAACCATCTTGATCACAGGCAAGAGTTTCCTTTCAGTAGAAAAATCACATCTCTTCATAACGTAAGGATCACGTCCAACATGTGTTGTGGTTTTCTGTTTATACCTCTCTTGTAACTACATGGACTTAAATCCATCTCCATCATTCTGCTATTCACTTCCTGTCATACATCTGAATTTCACATGTTATCAGAACCACACGACTGCAAACAAGCTACTGTATCCCAAATTGTTAAAAATAAATGAATAAAACTTCCTGGAGAACTGAACACATGCTTGTCGCCCATGAAACCTGCACAAGTCATGTGTTTCCTCAGACATCCATTGTTTCCAGAATCCTCACCTTCAATATGTGCTCAAGAAAGAAGACAAAGAAATAATGATCATTGATGTACTCCAAGCACTCCACAAGCCAATACGATCACACGCCGTCTGACATCACTTACACTGATGATGTGTGCTCTCTATATCATCTTATCAATTCACTTCAGAAGACAAGTGTGCATGAGCTGTCTGTCAGGGCTGTGTTGGCAAACATGAAAAAGAACTGATGGCTATTTCTGTGGAAGAGTCTCTAATTTGGAAGAGCCGCTTAATTCTCTAGCGGTTAACAAGCGAATCCATCACATCTGTGCCACATAAATTAGATGTGAAAAATATGAGGTCAATAGTACAGTATAAACTCACACATGACTTATGATCACAGTGATCTCCTCAGGAACAATGATGTATAATGAATCATCATATAAAGTCAAACACATGTGAGGATTAAACACATTGAGTGAGCGGAGCCGGGACACACGGTTGACACATAAAGTCAGCGATAAAAGTTCTTATAAAGTGAAAATCATCATCTATAAAGAATCTCTGACAGCTTTGTCTTCCTGCCTGAAGTGAGAAATGATGATTTGACACGTGTCTTCACCTCCAGTACAGGAGTTACACCTGGATACAAGAGTTTATGTTTCTCAAATATTGATCAAGTAAAACAAATTCATACTGTAAAATAAAAGAACTGAAGGCCTTTAGAAAGAATCATTTATTCTCTTTGTGTCTTTTGACATTATGCATAATCACATCTACATAAAGTAATAGTGTGAAGAGTAAAGATCTGTAAAGAGATTATACAAAACCATTCTGAAAGATTTATACCACCATGATTCTCACCTATAAATAATAAAGATGATCAAGTTCAAAGTAAAACAGTGACCTGATAACACCAGACATTGTGTTCCAACACCATCTCAAAACTCACTGACAGAGATGATGTCATTTATGTTATAACTAAACAAACTGTAAGTTCATCTCATGTTGTGTATGTGATGATAATATCGGCTTTGTCTTATATTGTAAAGAACAAAAACAAAAAATCTGAAAGAACGTAATGACTCTATCAACCCTGAATTTGATCATTTGTAGCTTTAAAGGATTTCACATTTGACATTAGAATTGTTATCACACCTCATATAAGCAGATTTTTCTCATGTTAATGGCTGACATGTTATGTGTGTCGTGTGGAATCTCTGTATAATCTATAGATCACACAGTTTCATTGATGAATTCTCATAAACACTAAATCCAGGATAGAGAGGTTGAGTGAATGTGGTGCTGATGCTGTGGATGAGGGTCATTGTGTCAGAGACGCTGTAGAAGGACAGAATTCCTGCTCTCTCATCCACATACACTCCTATTCTATCAGATCGGGGCTTTACAGGGAGATTAGTATTGATCTTATTGTGATAGAAAGAGTAACTGGAGTCACGACAGGTCAAACTCCAGGACTGATCATTACATCCAAACAAACACTCTTGACCATGTCCCTTCCTCATGATGCTCTTATATGACACTGATATAAACACATCACCAGTCCTCTCAATCTCCCAGTAACAGCGTCCACACAAACTCTCTCTACACAACACCTGATAACACACATCATCAAATCTGTCTGGATGATCAGGATACTTCTGGAGTGTTCCAGTGTTTGTGATCTTTCTGTTTCTCTCAGACAGACGGAGACGTTTATTCACTGTGTTTAGATCCAGAGTCAACTGATGAGAATCTGATGAAGGAAAAACACATCACAGAATGATGAATATAAACATCTGATCCATGTCTCGTATCTGAACTCTTCATGTGTGAGTGTCCTGAAGAAGCTGTGTGTGATTCATATGTATTTATAGCAGAGGTTCTCAAAGTTTACATTCAAAGGTCCGAATCTGAATTCTCGTCAATGTCAAAGGTCAGGTACAATTGTTATTACAAAACTTTCTTTTTATAAACATTAAAAACAACTTTAAATAACTTTAAATAACACCTCAACTCTTTATGAACACTGTAAAAAAAAAAACCGTAAAAAAACGGTAAATCTCTGGCAGCAAAGTTGCCAGACGTATTCCGTCAAATTACAGTAAAAGAATGTTTTTCAAAATTACATGCAAAAACCGTAAAAATACAGAGAATATTTTACAGTCATAATTCGTTTAATTACAGTGTATTACTGTTAATAATTGTTATTTAACTGTAGAAAAACAGATAAATTATGTGAAAATACATAAAAAACAACTACCTTTCAGGTTAATCTCTGTAAATATATGGCTTTTATTTGTTACTTTATCAAGTTTCTCTGTATTTATACAGGAATTTTCTTTCAAAATACAGTTTAACTTTGTAAAATAAGTAAAAAGACATGTAAGAAAACGTAATAATTATGTGAAAATACAATAAAAACAACTACCTTTCAGGTTAATCTCTGTAAATATATGGCTTTTATTTGTTACTTTATCAAGTTTCTCTGTATTTATACAGGAATTTTCTTTCAAAATAATGTTTATCTTTGTAAAATAAGTAAAAAGACATGTAAGAAAACGTAATAATTATGTGAAAATACATTAAAAACAACTACCTTTCAGGTTAATCTCTGTAAATATATGGCTTTTATTTGTTACTTTATCAAGTTTCTCTGTATTTATACAGTAATATTCTTTCAAAATACAGTTTATCTTTGTAAAATAAGTAAAAAGACATGTAAGAAAACTTTTAGGTTAATCTCTGTGAATATATGGCTTTTATTTGTTAATTTCAAAATACAGTTTATCTTTGTAAAAGAACTAAGAACAATCGATAAAACCCCAATAAGTACATAAAATCAAAGACAAAAATATTACATAAATATATTTTTAAATTATTGGCCATTGCAAAAATAATCATAGTACGTTAAAAATACCTTAAAATTAGCTACATACATAATCTGTAAATTAAGGTATTTAGTTGTCGTTATATGAAACAATATTTTGTGTTAAAATATAGCCAATCTAATGTATAGTAACTAAGAAATGTTGTTTCTACCAGTAAAACAAAATCTATAAAAATGTAATGGGTACCTCCAATAAAACAGAACAGTCATTTTAGTGAATTGCAAACAAACGTTTAATGTTAATTGGACAGTAGAAATACAAGCAGAGCATGAAAAAATAGCTACATTATGATAATTAAGTGATTGTCAAATAAAATGTTTTAATGGATAAATAAAAACATTTAAAGGAATTAAAATACACAATATTTTGAACTATGCATGGGTCTAAATAACGTGTTTTCACTATCCGTATGAGTGAGTGAGAGTGAGTGAGTGTTGTTTGCTATTTTGATGGTAACTTTTTTTAAGACACTAACATGTCAGCCAGAAGAATCAATGAATGAATATCTGCTAAATTTATTTTACAAATTTACTGACACTATAAGGTGATGCTCACAGTTAAATCATACCAAAGCTACTTCTATCATGGTTCTCAAAGAAAAGCATACCTATAGAGTAGGAAAGGCCTTCCTGTCCAGACAGATATTAGTGAACTTCTGTTTTTTTAAAGCAATTACTGAAACATTTTCTTGGTCCAGAGTTAAAAATACTTTTTAAAGGGTTAGCTAAAGTGAACAGGTGCTTCTGTTTTGAAGTCCATAAAAGTGCATCTATCCATCATAAAAACAATCACAGGGCTCTGGGGGGGTTAAAGATTTAGTTCACCTCAAAATTAATTTCCTGATAATTTACTCACCCCAATGCCATCCAAGATATCCATGCCTTTCTTAAGTGTAAAAGAAATTAAGTTTGAGGAAAACATTTCAGGACTTTTCTCCACTCAACGGACTTCAAACGCAACCAAAATGTTGAAATCCAAATCAATGCAGTTTCAAGGGATGTGCACGATCGCACCTGAGAAATAGGGTCATAAAGTATCTAGCGAAACAGTTTTTTTTTTTTAAATGAACAATTGTGGTTAAAAAGTATATAAATGTTTGTCTTGTGCTGGTCTGCAACGCGCCAGGCATTGTCATCACGTTGGAAACGTCGCAATTTTTTTTAAATAAATAAAAAAAGATGTCGGACGATTTTGAAATTGGAGGACAAAATGAGATGGAATTTGTCGCACTTCCCTGCCTTTTTAAACCGGAGTACACCGATAAATGACATGACGGGTGACGATTCCAACGTGATGACGTAATGCCCAGCGAGGTGCAACACAAGCACAAGTCGAATAATTGTGGTTAAAAAGTATATACATGTTGTGTGTCTGTTTTTTTTTAAATTACCAATCGTTTCGCTAAATAAGACCCTATTCCTGACGTCCACAGCCATTTGAAACTGCATTGCGATTGAAGTCCATTGTGTTGATAAAAATGCTGAAATGTTTTCCTCAAACTTAATTTCTCTTCCACTGAAGAAAGAAAGACATGGACGTCTTGGATGGCATTGGGGTGAGTAAACTCAAGAAATTCATTTTGAGGTAGACTAATCCTTTAATAAAGGCCTTCTGAAGCAAAGAGATGCGTTTGTGTAAGAAAAACATCCATATTTATAACTTTATAATCAAAATTATCTAGCTTCTGCCAGACGACCGTATGCATTCATATGGTGTCAGAAGAATCGTTTTCAGATTTCAGATTAAAAACAGTCCCCTATTTCCACACCTGGGTTGTCATGGTCATCTGATGTAGATCCACAAGCACAGGTTTATCTATAACCTGAAATCACAAAAGGAGGACATATTTTAAAATACTATTTAAATTTAGGGTTAGGACTTCCCCTATCCATGAATGACTCTTACATAGTGCACCTTTAAGGTGTAATGGATTAGTTTAAGCTTCTTTTAAATTTACAAACTCATTATGGAGTAAACACTGATACCCCTTTTCCACCAAGGCAGAGCTGGTCTGAACCAGCACCCGGTTCTTGTTGGTGGAAAAGGGGTATTAAACAACCTGTTATGATTGATATTAAAGGATTAGTTCACCTCAAAATGAATTTCTTAAGTTTACTCACCCCAATGCCATCCAATATATCCATGTCTTTCTGTCCTCAGTGGAAGAGAAATAACGTTTTTTTAGGAAAACATTTCTGGACTTTTCTTCACAGAATGTAGTTTAATGGCACCCAATGTTTCTCAGTTCATCTCCATGCAGTTTCAAAGGTCTTTGAAGTGCTTCAACGGGCTTAGCACGAGACCAGCTGAGGACGAGGGGGTTTTCTAGCGAAACGATCGATTATTTTTATTATAAAAAAATTATATACTTTATATACAATAGTTCGGATTGAGCTCAAGACTGAATAAGCCGGGAACTACGACATCATGCTCAACGGCGCATGCACGTGCGGAAGTACCGCACCACTGTTTACAAACTGAACTTATATTTATGGGTACAATGCCGGTGCCATCCAAGCATGAGGACGTAGTTCCCGGCTTCTTCAGTCTTGAGCTCAATTTAAACTATTGTATATAAAGTATATAATTTTTTTATAATAAAAATAATCGATCGTTTCGCTAGAAAACCCCCTCGTCCTCAGCTGGTCTCGTGCTGAGCCCGTTGAAGCACTTCAAAGACCTTTGAAACTGCATGGAGATGAACTGAGAAACATTGGGTGCCATTAAACTACATTCTGTGAAGAAAAGTCCAGAAATGTTTTCCTAAAAAAAACCGTTATTTTTCTTCCACTGAGAAACGAAAGACATGGATATTTTGTATGGCATTGGTAGTTCACCCAAAAATGACATTTAGCCTGTGATTTACTCACCCTCAAGCAATCCTAGGTGTATATGACATTCATCTTTCAGACAAATACAATCGGAGTTATATTAAAGTGCCCCTATTATAGAATTTTGAAAATTACCTTTCATAGCTTTCGTGTGTAACAGATCTAAGTGAACGAAAACATCCAGAGTTTCACTTTTATCACGGATAGATGCACTTTTACACTCATTCACTTCCATTATAAAGCTGGGAAGAGCCAGGGCATTTGTTAATATGAATGTATTCGTCTGAAAGGTTATATACACTTAGAATGTGAGTAAATCATGGGCTAATTTTCATTTCAGGGTGAACTATCGCTTTAAGACTAGAATATGCAAATGATTTATTATGCTAATGAAACAATTACAATGCCATACGTAACATCGAAGTGAAATATTCACTACATTTAGAACATACACCATGTGCAGGCCTCACCACGTGCGTCATGCACAGCACGAATCATTCAAATGGATTCTTAAAACACTATGTACAATACATGTTTATTAACAGTCAACCAGATCTATTTTCTTTCATAAAATTTAACTAATCAAACAACATACCTGTTAACAGACCACATCATCAGTGGATCAACGGGGCAATGGCTTCTCTCTCACGCTCTCCTGTAGACACTGGGCGTAATAATATAATTATAAGCACATTATGAATTTCATAATCTTATTACAATTAAACACTTCATCACAATCAACACGATCAAATGCTGTTATCACTTAAATCACACTGGAGCAAAAACTTGCATTTGGACAATAAAACTCAGCTTACCAGAGAAACGTCCACGAGAAAAACAACGTGCATGCGATCGCACGTCGTATGGAGAAACCCCGCGATGTTTCACCGATGACGCTCCCACTCTAAACGAAGACTCGAAGAAAAGTTCCTTTAATTTAACGTTATATTCTCTTACTTGTGAACAGTAATATGAACAAAATTGTGTGAGATTCATTAATCCATTTGAATTATAAAACAGAAAACAAAAGTAGTATAACAAGTAAATTCAAGAAAATTATACAATATAGGGGGAAACTATTCAAATATTTCACACCAGTTACAAATGTATACTTTTTATATCGCGCTGAAAACACTCTTACCTTCGTTCGAAACGCAGGAGAAAACATTACATTCCTTATTCCAAAATGCCAATGCAGCTCGATGATATCCGAGGATGGCTCACCTAAAAGCATTGAATTGAAAACACCCGCGCAAACCCGTTGAGAAGACGTCTCTGACAACCGTTTGTCAATTCAAATGTCTAAAACATGTGACCAAATCATTGCTCTTTCGGCTGTTATGACCTATGACACATTCGACGTTGTGGGCGGGAATTGGCGGCAAATTTGAATCTGTGTCGCACACAAACAACAAGATGCATCTGAATAAACGTGTGAATGTTAAATAGTCGTATGGAGTTGAAAGTAGAATAATATTATTTTCATTATTCTGTGGAAATATTTTTCAACAAAAGTTACAATAACAATTTTTATATATATATGTGCAAATACGTAGTAGCAATATGTTTTATATATATAGTTATATAGTTATATATAGTTTAACCATTAGGATTTGTTGGTGTTTTTCTGTGCACGTGTAAAACATAGGCTATCTGGAAAATTCCACAAGGAAAGATTCTGTTGGTGCTCCCGTATGACTGTTGGCCCCATATTTCACTACATCCACCCTATTTTTCAACATGGACAAAGCAATTTCATACGAGATAATTTAATGTATGAGACTTCGGTTTCATTAGTCACTAGGTTAACAGCCTGAAAAAAACAAGAGTGTAGTAAAAAATTACTTGTGCTTTATGATTATCGTGTGTTTATGATTATGATTACGAACTTTGTTATCACTTGCTGCACTGGATAAATTAAAATCTCTGAGAACTGTGGGTAGGATAATTAAGTGTATTAGGGATGCTTTGCCCCATGCATTACTGTCTTGCATAAACTCAGCTCTGGTAGATGGCACAGTAAACAAGAGATGATCTGTCAAATTATGATTGATGCTGGCGTAATACAATGTTTTGTATGAATAAAATGCTTCAGAAATATGGAGTTGTCTAAGTTCTGAAATTGTAAATTGTAAATTTTATAATAAATCATTGAAGGAACCATGGACAACAAAAAGTTAAGCTCTGAACTTTGATCCAGGAGACATAGGCATTGCCTGCCAGGGCATGGTGAAACCCTAAATAAACCACATTTTACATTGTTGATAATTTATAAAAATAATATAGTTCATTTGGAGTTTGCTATAATGTGCTATTATTATATTAACAGACATTGCACCCTGGAGAAAGTTATTCCTGGAGGGAACATTCTCAAGGGGGATACATTTAAAACACTTTCAATTCACTGATTTATGTAATTTTACATACATTTTTGTCATGAACAGGAAAATAATCAATAAAACATTTACAATAATTGTCTGTAAAAATACATCTTTTAAATCTGTAAAAATTAACTGTAATTTTCTGTAAAAATAATTTTTTAATCTGTAAAAATAGTATGAAATGCCTTTAAAAAACATAATTTTTATGTAATTGTTATTTACAATGAAACACTGTCATTTTAATGGTAAAACTTTTAATTACAGCAAATATCTGTTAAACAACAGCATTTTACTGTTTAATGAAAAAATGGGGAAATTCTGTAAAAAAATACAGAATATTACCTGTAAAATAACGTTTTTTTTTTACAGTGAAGAGTTCATTTGAAAACGGATAACTCGGTCATGTTTTTATTGTGTTTTATTATGTTAGTTAGCTGTATTTTACATTATTACTTATTCAAAAGAACCCAATTGCAGTCTCATTGATATTAATTTGAATGCACAATTAAACATTGTTTTTGATCAACTTTTTTTTGCAAATCAACTCTTCATATGTTTATCATCATATTCATGGTGTTATCTAGTCATACTTGTGTTTACTGTCTTAACTGTTACATACAGTGCTGTATATTTATACAACAAAATGCCAAAAGTTGCTCTCATTTACATATTTCAGAAGAAAAGCCACGCGAGCGCACTGCGGTCAGGCCAGCCTCCACTTTGATAATGACGGTCAAGCCCTCACGGTGGTTTAAGTTTTCCCAAACTGTTAACTATCACCTGACGTCAGCAGGCATGGCGGCGGCCATCTTGAGTGAAGTAAAAGATTGGAATGGACTTTTATTGGTATCGATGAATTGATTGATTGATTGATGTTTGTTTATTGAACTTGTTTCCTTTCATTTTTATTTTTGTGATGCTTTGGCACCTGTGAGCACCTTAAACTTTACTGGCTTATGAGAACTTGAACAAATATTTATATGGCATTTTACATCCTCCATGTGTTATTTGAAGAACTCTGGATGTCTCTGTGACAATCATATAGAAAAAAACATTGCAAATAGGATATTCAGGGGACTTTTATTTAAAAACTCCACATCAGAATGTGATATTGCATGATGGACAATCTGAGATATTGTACTATGATTTTGAGGTAAAATCAACAGGTAGTTTTCTTTAAACACCTATCTGAACATATAGAAAAAACAGTTTAAATAGGATATTCAGGGGACTTTTATTTAAAAACTCCACATCAGAATGTCCTGATATTGCATGAAGGACAATCTGAGATGGTGTACTATGATTCTGAGGTGAAATCATTTTCACAAAACAGGTAGTTTTCTTTTAACAGCTATCTGAACATACAGATAAAACAGTATATATAACAAAAAATAACAATACCAACCACCGGAATGCCTTAGGAACGGCCTAGCAACCACCCAGAACGCCACACAAACTGCATAGCAACACTCTTGTAACCACCAAAATACCTTAACAACGGCCTAGAAATCACCCAGAACATATCAACCCTTTAATATTTAACAGTGCTCGTTGCCCTAGCAACACTATCAAATTATAGAGTGCAAAACAGTGTTTATTTTTAAATTTGTCCTGCCGCACGCTTGCCGTAATGTCTTATGTATGCGCTCACAAAAACCACCGTGAGGGCTGGCTTGACCGTCATTATCAAAGTGCCTGACCGCAGTGCGCTCGCGGGGCTGATACCTGCAACCTTTAATCTCCACGCTTTAGCTGAAGAAGTCGGTAAACACTGCTAAAGGCAGAAACACGAGACGCTCGGACACTTATGTTGTCTAACGGTGCTGAATCGTGCTAATGAATGCGACCTGAGGCGTTATAGCTCCGTCTCTGTTACCAGGGCAGCAAGTGACGTGTTTGTCTTTACATTCTAAAAATGTCTGTTATGAGCTCTGCGGTAGAAAATGAACCATTAACATACCGGATGACATGGATAGACACGAGCGGAACGAGATCGACCCCTACACTGGTGTATACACGTGTGCCTGCATATGTGTGTGTGTGTGTGTGTGTGCAAAAGACCCACGCTTAGGAGTTAACCCACCGGAATGTAATAAGGATATTCGCTACCCCCTAGAGGAGCTTTATTATGAAGGGGAGTACCACTCGTCCGGAGTGAGAGTGGAAGGGCGCGAGTTGTGTGTGAACAGCGCGTGTGACGGGTCTGCGGCATACACAGGCTCGTGAATCAGGTTGTAACGGAATCATCCGTGCCATGTTAAACACAGTGTGCTCATGTGCGTCTAATAAGAGGACTCTGCTGTTCTGTTGCAGGGAAACCACATCTGCACACAGCTGCATTCCTCGGGAATCTTGTGAACGCTGGCTCTCCCCTCTGGTGATTTGTTATTGTGTGAAGAATAAAAGGTTTCAGTTGATTCAAAGCTCCCTGTTGTGTTCTGACCGACACCCCGGTTCACTGCTATACTTATCCAAACTAGCCCCTCCCCTCTCAGAGTAGTTCTTCGCTACAGTGTGTTTGGCACTTGGCGGGTCCGGAACTATAGTTATAATATAGGCAGGGGTGCACATAACTTTTTCAGTGAGTTACTCAGGTGAGTACCAGCAGATGGTGTCTGGTACTCACCCCATATGTAGCGTGGTCTTAATAAGTGCAGTCTTCCTCACTGTCCTCCTCAGTGCTGGCACCACTGTCCTCTTCAGTGTCGCCCCTACTGTCCTCTGCTTCAGCTTCCTGCATGGTAGATGATGAAGATGCTGCAGATGCACCTCTCTGTCCTTGATTGAGCCTCCTATTAGCTGTCTCCATCCACAGGTCAACAACAGGCTTTGGGTCAAATGTCTCTGTGGTCTGCTTTGACAGGTGAATGTGCATTAGGGCTGAGAGACGAGCATGTGACAGACGAGATCTGTACTTGGTTTTTATTATGTTGAGATGTGAGAATCCCCTCTCACAAGCTGCACTGCTTAAAGGCAGTGTAAGAGACAGCTTAACCACCGTGTTGATGTTGGAGTAAGCATCTGGGTTACTTGTATTTACTATTTGGACCAAGTCATACACAGAAGAGGCTCCCAGGCGTTTTCCTGCCTGCTTTAAGCGCATCCATTCTGTCACAGTGGTATCTTTGTCAAGTTGCAAGGTGGCCTCATATTTCTTGAGAATGCTGCAAACTGTTGTGTTTCCAAAACTGTGGAGGTCTTGTATTTCCTGAGGCCATGTTGAAGGATCAAATACTAAGAAATGATCACATGACTTGAGGGAGTCATATCTGATTTCAAACTCTTCAATTAACCCCCTGAGTAAGTGTGTCTTGTCTCTGTCCGCATCCGCATTAGAAACAGTGTGTGCCCTGTGGCTTTCACCATCAAGCAGAAGTGTGAACTGTCCAATGGCCACCATGAGTTCATCCTTACATTCTCCAATGGTCAGCTTTTCCTTCTGAAACCTAATGGATGTGGTCTTCAAAATGTTTCCAATGTCAAGCATGTCTGACAGAAAGCACCGAAAACGCTCTGTGCAGATATGCTGCAAGTCACTGTTATCACTCGTAGCCAGTTGCATTTTAATGGCTGGCAATAGTCTTGATATTTTTAACAGTGTTTCATGCCTCCATGCAGACCATCTGATATTATGAAACTTACCCAGTTTCACAAAGGAGATCCCATTTTCTTCACATAGCTTCTTCAGTGCAGCAGTTTTTTTTGCTCCACCTTTTTGTAAATAAAACTGCAGCAGCTTGACCACAGAGCGATTAAATGTCTCACAGTAGGGAACATTGCGATCAGCTGATTTTGCGCAATTCTCCAGTGTGTGTGCGGTGCACAGAATGTGTACAAGGGAGTCTCCAACCGCAGCAAGTTGCCGGAGCTTTGGCACAACGCCGTTGTATATACCGACGTTGACAGCAGCCCCGTCTGTGCACACAGCGACCAACTTTGTTGTCCAGTCATCCAAGCCTGTGTCCTGGAAAAGTTTCACAAGTCCGTCTGTTATGGCCTGCGCGGTTCGCTCAGCACCCAATTCAATCAGTCCAATAAAGTCCGAAGTAAACTCTCCGTTGCTGGACACAGACACAATGTAAATGATTTCCTGCTCAGTTTTTGTGATGTCCTCGGATCCATCAAAAAGCAGCCCCCAAAATTCAGCAGTCTGCAACTTGGCTCGTAACTCCCCGCTGATGGTGTGAGCGATGCTCTGCATGATCCGTGTGCCCCCTTCACGTGAATGATATGCACCTCCAACATTTACTCCTAGCCGCTTCAGTAAAGGAACATCCTCAGAATAGGAAGACATGGGACGTGCGTGTTTAGCTTTATGGAAGGCGAGGAGAAAAATATTAAACAGAGCTTGCCGCTGTTCTTCATTCAGCTTGTCTCGCCATCTGGCAAGTGGGCGACTGGACATTTCTTCTCGGCTAGCTTGTTTATTAGCAATGGCTTGCGCCACATTCGTGTGCTCCTTGCTCTTTTCATATTTGTCAAATAAAGAATGGTTGAAATTCTTTGAGCCTTTATAAAACGCACCTGTTTTGTCTGCTAGATGTGGATTTGAGCGGCAAATCTTGAACCACATTTCAGTGCGCTCATCGTTAGCGTCAAGCCACTGCACATCTTGGAGCCATTTTTCCGAAAAAGTATTTTCTTCGGCTCTGGCTCCAGTTGGCTTTTCTTTGTTGGTGGCGAAACGCCAAAGAAGCTGCTTAATGTCTGTTGCTTTCTGGACATATCTGACAGTAGTTGACAACCAACATGTCATGTGTAAGGTTAGATGAGAATATCGTTCAAGTACGCAAAGGCGCGTAGTAACACAAGTGGCATTACGCATTCCTGATTTTTGTCGCGCATGCGTACCTGCGTACCAGTTATGTGCACCCCTGAATATAGGTAATTATATTTTGTTTCTTATGACTGAATGTATTTTCTTCTAGAGGAGGTGTGTGTGTGTGTTATTTACATTGTAGGAAGTCGTCTCTGGTCCGGGGTTCAGTGATGTGTGTGACTGTGGAAATCAGCAGATAGAAACTGTGTCAATCTCATGATGTCATTCTAATATGATGTCAGATGTCCAGTGTCTTACCTGAGATCTTTCTCATGTGCTGTGTGCAGAAATCCTGCAGTTTGTCTCTCAGCTGACGGACAGATTCTCTCACAGCATCAAAAGAAAAGAGGAAAGTGACACTGATGTCGTCTGAAGATTCAGGAGGTGCAGAAAGAGACTGAAAACTCTACACCATCAGATAAACACACAAACACCATCATGACTTCACATTGAACAAGCCGTACTGACACAAGATATGATGTTGTTTAGACTGTCAGTGTAATGTTGATGAATGAAGAGACTTCACACATCTGTGTGTTACCTGAAGGAAAGTGATGTGATCATCTGTGTGTAAAATCTTGTCCAGCTCAGCGTCTCTCCTCCTCAGATCATCAATCTCCTGCTCGAGTCGCTCCAAGAGTCCTTCAGCTCGACTCACTACAGCCGTCTCCTGATCTCTGATCAGCTGTGTGACCTCAGAGCGTCTTCTCTCAATGAATGACATCACTTCAGTGAACATCATCTCACAGTCCTCCACTGCTGTCTGTGCACACCGCTGTTACACACACACACACACATTACAGTTACACACACACACACACACACACACACACACACACACACACACACACACACACACACACACACACACACACACACACACACACACACACACACACACACACACACACACACACACACACTGATCACACACACACACACACACACACACTGATCACACACACACACACACACACACACACACACACACACACTGATCACACACACACACACACACACACACACTGATCACACACACACACACACACACACTGATCACACACACACACACACACACACACACTGATCACACACACACACACACACACACACTGATCACACACACACACACACACACACACACACACACACACACACTGATCACACACACACACACACACACACACTGATCACACACACACACACACACACACACACACACACTGATCACACACACACACACACACACACACACACTGATCACACACACACACACACACACACACACACACACACACACACACACACACTGAACACACACACACACACACACACACACTGATCACACACACACACACACACACACACACACACACACACACTGATCACACACACACACACACACACACACACACACACTGATCACACACACACACACACACACACACACACTGATCACACACACACACACACACACACACACACACACACACTGATCACACACACACACACACACACACACACACACACTGATCACACACACACACACACACACACACACACACACACACACACACACACAGACACACACACACTGATCACACACACACACACACACACACACACACACACACACACTGATCACACACTGATCACACACTGATCACACACACACACACACACACACACACACAAACACACACACACACACGCACGCACGCACGCACGCACGCACGCACGCACGCACACAGATCACACACACACAGATCACACACACACACACAGATCACACACACACACACACACACACACACACACACACTGATCACACACACTGATCACACACACACACACAAACACACACTGATCACACACACACACACACACACACACACAGACACAAACAAACACATAAACACACACACAACCACACACACACACACACAAATACACACACACACACACACACACACACACACATCTCACCTTATGACACTCCACAGTGTCTTTCAGCGCCTGAGCATCTTTCTGTCTCTGACGGATCTTCTCCTGATGTTTCTTCTGTGTTTCTTCTAAATGACTCTGAGAAATCAAACACAATGAGTCTCAACATTATAAAGATCGTGAAGAATAGAGATCATACAGACAACATGACCATGAATGAGACGATGACAACAGACATTTATTTACAGTTTTTCTCTATTGTTTACACACAAATATTGGTACTTGAGACACAATTCATTGACACTCATTCACCAACCCCTGAACCAATTCTGCTAAACTACAAGCACAATTCCTGCTTTACACTCACATTGCAGTTCTAAAACACACTTTTTTCAAAACACTACACACAATTCTCTGCATTTGGCACAATTTTCGGGCAGAAAAATCTCTTGTTTTCACAAGGAACACACTGCCATTCATATATGAACACTGACTCATCACATGTGTAAACACCTGTCACAAACGCCTATACACCTTATCCAAGCTATGGAAGACACATGTGGAGATATAGCAGCTGATGCTTTTCATGACTGGACTGAGAAACATTGCTTGTGATGTGGATGAGGTGCTGTGGTCAGACCCAAACCCAAGAGAAGATGCATCATAGTTTTTTACTGTAACTGTATACAGTCAATTCTTCTGTTGTTTTGTATGTACACCACTGTATGTGCCACTTTGTGTTGGTTGGGATGTACACTGTACATTCTCTTTGTTGGAAAAATAAAATATATTTGTTATCGTGTATTTGTGTGTTCTGACTATAAAAACTATTTTATATATATATATATATATACACTACAAATATTTGACAACACACTTATATATGTACTGTCTGTAGTAAGTGTAATACTGAACCAAATAAAGACCAAAGTCATTATGATGAATGGAGAAGTGTTTTACATTCATTATAGTGTTTTATAAAGAGCACATCAGTGTTCAACTGGTTCTTATAAATGTCTATTCATATGATGGTTTGTCATTTAAGAAGAAAGAACATTGTTTTGAATGTGAAGTTTCATTTTGCAGGAGAATTGAGGGGTTTTGCCCATTGTGTTTGTCATGATTCTCGTGGTGAGACACGGAGAGAGGACCCAGGTGCAGACAGCGGGTAAGGGGTTAACATATTTTAATAATAAATAATAAAACATAGACCCACGTGGGGGTAACATATCAAAACAGGGATACAATAACAGGACTAAAACTAACTACACCTAAACAAGACTTAAATTAACTTTTGACATGAACTACAAATAACTAAACTGACAAGACATGAACTCACCAACCAAATCACAATGAACCAGCACAAGACAGAAGACACAAGGGCATTAAGTAAGGGAGCAAATCAAGAGGGAAACAGGTGTAGGGCATTAATCTATAACGAGGGTAACGAGAGGATGGGAACAAAGACGAGACCAGGGGCCTGTACCATGAATGTAGCTGAACAAACTCAGGGTAGTTAAATTAGTTTTGGGTTGACAAAACCAAACCAACGTGATCAAGCTTTGTTGGTACCATGAAGCAGCTCGTGGAGTTTCTTTGTCAACTCAAGCTTTGATCCTGAAGCTAAGATTAGTTTGCGTGCGTGCACGTGAACGAGTGACGTCAGCATGACTAAACCAATCGCATTATAAATGGATAAAGCGATTTCCACAATATGAACACAAACATGAATTTCAGCCATGGACTGATATGTTTCTGCTGTCTATGCAAGAGAGAAGTGTTTCAGAAACACCGCTGATTGCTTTAATGCGCAAGTTAAAAGACTATATAGTACACACATTTACTGTAGTGCTGTAGGCAAACAGGATCCGCGGGGTCCTCGGTGGAACTACAAGGGGTCCGTGTCCTTGCGGGCAACTTTTTTTATGTAAGGCATGGGTACAGAAATATAACAACAAATGTTCATTGAAGCTCCCGCATATTGCAATTTTAACCTGCGCGCGGACAAAAAACATCCATTCAGGCAGCAGAAGCAGTTAACCTTACATCTGCTTCATCATTTCCCTTCCGAGTACACATGAGAGGAGTCGCGTGCAAATAAAGTTCATTCTCATATATTCTGAACTTCTGTACAAATTTTGTTAAAGCTGTAAACGGCTAATTTCACAGGCAAATGACACCACAGCGCTTCTGCATTGTAAACTCTGACATCTTACATGTTTAAAATCAATGAAACATGCACCGTGTACTGATGGTTCATGTCAAACAAGTTGCCCAAAAAATAACGCGGACTGGTTGCATGTTGGTCTCCTTTTAGTCTGATATGATAAAAACTAGTTTATTTCTTGCAGAAAGAAGACGGAGCTCAGAATTATAAAATAGCGGTGTGTTCTGCAACACAGAGAAGCGGAAGAAAATATAAGAATTACACTTAATAAAATGGCCTGCTTTACAACAGAATACATAAGCCTTTACATTTAATAAACTTTGCGCCATTAACCAGGGTCAGTCATTTCATTGAAGTCTTATTAAACGGTTGAGGACAAAGAAAAATGTTCTTATACAGTGAAACTGAAAGTGTTCCTAGATGTTCTGCACCACAGACAAGAATGTAAAAAATCCAATGCAAATACATGTGATACAATAAAAGTGGAATATAAGTAAGTTTATTGAATTTCATATGAGTGTAAGGGAAAGCCAGCAAATCTGTAAAATTTTTCTTTTTCAGATTTTACCTATATAGTAACCAATATTTGATTTTATATTTGTAATATATATTTTTATATTAGTATTTTTATTTGATTAAACAGTATAAAAAATAACTAGCCATTCTAACACGCAGTGTGAGTCAGTTACGTCACCTATATGTTTCTTTGCTCACAGCTGATTGGTCAAACTTCAGTCTGAGATCTTGCATCCAGAACATAATCTGCCCCGGAGCAGGTTAGCCGTGCAGCGTAAGATACCATGGTGACAAACACCGAAGAAAGCAGAGCTACTCTCATGGTACTGTGGCGTGATGGTAAGGCGGAGAGCAAGATAACTAAAATAAACTCACTGTAGCCAACTACGCCACCTAAGGACTTTCACCCCAGGATATACTAGTGTTCAGAGGAAATCTAAACCCCAGGTTCGTTCTTTCCAGAGAGGACTGAGACAGTTCTGCCAATTAAAACAAATGTTTATTTTATTAAAATACAATTCCTATGACAGTCACTAAAAGGTACCTTCCAATACAGTTACAAACACGGGCCAAGAAAAGGTACGTAAAAGAACAAACAATGTAAACACTACGGGCAGCCTTGGATCGTAAAAAAAAGGCACAAACAAGGAAAAAGAATATTGCCCCACCTAAAACAGTAATCACTCACTACAACCAACCACACACACTGGTGTTGCCCCCTGAACAACAGGGAATGAGAAACTCACTCGTGTTAAACACTGCACCCCAACAAGAGGTGGGTAAAATACCCTTTCTACGAGTGGCCACAGGAGCCCCGAGCACTTACAATAAATACAGTTAACCACAAACAAAACTAAATAAATCAATAGTTACAGGTTCTTCAGTGAACTTCCTCAATGGGAAGCACTTCGTCGACAAACACAGATGGGGTAAGCCAAGGACGAAAACCAAAACACCCAAATTATAACAATCTCTGAGAGAAATTGTCACAAAACAAAAACATTAATGAAAATAAAACATTCAAAATTGAAACAAAACAGCAGCGTAATCCGGGGCAGTGCGTCTTGCCATTAAAGATACGTTTGCACTGCACAGAACTGGACGCAAGCCTGTTATACACATCCCTCCGACAGCGTTCACGATCCGTCTAGCTGCACTTGAAAGGTGTAATGACTGCAGGACATAAACCTTACATTACACACTAATATTATAAAATCAGATTCTACATATCACTAATTATAAGATCACATTCACACTGATTCACGTACCTGATCAAACAATGAATGGGAAGATATGCTTATACGGCTCAGCTGGACGCAAGCCTGTTATGCATGTCCCTCTGACTGCGTGCTCAACCAGTCTAACACATCTGTACAGGTTCTAGCTGCACTAGCACGGTATAATGACTGCCTGAAACAAACTTTAAATTACACACTAATATATGAAAACAAACCACATAGCACTCACTCACTCCTCACTCACTCACTCACTCACTCACTCACTCACTCACTCACTCACTCACTCACTCACTCACTCACTCACTCACTCACTCACTCACTCACTCACTCACTCACTCACTCACTCACTCACTCACTCTCACTCACTCACTCACATACATACCTACCTACCTACCTACCTACCTACCTACCTACCTACCTACCTACCTACCTGATGAACCAATACCCAGACTAAATGCCCCGAACCACACGACTCCGCTAGGAACAGGCGACCAGGATGCAAAAAATAATGCATACCCAGCCCTTTGAATACGGCCTTTTTATTTAGAGCGCAATCATGGTAATTAGTCACCAGCCGGTTACCTGACACCACTAAATCTACTGGGTAGATACTGCCAGTTCTCCAACAGGGGGAGTTATAGGGAGATTTCTATTCCACTACAGTACCTAAAACCCAAGGTTGGCACAAACTAAACTGAAACATAGCTGGCTAGCCACCTAAACCAGCTTCATGGTACAGGCCCCTGAGAGAGTGTCTGTAAGACCATAATAATCGCGTCTCTCCACATTAAACATGAGGTTCTGTCATGATCCTGCCACTACACTAAGAGAAACATGACATGATGCAGCAGAATCATGACAGTGTTTGTGTTTTTTGATTTGTGTGTAGAGTTCTGAGAATATGAGGCATGCTTTCAGAAAATGTGTGTAAACAATTGAGAAAAACTGTAATAGACAATTGATTTATTGTTGAATGAATGTTGTGCTGGTTATTCTCCGCAGTGATTCCACATTAATTCAATGATCTTTGCGTTGATTAAACACTTCAGACCAGTTGAATTGAATCTTAGTGTTCGCTTCAGAACATGAGTCTGCTCAGTTCCCCTTGAGAAGAGTTCAGACGCTGAAAGAGACATTCTCACCTGTTTCTCTGTTCTCGCTGCAGCGGTCGATACAGTGTCATGATCTCTGTGTTCATCCACCATACACAACATACAGATACATCTCTGATCCGTGCGGCAGTAGATCTCCTTCAGCTTATCATGTCGAGAGCAGATCATCTCCTGCAGTCGTCCGGTGACCTCCATCAGGTTGTGTGTTTTACCTCTGAAGAGATTCTGGTGTTGCTCCAGATGAGTTTGACAGTAAGAGTTCAGACAGATCAGACAGGATTTGATGGCTTTGTGTTTTCTTCCAGTACAGACGTCACACTCCACATCTCCAGCTCCAGCGTAACAGACATCAGAAAGTTTGGTCTTCTTCAGTTTCTCCACCATTTTAGCAAACACCACATTCTTCCCTAGAACAGGCCGAGGGCTGAAGGTTTGTCTGCACTGAGGGCAGCTGTAGATTCCCGTCTGATCGTCCTGATTCCAGCAGTCTGTGATGCATCTCATACAGTAAGTGTGTCCACAGGGAACAGTCACTGGATCCTTCAGTAGATCCAGACACACTGAACACATGAAGTGATCCTCTGAAAAACCTTCTGCCATTTTACCACAAACACACACGTCAACTCAAGAACACTTTTACTTTCACTTTTCCTGAATGCAGTTTCCTGGTTGAGTGTTTGAGAGACGTGTGCAAAACAGGCGTGTCTGTGAATCTAATAAAAGAGTTCACTGTGTGTCATACAGAAGCCATAGTGCCAAAAAAACTCAAAGCCCTGAATTAGCCTTTAAAAACAATAATACTGTATGCATATACTTCACTGAAATGGGCTTAGTTATTTAATAAACGTTTTTCAGAGAGACTGAACACATGCTTCAAATGCTTTAAAATAAAGCTTGATCTTTAAAGCACCAGTCAGTGAAATTTAGCGGCATCTAGTGGTGAGGTTGTAAACTGCTACTAACGGCTCACTCCGCCCTCCCCTGTGAAGGGTGGCTGACACAAAACTAAGATGTCGTTTTAACTTCTTTACCGAAGAACAGGTTCTGTCGAGCGGTTTATATCCGTTTAGCGCTACAGTAGAAACAGCATAGAGCGCTCTGTGAAAGGAGACTGTTAGTATGAATGAAAACATTATAACAACACAAGCACAGCGAAAACTATGAATTATTAAAGTCTACTGGAGTCATTAGTGTTCACAGTTCAGCTCCGTTATATATTTGTTTTCTCCGAAATTTAAAGTGCATGACATCGCATGACGTCGGTCAGAATATGATTGGTTAAACGGCCGGCGGTTCGTATTCCTATTGGCCGGGCGGTGCTGAGGGGGCGTGTCTCCGTACGGATAGCGCAGCCGGACTGACGCGGCTGTGCTATTGAATGAAAATCATTTTTATGCGCAAATAATTGTTATTCGCGCGCTGCGATATTAAGTCTGTTCGTTTGTATAATACATTGACGTATTTTTCCGCTATTAGAATGTAATTCTCCTGTTTTAAACATTATTTATTTATAAAGAGCTGGTAAAACTCCGCGAGCGAGGATTGCAGGCCTCGAACAGGCGCCGGTGATCGATTTTAACAATAGCCGACAGACATAGACTCTGAGGCGGCGCGCCGCGTGCATGAGAGCCGCTATCAGACCGACACCTTTGTTACAGCAGGAGAGAAAGAAAGGACGGAGAGAGCGCGGAGGTCCGGTGTGTTTCTCGTCACATATGGACGCGTTCTGACGGCTTTTCTGGACAGACTCACACACAATAGAAAATGTCTAACGGTGCAGCAGGAAGCGGGGGTTTAACTTGGGTGGTAAGTCAAGAGATCGCCATTAACATGATCATCCGTGTGTTATTACACATATACACACGCGCTTTGGGCTCGAGCGGTTATTATAAGCATTGTTTGTGTTCCCGCGCGCGCGCGCACACACGCGAGATTCATTCAGACGCGATACATTCGTTTATTACACATCTACAACACTTATTATAACAGGCGTATAACACACAACACAGATCAGTGTCTGTGGAGTCGTCTGGGATGAGAGGTTGTGTGTTTATTTCTCTCCAAACTCTCATGCTGATCCTAAACCAACTAATGTAATACAGTTGTCTAATGTAAACCTATAAAGACACAAAGAAGAGAATCAGCGGATGGCAGGACAGTGTGAGTTTATGAGGACATGACATTACAAGCGATTACAGATCAAATGTTAAAGACACGACGCAAGACTCGGTATCTCTCAATACACACACTGCCATTCAGACGGCTACGCAAGGCCTGTTCCTCATTATTTAGTCCAAACATCCAGTTCATAAAACTCCATTGAATCAGATCCCAGTTTTCTAGTGTCTTCACGTTCTATCAAACAGACAAGCAAAGGCCTTTATATCAAGACATCTTTAAGACACAAAATACATTTCAGTCAAGTGATCCTAAACATTTGTCTCACCTTCTTTGTGTGGCTTTTCCTCTTATCAGGATAGCTGTGGGTTACACCCCTAAACATCATACCGTGTATTCTTTGTTACCGTTGCATTATTGGCTTTAACACAAGCACCTGGACATCGCATCGGCAGAAGTTTAACACGCTGTACCAAAGATTATTGTTTCCAGAAATGTTTTGAACTAACAAGACTTCACCCGCTCTGACGAATCATTCATCTCCATGAAATAATCAACATTAGCCTTTAACAAAACTGCACGACTGTATCTAACAACAGACCCTCTTTGACAAGAACAATGGTGCGAAGAAAGAAGAGATGAACGGCCGAGGAGATTCGGGGAAGAGCGAGACGACGAAGAAGGAGAGCTCAAAGAAGATGTCTGTGGAGAGAATCTATCAGAAGAAAACTCAACTCGAGCACATTCTCCTCCGTCCGGACACTTACATCGGCTCGGTGGAACCTGTCACTCAGGTGAAACAACACACACACACACAATAAAAGACACACACCTTTGACATTTTCATGAAGTTTGTTAAGCAGTTTGGTTTCCGAGGACCTGTGAGAGTGTTTTTTGTGTTTGTAGGTGTCGTCCAAACATGTGTATCAGGACATTTCTCTCCCGCAAACACAACACAAGTTACACCTTCTTGAATCCTTCAGTGCACAAATCCAGTTCTACAGAACTGAGAAAACTCTCATGTCTTACTTCTACTGCTGCAGTGAATATGATGAACACATTCACACACCTGCACCAAAACATGTGCGTTCACCCACATCAGTATGTGAATGAATCTGCTGCTGTGAGTCTCTGACACAAGTTCTCTCTCGTGTTGCAGCACATATCTGTGGGATGGATGGAGCATTCGTGCATCTGCAGAGGCCAAATGTGAAAAAGATCCTCCCGAGCGGCTTTATTCCCTGAAATCACCAATCCTACTAGAATCCTTTGGTTTAGTTTACGTTAGAATGCTGGTGGGCTACATTGACGGAAGCCCTCGTACCGCGCCATATAATTGATGTGGGGCATAGGAGAATGTATGGGCACAGAGAAGAATGCACTGTAGGCTTCGTCTGGTGGTTTTAAGTTAGTCTGGTTATTTGACGAGAAAGAGATGATTAAACACGTTAAGAGTCAGCAATTGGTTTAAATACTTTGCTTTTACTACAGTAGGCCAAACCGTATTTTTTTGCTTTAACATGTTTTTTGGTTGTTTAACTGTACCAGAGTTCATTTTCGTGAGGGACTGTTAATGTAGCCGACCAGCATTCTAACTTAAACTAAACCAAAGGATTCTAGTAGGATTGGTGATTTCAGGGAATAAAGCCGCTCGGGAGGATCTTTTTCACATTTGGCCTCTGCAGATGCACGAATGCTCCATCCATCCCACAGATATGTGCTGCAACACGAGAGAGAACTTGTGTCAGAGACTCACAGCAGCAGATTCATTCACATACTGATGTGGGTGAACGCACATGTTTTGGTGCAGGTGTGTGAATGTGTTCATCATATTCACTGCAGCAGTAGAAGTAAGACATGAGAGTTTTCTCAGTTCTGTAGAACTGGATTTGTGCACTGAAGGATTCAAGAAGGTGTAACTTGTGTTGTGTTGTGTTTGCGAGAGAGAAATGTCCTGATACACATGTTTGGACGACACCTACAAACACAAAAAACACTCTCACAGGTCCCCAAAAATACCTTCATAAAACAGGAAGTGTCCATGTTGAAAGCATGTTTATGTTGTTATACACATTATTTCTGTGTGTAATTCTGAATGTTTGTGTGTTCTTCAGCAAATGTGGGTTTTTGATGAGGAAATTGGAATGAATCTGCGGGAAATCACATACGTCCCTGGATTATATAAAATCTTTGATGAGATTCTCGGTAAGAATATTCCTTCTGTTTCCAATTCTGTGTGCTTCGTCCACTGAGAGTGATGTCAATTTTATCAGACTTAAAATCAACATGAAACATGAGTTTACTTTCTTTGTGTGTGTTTCTGTTGTTATTGTCGCCCAAACTTCACTCATGTTTTAATCGTTTATTAAAAGGAATAACTAGTTCCAAACACATTTTCTCTTTCTGTTTTATGAGCCCAAGCACAAGCGTGTTGACTGTCTGAACGCGTGACATAGAAAAGTGTTTTAAACTCTCAGAAGACATAAGTCCTCCTCACCTCCACTTCAGTCCATCTTTACTGTTTTAATCACAATTTATATGTTTACATTACATGTCCTTTATCAACAAAACACAACTCGGATCGCGGCATCTTTCCTTTGTTTTATGTTATTAATGTCGCTCTGTCAGCCGGTTTATGTCATCTCAGAGTTTCTCATGTTGGTGCAGATGTGAGCTGGAGAATGGCCTGATGGAGGAGTTATTTTGTGAATGACAGTCCTCTTTACTGGCACTGGAACTCAACTTTCTAAACATGATCCGGGGGGAAAGTGACTATTCTAAACCTCCACCATAGTAAATCCTCTTGTGCCAGCACACGTTTATAGTTGAACTTATGTTCATACTTAACTCATGCATACTAGAAACACCTTTCTGTTCTCCTGAGTCTTGAGGTCATTGTGAGGTGAACCATTACGTTCCATCCATATTTGTTCATTCAGTTCAGTTTCTCTTAGACATGTTTATGTAGCATCTAGAGGAGACAAAAGTGATTCAAATCCTATCGATCGTTCTTGTATATGGAGTCACAATGATACGGCTTCATTGAGGGACGGAACAAGTCAAAAGAGGCACAGTGCTCTTTGCCCTGCCAGTGTTGTGTATTATTATGTGACTACTCTTTTTTAATTTTCAACAGACTTTACAGTTGTCAAATAACACAAAAATCAGCTGAATCAACTAGCTGTTATTGTGTCACTGTGAGCGTGACGGTGTGTGTCAGGAATCAGACATTATTATGATTGTAATATGACTGTAAAGGTGATTTGTTTTTTCTCTTGATTGTCTTTATCAATAGTGAACGCAGCAGATAACAAACAGAGAGACAAGAACATGACCACCATCAAAATCAACATCGACTCGTGAGTTTCATTCAGAGATAAGATCACGTTTGCTTCATGTGACAGCGTGTAGATCAGACTGTAGGACTGGGTGAAGGGCTTGTGTGTGTTTATTTCCCTCTGATGTGAGGGACAGGTTATGGCTTTAGTTCAGGACATCCGGCTCAAAGAGTCGAGGTAACATAAACACATTTCATCATCTGAATAATACATTTTGGAAGGATTTAAACATTTGTCAGCGTACGATTACAGTTTCATGTGTTTTGTGTGTGTTTTAGACTAGACTGTTGAGCAGATTTGTGTTTTCATGTCAACAGAGAGTCCAACACCATCTCGCTGTGGAATAATGGGAAGGGAATTCCTGTGGTGGAACACAAAGACGAGAAGATGTTTGTGCCCGCACTGATCTTTGGACATCTTCTCACCTCCAGCAACTACGATGATAATGAGAAGAAAGTCACAGGTAGTTCAAAAATAACGTCTTCTGATGTAGAAATACTGTTTTCATGTTCAAACTAATATTCTGATCGTTTCTCGGATGCTTCAGTGTAAGCGCACATTCACACTTGACTCTCTTCGTGTCTTACCCTGCAGGTGGACGAAACGGATACGGTGCCAAGCTCTGTAACATATTCAGCACAAAGTTCATAGTGGAGACGGCCTGTAAAGAGTACAAGCGCAGCTTCAAACAGGTACACGTGTGTGCTGTGAATGTGCTGCCCGACTGTTGAGACAGATTTACCTCCCAGAGTTTATCTCCCACAGACGTGGCAGGAGAACATGACAAAGGCCAGTGAAGCCAAGATCAAGCATTTTGATGGAGAAGACTTCACATGCGTCACGTTCCAGCCAGATCTGGCCAAATTCAAAATGGAGAACCTGGACAAGGACATCGTTGCTCTGCTGACCCGCCGGGCGTACGACGTAGCCGGCTCCTGTCGCGGTGTTAAAGTCATGTTCAATGGAAAGAAACTACCCGTAAGTCCACGACACTCTTCTTTGACCAGGATTTCTGTTGATTTGTGTTGAATGGTCAACAACGTGTCTGTCTGACGCTGCAGGTGACCGGATTTCGCAGTTACGTGGATCTGTACGTGAAGGATAAACTGGATGAGACGGGTGTGGCTCTGAAGGTGGTGAATGAGACTGTGAGTGAGCGCTGGGAGGTTTGCCTCACCATGAGCGAGAAGGGCTTTCAGCAGATCAGCTTTGTCAACAGCATCGCCACCACCAAGGTTTAGAAAACGTTTATATTCGTATCTCCGTCTAGATTTTGAATGAAAGTGTTTTGATTCTGAGTGTTTCACTGGCGTGTTGTTTGTTATGTCAGGGTGGAAGACACGTTGACTATGTGGTGGACCAAATAGTGTCCAAACTGATTGAAGTGGTGAAGAAGAAGAACAAAGCTGGAGTGACAGTGAAACCATTCCAGGTGAACATTCGCATGTGTTCAGACACATCCACATCATGTCCGACCATGAGACGATTCCCTCATCGTTCTTCAAACATCCCTGCAGAAGCCAGATGGAAATGTTTTTGAATTTCAGGTGAAAAATCACGTGTGGGTGTTTGTGAACGCCTTGATCGAGAACCCAACCTTTGATTCCCAGACCAAGGAGAACATGACCCTACAGACGAAAAGCTTCGGCTCCAAATGTGTTCTGTCCGAGAAATTCATCCGAGCCGTGAGTCGGTCCCTCATACTCTCATGAATCCATGAGGAATTTGATCTCATCTTAAAGGTCTTCGTTTTGACGTGTGATTTTTCTCATGACAGGCCACAAACTGTGGGATTGTGGAGAGCATTCTGAACTGGGTGAAGTTTAAAGCTCAGACGCAGCTCAACAAGAAGTGTTCTTCTGTCAAACACAGCAAGATTAAAGGAATCCCTAAACTAGATGATGCCAATGATGCCGGTGAGACATCTGAACTCAGTTCTCATATGGTCATCCTGAGGAGATGCTCAATCGCTTTCATAGCTCAGCAGTTTTGATGGAGTTCACTGTTCAGGTCTCCGCTTAGTCTCTGAGGTTTCTCTTAAACTGAGATGTTGAATGACATCTCTTCAGAAACTCCAAGAATAGAGAATATCTGATTGAGATATTATCTGAGGGATGTTATCTGTGAATTTGTAGAACTGATGAGTTCATTCGTCTGGTATTGTGATGATAGTTTTTGCTGTTGTGTTTTGTAGGTGGTAAGCACTCATCCCAATGTACTCTGATCCTGACTGAAGGAGATTCTGCCAAGTCTCTGGCTGTGTCAGGTTTAGGAGTGATCGGGCGAGATCGATACGGTGTGTTTCCTCTCAGAGGAAAGATTCTCAATGTGAGAGAAGCCACACATAAACAGGTGAGAGCCAGTTTCATCCCAAACCCACTATTTATAAAACCTTTGACATTATTTTCATTTCAACCACCAGTTTCTCATTCTCGTAACTGTAATACATTGTTAAAGAGATTGTTCACCCAAATTCTGTCATCATTTATTCTCCTTCGAGTAGAGAAAGATATTTGGAAGAATGCTTATAACCCCATTGACTGCCATAGTAGGGAAAATTGGTTTAAATGTTTTTGTTCTGTTGAGCACAAAAGATGATGTTTAGAAGAATCTAATGTAAACCATTGATTCTTTATTGTAAAGTCTTAGTAAATATAACTAATATACCAAATACATAATTTAAATGTTGAAGTCATCTGCATTACAACAGTATGAAAGTGATGAAAATATTCTTCTCATCATTAGAAATGATTTACTCATATTGCCGTTTTCAAATCTTTGTATGATAGATCATGGAGAATGCAGAAATCAACAACATCATTAAAATCGTGGGTCTGCAGTACAAGAAGAGTTATGAAGATCCAGAGTCCCTGAAGAGTCTGCGCTACGGAAAGATCATGATCATGACCGATCAGGTGGCGTTATCTCATATATCTACTAATTGACACAACAGACATGCCGTGTGTGTGTGTGTGTGTTAGTGAATCATGTGTGTGTTCAGGATCAGGACGGCTCTCACATCAAGGGTCTCCTCATCAACTTCTTCCATCACAACTGGCCGTCTCTGCTAAAGCACACCTTCCTGGAGGAGTTCATCACACCCATCGTAAAGGTACAAGACGCACACACACCACAGCCATTCAGAAGAATGCTTCGAACTTTCTCACCATGTCATTTCTTCTGCAGGCCGGTAAGAATAAACAGGAGATGTCCTTCTACAGCATCCCAGAGTTTGACGAATGGAAGAAACACACAGAAAATTATAAAACCTGGCACATCAAGTACTACAAAGGTTTGTGTTCTTTACGTTCCCTCTTTGAAAGATACTACGTCTAGAAACACGACTGCATGTTTCTCTAATCTGTTTTTCCAAGGTTTGGGTACCAGCACCAGCAAAGAAGCAAAGGAATATTTTTCCGACATGGAGAGACATCGAATCATGTTCAAATACAACGGCACTGAAGATGACGCGGCCATTACGCTGGTGAGCTTTAAACGTTTATTAGCAGATGTCACTTTGCTTAAATAGACACATTCATCAGATTTTTAAGACAGATTGCATGATGTGACGTTTTTAGGCGTTCAGTAAAAAGAAGACTGATGACAGAAAGGAGTGGTTGACCAACTTCATGGAGGACAGACGGCAGAGGAGGATGCATGGACTCCCAGAGGTGAACACACACACTGAAGAGAAATAATTGTTAGATGTTACCCAACATTGTGGCACCAGGGGTGGGGGGTTTGCTGTGGGGTGTTCGAAGATGCGGCCGTGTGCATGATGCATTCCAATTTTAGGTTTGAATTAGCAGCAATTTGGGAACCGCAATTGCTTGAATGAATGGTGGGTTCAGTATCTTTCTTCATAACACACAAAACTTCAAAAACACACAATGACATTTTCTATTTATAATAGTATACACCGACCTTAAAAAACAAATTACTATAGCACACACCGCAAAAAATAAGAGACGAATATACAAATTCTTAACGTCAAATAGGTTGCCTTTAACAAAGTGAATAATCACAACACACTTAAAGCAAAAAATTAAAGGAAGGAAGCGAAAATAAAAAACCTTTACGTTAAATAAGTTGCCTATATTAACAAAACGATTCACGACTTTGCTACACAGAGGATGCAGAGACCCAAGTAGGGTAAATGGTAAGTTTTTATGACAGTCCAATAACAGTAATCCACCAGGTGTCACCATCACCCACCTAAGGAGTCCGTGGGGAGAGGAACCACTTAGGGAGATCCTAAGCAGTACAGTCCACAGGAACCACGGGAGTCCAGCGGGATAGAACTCGACCCGATGATACTCACGGGAGAAAGGAAGTAGACCCTGTCCGGGAGATCCTGACCCACGAAGTGAGCACAGGAAGCATCCTACCCATCGGTAGAGTCTTTGACAGGAGTGGTGACCACTGGTGGAGAGATGACTGGGTGCAGGGAGCAGAACGAGAACTACAGAATAATCGAGCTGATAGAAACAGTCTAGGCACTGGAGACAACTAACAGGGAGGCTAGCTAGACTACGAGGTATAGAAAATCCGAAACTGGGTAAAGACGAAGAGACAAAGAACTAGGAGACAAAGAACTAGGAGACAAAGAACTAGGAGACAAAGAACTAGGAGACAAAGATCTAGGAGACGAAGAACTAGGAGACGAAGAACTAGGAGACCAAGGACGAAGAGACGAAGAACTAGGAGACGAAGAACTAGGAGACGAAGAACTAGGAGACCAAGGACGAAGAGACGAAGAACTAGGAGACGAAGGACGAAGAGACGAAGAACTAGGAGACGAAGGACGAAGAGACGAAGAACTAGGAGACGAAGGACGAAGAGACGAAGAACTAGTAGACAAAGAACTAGGCGACGAAGAAATAGGAGACCAAGGACAAAGAGATGAAGTACTAGGAGACGAAGAACTAGAAGACGAAGAACTAGGAGACCAAGGACGAAGAGATGAAGAACTAGGAGACGAAGAACTAGAAGACGAAGAACTAGGAGACGAAGGACGAAGAGATGAAGAACTAGGAGACAGAGAACTAGGAGATGAAGAACTAGTAGACAAAGAACTAGGCGACGAAGAACTAGGAGACCAAGGACAAAGAGATGAAGTACTAGGAGACGAAGAACTAGAAGACGAAGAACTAGGAGACCAAGGACGAAGAGATGAAGAACTAGGAGACGAAGAACTAGAAGACGAAGAACTAGGAGACGGAGAACTAGGAGATGAAGAACTAGGAGATGAAGAACTAGGAGACGAAGAACTAGGAGACGAAGAACTAGGAGACGAAGAAATAGGAGACGAAGAAATAGGAGACGAAAAACTAGGAGATGAAGAACTAGGAGACCAAGGACAAAGAGATGAAGTACTAGGAGACGAAGAACTAGGAGACCAAGGACGAAGAGATGAAGAACTAGGAGACGAAGAACTAGAAGACGAAGAACTAGGAGACGAAGAACTAGGAGACGAAGAACTAGGAGACCAAGGACAAAGAGATGAAGAACTAGGAGACGAAGAACTAGAAGACGAAGAACTAGGAGACGAAGAACTAGGAGACCAAGGACAAAGAGATGAAGAACTAGGAGACGAAGAACTAGAAGACGAAGAACTAGAAGACGAAGAACTAGGAGACGAAGAACTAGGAGACGAAGAACTAGGAGACGAAGAACTAGGAGACGAAGAACTAGGAGACCAAGGACAAAGAGATGAAGAACTAGGAGACGAAGAACTAGGAGACCAAGGACAAAGAGATGAAGAACTAGGATACGAAGAACTAGAAGACGAAGAACTAGGAGACCAAGGACAAAGAGATGAAGAACTAGGATACGAAGAACTAGAAGACGAAGAACTAGAAGACGAAGAACTAGGAGACGAAGAACTAGGAGACGAAGAACTAGGAGACCAAGGACAAAGAGATGAAGAACTAGGAGACGAAGAACTAGAAGACGAAGAACTAGGAGACGAAGAAATAGGAGACGAAGAAATAGGAGACCAAGGACAAAGAGATGAAGTACTAGGAGACGAAGAACTAGGAGACCAAGGACAAAGAGTCGAAGAACTAGGAGATGAATAACTAGGAGACGAAGAGACCAAGACCAAGGAGGAAGAGACGAAGACCAAGGCAAAAACAGCAAAGGCATTCATACACGCTATTGTAGTTTGGTCTTTAGCTAAACTATGTGATTTATTACTATAAAAGTTCTAAATTACACTGGGAGTCGGTGCCATGGTGGACAAGTGATGTAATCAGTAGGCGGGTGGACACCGTGTATCACAAGGCTAATAAATTAATAAAACTATCTCATCATAGTGTCACCTTAAAGCAGCTTTACATATATCTTACTGTTGTGTCATCAGTGTCTTGTAATAGAACATCAGATAATCACATTATTGACATTAAGTAACAATGTTTGTACATTGCTAACAATAACTTGTATGATTTATATTTATAAATACATCATTTACAAATTGTAAAACAGTTTTATTTCCCTTCTGTGGTTGCTCACATTGGTCATTCTGTTTCTTATTACAGCAATACCTGTATGGCACCATGACACGACACCTGTCCTACAACGACTTCATCAACAAAGAACTGATCCTGTTCTCAAACTCTGACAACGAGAGATCTATTCCCTCACTTGTTGATGGTGTGTTTATCTTCAGTCCTGCACTTATAGCTGCTTATTTTTAGCTACAGCGACAAATTACTTTACAATTATTTTTTATGCAGGTCTGAAGCCGGGTCAGAGGAAGGTCTTGTTCACTTGTCTAAAGAGAAATGATAAGAGGGAGGTGAAGGTGGCCCAGCTGGCCGGATCTGTGGCTGAGATGTCAGCGTACCATCACGGCGAAGTTTGTAGCAACCATTTCATTACATGTATTTATCTATCATTTATTGACCTCAAAACATGAACTAAGTGATGGTCAATATAGCGTGCACACCATACACACGCAGAGTTCTACACATTGCCAGTGTGGGTAAAAAGTTACAGCAGTGCAGTTAAACATGTATTGATTGCTTGTACAGAGATATTGTCTGAAACTGAGAAAGATATATCATCTCGATGAAATGTGACACTATGTTGAGTAACATAGGCAAGCTTTGTAAAGGTATAGAAATGTTTTGTAAAAGTGGAAGGGACCCAGGATAGAGCCCTGCGGCACGCCAGTGGTGTTCACTGCACTCTTTCATTAAGCTCTACAGTAAGTTTCAAGGCTTTATAGTGCAGATGACCAGAAACTAGTATGTGTGTCAGTCGAGACAGTTTTGTACCACACATACTGCACCTGCATTTTCAGTTTGGCTACAGTACTGCAGGCTGTACCAGTGAACCTATTATTAAGGCCTTTTATATAGTGAAAGCAACGAAAACATTTATTTTATTCATGTTATCTGCAGCAAGCTCTGATGATGACCATCGTGAATTTAGCCCAGAACTTTGTGGGCAGCAACAACATCAACATTCTTCAGCCTCTTGGTCAGTTCGGTACCCGAATCAATGGCGGTAAAGATGCTGCCAGCCCTCGTTACATCTTCACTATGCTCAGGTAAGACTCGTTAGCGTCATTGATAATTTCTGATGATAATAAAGCTTACACACTGAGGTCTTAGTGACGCATTGGTTAATGTTTCTATCTTCTCTCAGTCCATTGGCCAAACTGCTGTTTTCTTCTTTGGACTCCAATCTGCTGAAGTTCTTGTATGACGACAACCAGAAGGTGGAGCCGGAGTGGTACATACCCATCATTCCCATGGTGCTGGTGAACGGAGCGGAGGGCATCGGTACAGGCTGGGCCTGTAAGATCCCTAACTATGACCCACGAGAGATTGTCAACAACATCAACCGTTTGCTTAACCACCAGGACCCCCTTCCCATGGTAATAACAACAAAAGTAACACACAGGAGCAACCCTTATATTGTTTGTGTGAAAGGACCGTATTACAAGGTTAAATATGTTGTAAAAATAAACAGTAGGGTTTATGTTAGTGTGATTGCGTTTCATCTGTGTGTGTGTTTGTGTGTGTTCATCAGCTGCCGCGCTACAAGAACTTTAAAGGTGTGATTCACGAGCTGGGACAGAACCAGTATTTGGTGAGCGGGGAGGTGTCTGTCCTGGACAAAAACACCATTGAGATCATTGAGCTGCCCGTTCGCACATGGACTCAGGTAACGTGTGGACGTCAGGACTTTGGGTTCAGGATAACTGGTGCGCTGCTGCTGATGTCTGACATGCTTCTCTCTCTCTTTCAGGCGTATAAGGAGGCGGTTCTGGAGCCCATGCTTCAGGGAACAGATAAAACTCCTCCCCTGATCTCAGACTATAAAGAGTATCACACAGACAGTACAGTAAAGTTTGTGGTGCGTATGACAGAGGAGAAGTTGGCACAGGCGGAGGCAGCCGGTCTTCACAAAGTCTTCAAACTGCAGTCCTCTCTCACCTGCAACTCCATGGTACGGATCAGAAGACAAGTCACTTTGAATGGTCTTGCTGAAATGTTTTGATGATGTGTGTGTGTGTGTGTGTGCAGGTGCTGTTTGATCACATGGGCTGTATGAAGCGTTACGAGTCCGTTCAGGACATTCTCAAGGAGTTCTTCGAGCTGCGTCTGCACTATTATAAACTGAGGAAGGACTGGCTGGTGGGCAGTCTGGGTGCTGAAGCGGCCAAACTCTCCAACCAGGCTCGATTCGTCCTGGAAAAGATTGAAGGGAAAATTTCAATCGGTGAGATGTGATTTGAAGGAGCTGTTATGGCAGTGAGCAAAACGATGTGTATCGCCGTCTATCTGAAAGGTGTGTTTTATATTGACAGAGAACAAGTCAAAGAGAGAGTTGATGCGGATGCTGGTGCAGAAAGGATTTGAATCAGACCCGGTCGCTGCGTGGAATAAAGCTCAGGAGAAGGTAATTCTGAATGGAGACGCTGAGACAGACACTTCATTCAATATATTTACATTTACATTGAGTCATTCAGCAGATGCTTTTATCCAAAGCGACTTACAAAGAGTTCAGGGAGCAATAAGCTATATGTCATAAAAGAGCAATAGTACAATAGGTGCTAATACAAAGTTACTAGTTTCAACAAAAACCTGTTAAGAGAAAGAGGGTTAGTGTACCTTTTTTTCTCTGTCCAGTTTTCACAGAAGAGATGAGTTTTAAGCAGTTTTTTGAAGGTTGTGAGAGATGTGGTTGACCGGACCGCATTGGGAAGAATGTTCCACCAGGAAGGAGTTGTGAAGGAGAATGAGCGGGAAAGGGATTTAATGTCCTTATGAGAAGACAATATATACTGTATACATACTGCAGATCATGTTCATATAGAACCATCACTGTACAAGGTTAAGTTTCTACAAAATATTTGATAAAAGCAGCAATGTGAGAGCGTAGGTGCTTTCATTCATAAGCAGCAGTTTAAGCAGTGATAAACAGCCTTATCTCCTCTCATGTGGGGTCTGGTGATTGATGTGGTGTTGTGTAGTCGTAGCACACGCTCACTGTGTGTGTCTGTTTGTGATTGCTTGTGTTAATGATGTCAGTCACTGGAGGACGAGGATGGTGCCGGGAATGACAGTGACAGCTCGCTGGACTCGGGCTCGTCGTCCGGACCAAACTTTAACTACATTCTTAACATGCCCCTGTGGTGTTTGAGCAAAGAGAAGGTGGAAGATCTCCTCAAACAGAGAGACGTGAAGGTACAGCACTGAAACCATTACACTCGCCTCAGAAATGTGTTCTGTCACAATTTACTCATGATCAATCTCCACTGAGAACAATGAAAGCAGAGACAGTCGAGCTCATGAAAGTACTTTAGAATGAATCTGTGAATACACACATGAGTGAGGGCCGTGTGTGTCTGCGTCATACAGAGATCAGAACTGAATGAACTCCAGAAGAAGATTCCTGAAGATCTGTGGAGAGAAGATCTGGCCGTCTTCATAGAGGAGCTGGATGTGAGTCTCCTAACAGAGTGACACTCATCATGACCCCAGTGTTTGTGAGATCTTCATGTGTGTGTGTGTTTGTATCTCAGCGCTTGGAGGGGCAGGAGAAAGAGAGCGTGACTGCGGGCAAGGCCGTGAAGCTGGTGAAAGGGAAGGTGGGCAAACCCAAAGTGAAGAAGATGCATCTGGAGGAAACTCTGCCGTCTCCGTTCGGCCGCAGGATAGAACCTCAGATCACACAGGCCATGAAAGCAGACGCCTCCAAGAAACTCAGCAAGAAGAAGAAGGTAAACATCTATCTGTGTGTGTCACACGAGGGCTGTCGGAGAGCTCAGTGTTCTTTCTCATGTGTCACAGGGTGAAGCAGACCCAGCGGTGAAGTTGGAGTTCGATGAGGACGGCGCTGTGGCCTCGAACGGAGGAACAGCAGAGAATTCTCTTATTTCACCCTCAGGTCTGCCCAACCCTGGAGCCGGAGCAAAAGCCAAAGCCCCGAGAGTCAAGAGAGAGAAGAAAGAACCTGGTGAGAACAGACCTTAGTGTTTCAACTCATCATCATCATCATCAGGATGTCTGTGATGCAGATGTGTGTCTAACCCTCTCTCAGGTACTCCGAGACAAAGGAAACCCGCTGGTGTTAAAGGCACGGGCAAGAAAGTGAAGAAGAGGAACCCGTGGTCAGAAGATGAAAATGATGATGAGAAATCTGATAGTGAGCTGGATGAAAGTGGACCTGTCATTCCCAGAGACACCACAGCCAGACGAGCGTCAGGTCAGTGCCTTCCTCCACATACACGTGTATCTTCCTTCATCAGTGAAACTGAACTCATGTGTGTGTGTGTGTTACAGCCGCGAAGGCCAAGTACACATTTGACTTCTCGGAGGAGGAAGATGATGGTGATGAAGAACAGGACAATGATGCTTCACGCTCTCCAGTTCAGACCTACAGAACAAATCCAGCAGAACAAAACAATAATGTTGATGAAGATGATAATGATGATATATTCCCTCCAAAAACAACATTCACCTCGTATGTACATCTGCATCACTTCACTTCACTCTGAGAAATAGAAATATTCATCTGCTGCTCGTGTCTCAGCCATATCACCCTGTAGCCCAAGACAGTTGCCCACTGGAGCTAAGCCCGGTCAGTGCCTGGATGAGAGGCCTCCTGGGAAAGCTAGGTTGGTGCTGGAAGAGGTGTTAGTGAGTCCAGCAGGGGCGCTCATCCTGTGGTCTGTGTGGGTCCTTATGCCCCAGAACAGTAACTGGGACATCCTGACTCTCTTTGGTCATTAGAAATCCCAGGATGTCCTTTGAATCAGAGTGGGGTGGCCAGATTTGTCCCTATACATCATCATGGCCTCCTAATCATCCCCATATGGACTAATTGGCTTGGTATCTCTGTCTCCTCTCCACCAATAAGCTGGTGTGCGGTGTGTGATATGGCTGCCGTCGCATCATCCAGGTGGTTGATGTAAAGCACCATATGAACGATTATTATACCTAGTGTATTAAGGACTAGTATTCCTGTCAGTGTGCTATTTGGGACTAAACTGGCTAGTAACTTGAGTACACAGTTAGTTTATAGCTGTTTTTCATATAAAGTAGACTGAAATATATATGAAATAAATCGGTAATATCAACGTATAGTAATATTTTAGATTAACTGAGGTATACTAGAAGCACACTATCTTGTAAGGGCATACAGAATTTTATACAGCATTATTTTCCTCAGCACAAAACACATATGTCATGATATATGATTTCAATTGTAATGTTTTTATGCAGCATTGTGGTGTTTCACTAGTATTGACAGTAATGAGTCTTTATAGGTCCGTGTCAGCAGTGAAGAAAGAGACGGAGAGTGTGTTCTCATCTAAAGCCACATATGCTGACAAGAGCAGTGATGACGGTACGTGTGTGTGTGTGTGTGAACGTGTCATTCAGTTGTATGCTGGTGTATATGTCGTGTTCATGTTGTTGTTGTGATTTGTGGATCAGATGTGAAGTCAGACAGTGATGATGAGCGGCCTCCAGTCTTCTCATCATATTCCAGCACGTCTGCCGTGGACAAACCAACAGCAAAGAAAGGTAAACATCCCCACACGGCCACCAGAGGGCGTCCTATCACACAACAGACTACATGTGTGCACTTATTACACAAACATAATGTTAGAACATCAGGAGAATCTGTTTGACTCACACTTTCTGTCACAACAAGTTTGAAGTGACTTCATTTGAGATGTTATGTTAGATGTGATTAGCTTTACTGAACTATGCTGTAACCCTCTCTCGTAAGCCTACACGCATTGCTTTGAATCTCTCTTCACCAACAGATGAAGACCTGCTTTACAGATGACATAAAGTACAGCTGAAGAGTTTGGTTCCTTTTGGTTTTTATTATGTTACTTTGCTGTATTCTTTGAGTTATTATGGCTCAAATCAACTGCAGTTTGATTGAAATGAATTGGGCTGCACAAGTTACCTCACTTTGGAACCAAACTCTTCAGAAGATGATGATGATGATGATGTCATTAATTACCACCTGTTTGTCTCTTCTCTATCTTAAATGTGTGATTCTCAGTGATGACCACTGTGTGTTTGTGCGTGTGCATAGTGTGTGTGTGTGTGTCGGTCTTCTGTGTTTTCACCTTTTTAGTTTTTTCTTGAATGTTTTGCTTCTTGTCAATATGTTTCTTGTACAGCTGCTTTGTAACAATGACTTTACTTTTCTAGCTCCAGCTAAGAAAGCTACAGACGCAGCATCTAAACCGAAGAAAGCACCATCGAAAGCCAAAAAGCCCAATACATCCGTGTGGGACTCTGACTCAGACACGGCTGTTAAAAAACCTCCAGCAGCAGCAGCAGCAGCATCAGCATCAGTGAAGGGTGTCAGTAAAGGACGAGGTAGAAAGAGAAAACAGTCGAGCTCAGAGGAGGATGAGTATAGCCCTGTGAAGAAGACTGGAAAAAACACCACCACCAGCAGCAGCAGCGGCAGGGTGAGGACAATAAGAATAAACACAACTCATCATGTTTCACTTTGACTTTGGGTTCTCATGTCGTGTGTTAATCGGCTTCTAGAAAATGAAGAAAGCGTCTGACGATGATGACGACGATGATGCCGGCATGAACAGTTTCAGTCGATTGGACACGGGCAGAGATCGCTCCGGCCGAGCTAAGAAAGAAGTCAAGTACTATGTAGATTCGGATAATGATAATGATGATGATGATGGCGACAACGACATGTTTGTCTAGACACACACAAACACACAAAACAGACGCTTGTTGAAGAACACATTAAGTGTCTCTGCCCAGCAGAACTTTTGTACATTTACCCTCCATTTTATTTGTTTTTTTTAAGCGTGATGTTTAATTCTTTCTACTGTGTAGCTGTTTTACTCTTTTTATTATTGTTATTATTATTATTATTGGTATTATTGTTATGATACATTGACAATGTTGTTTTTTTAATCATTGAAGTGAATTCGTCTGAGCAGCTTTTAGACGTTTAGGCCGCTGTGCTTCAGGACCTTTTAATGGTTTAAAATGAGAAATGATGAACCTTTTTGAGACAACTTGGAAATAAATATGAAATGTAAATTATTCCTTGGTGTCAGAAACATTCATTTAGCAACTTAAACTAAGCTTACACGAGAGCAGCCTGTAAAAATCATTTCTCTATGCATTTGATATTTAAGCAATAACATCATGGTCCTCCTACAACACGTAAAAGAAAAAAGAGCTTCATTTATAATCACTTCGATTGTCCGATTTCTCTTAGCTGTTGATGTTCAAATCACCAAAACAGACACACCTGCCCCCATCCTTCACTTTCGTCAGCGCTCGGCTCGACTCATGTCCGTCATGTGCACTGTGGACCTCGCTGCTGATTGGCCACAAGGTTGTTTTGGTACTCGGCCCGACTTTGTCTAAGTCCAAGCGCCTTCGGGAAATGGGACACCCTGTTTTTAATGTATTTGATATATAATACAGGAACATTTGACAAATGGCCTAGATCACATACGAAGCATTTCTCTGTCTAAAGACCTTCACACAACTTTATTTTAAAATAAATACAATTTTATTGTTTTGCCAGAAGGTTTGATGATAAGGAGATGAACAAAAGCGTTGTTATATACAAACAAGACTGAAGCAAAACAGATGTGTTGTCAACAGACACACACTTGGATGAGGAGGGACAGAATGCTCTTGAATTGTCATTGTCCAAACCCTTCGGGTCCGTAAGTTCATTACACAAGCAAATCTCATGCTGAAGAGCATGACACAATTATAAAAGAGCATGAAGGATTCTTTCAGTAAAAAAGGTCATCCGTTTCCTCACAAGCTTCCAGTTCAAATGTTTCTTGAAACGAGAAAAGAAACCTAAAGGGCTGTTTCATCACGTCCCTTTCATGACGTTTGTTTGAGATCAGCAGACATTATGGCAACAGTAACAACATGATATTATTATTATTTTTAGTCAAAACTCAGATCACATTCAACACAATACAAGATGATTTCAACTTCAGATTCTGAAAGTGTCTAGTATAGTGAATATGACGTTGAAATTGAACCTAAATAATAAAATAAGACTTGACCCATAAATGATGATCTGTCATGATTTACTCCACTTCCAATTGTTCTTCCATGAAACACAAACAGTCCTGGACACTGGTTACTTGTGCCGATGGCTCTGTTCCATGCAATGACACATATGAAACAGTTCTCTGATTCTGCTTTACAGAAAGAAGTCATACCTGTTTGTACCAGGTCGAGAAATGATGACAGAATATTATTATAATGTGAACTAACCCCTTTCAACATTGATAGTTTACAGCGGTAATGACGGGAGGATTGTAAATGCTTAAGGAAACTGTTGGTCAATGTTAAAAAAGACATTTGTTCACTGCAAAGACGCATGCAGCCTCAACACAAAACACAGAAAAACATGACGTGACGTACAAAATCAAAATACTGCATAACATCTTCTTCACATTCATGAGATGAGAACTGATCTTCTCACTTCTAAAGTCGGTTAATGTCAATGTGTGTTTCAGGAACTTTTGAATTGAAAACCCATTTGTGGAGTAAAAAAGTGGAATGTTTTTGCTGCAGTTTTCCATTCGATCAAAGGGATTCGACATCTGTCAAGCAGCAAAAAGTACAAGCACTTGTGGACTATAATCCTCTAATGCAGCAAGTTCTGCTCCCATAACTGATGAGTTGTACAGTATGTGACATCATGTTGTGAAATATCTGTGAGCTGAAGTGCTTTTTGTCTTTTTTGGAGTTTGACATCCCAATTCCCTTTCATCCAATGCAAACACAGAATGTCAGTCATACAGGTTTAAATTGGGATTTCTTCTTTTGGGTGAACGTGGAATGATGGTCCTGTATGACTTGATAAGAGTTCACAGACAGAAACATGACCTCCAAAAGAAAAGTCAAATATGGACAGTTAATCATGTCAAGTAATATTGACAGTACTCTCAAGAGTTCAGTTTAAGTGCAATGAGAGATTACGGACGCAGAAAAACATTCAAAGCCTTCGTGTTACACTGAATCTGATCACAAATCAGCCAAACACAGACACTCAGAGACACTTGTATTTCAATAAGAGGTATTTTACAAACTCATGATCAGTTGATATAAAGCTGATCTGAGCTGAAGGCTGTCCCGTCACCCTGTCAAGATAATTCACTTGAAATAAAAAACACAATCTGCTCGCTGTATGAGTTTATCAGCCGCGCTGCAGAGGATTGCAATGTCCCGTAGATTTACTGCAAATAAAGACACTTCCATGAAAGATTATCCGTGATCCTGGTCACCGAACCCATGTGCGCTTAGAGTCAGCCAGACGGATGAGACATTCCATAAAAACCTGCCGAACATGACACACGCAAGCGTCAGATGATGACAAAGTGTTTCACTGCTTACACTTCTCTTTTGAAGAGAATCTGTCACACATTTCTAGTCTTCTTTCTCTTTCTCGTGTAGAATTAGGGCTGTCACCGTTATTCATCTACTGAATAGAAGCATAAATCAATAAAGGCATCAGAAGTGTTTTTGGCCAATGAGTGTCATGACCGTCATGTGCTGAACACAAAGATGCTGTTTTACACTCTTTTAAACACAACCGTTTAAAGGTCTGTCGAGAGCTTTGTGTGAGGACATCACAATCACATCACTTTGTGTCATCACAAACGATGCTTTTTGTTCTTATTTGAGGTGGACAGCTCCAGTCTTGACTGTATGTTTTAAAAACATCTCTTGAGTTCCTCTGAAGTCATAAGGGTTTGGATTTACACATTGATGATTTTCATTCCTTTAACTGTATTACTTCATTCTTCCAGTAACACCCATGTAGTGTGAAAACAAGTAGCAGAAAGAGTTAATCTACTACAGGACCGGTTGGAGTCTTCACCTCAAGACTTCCTCCATATGACGGCCTAAAACCATAGATATAGACTTACGGGTGCAATCCGAGCAGTCTGGCTGTATATGTAGAAAACGAAACAGCTTTAAATATACAAACAAATGTCAAATATTAGACTTCCATAACGTCTATATGCAAGAACGTTCTAAATAGGTGCAATTATATAAGTGTATCATGGAGTCGAGCTCCTTTTTAAACGGGACGTACTGCATCGACTGATTATAAAGACAATGTAAAAAGCACCACTAAATATATCATAGAAACAGAGACATATGATGATATGTACAATATATGCAACAGCTTGACTGAGAGAAAGAGCCGAATCACTTATTCAAAGTAAGAGCTTATCATGCACATGAAGAAATGCATACAGGAGACCTGAGGAGGTTCACATCTGTCACAACCGTTGATAGCAGTAGAATTTGATTCTTCAGTCGTGTTTGTAATGTTTTTACACCTTTAGGCCATTATCTTTATCATTATATATAAAGTACTAAACATAGCGGAGGGCTCCGAGGTCCACCTGTACTGTGCAAAGGAGTGTCAGACAGTCTGAGGTTCCACATGCCTGTAGTTCTAGGGTTCCTCACTGGAGGATCCAGCTCCAGAGCTATCGGTGGGCTCCGGAGAGGGGGCGGAGGGCTTGGGGCTGCTGTTCTTCCCTGTGCTGCTCCTCTCTGTGGAGTTCTGTCCATCCTGACCCTCAGAGTTCTCTAGCATCTCCTGGATAAGAGGAGGCATTGATCCTGGAATCTCCATCTTTAGAGAGATCACTCGCTCCGCACCTGCAGGAAACAGTCCTTGTGAATTCTGTCACTATCAAGATGGTCAGGCATTTTATCTCTCAAATCTTTTTCACTTGTTGTAAATGAGGAAATGTTATATAAAGCTCCAGTCAAAAATGGAGTGCCACAAGGATCTGTTTTAAGCCCCACCCTTTTCTCCTTATACATGATTCCTCTGGGAGATATTTCAGGGCTTCAGACTGAAAGTGGATTTGGGCTTATTAAATATTGGCTTATTTTATAAATGTCAGTAAAAGACTATAGTGAAATGATGCTGTTTCCAATTAACCAGTTTAATGCGTCTAAAG
>NC_136784.1:20620520-20763020 GCF_947034865.1 Barbatula barbatula | reverse complement strand
GGGATGCCTAAAGGGGTGGTGCAACGGTGTGTCATGCATTCTGACTTCTTTACAATGTTAAACGTGTTGTCTTCTCATGGTTAACATGGTCAACTTGTCAAAAAACTAGTTGGACGTATTACGTAGTATTTCTGTGCTCGATACACTCTCCAGTGTTCGTACAGGTTTCGGAAAGTATTTTCGAACCTGAAACATTGTTACATAACAACTTAGTGCCTTATTGGACAATTCTACTGGAAAAGCACGAGGCAAGCGCACGCATCAACCATGGAGAGCGGGAGAAGGAGCATCCACACAAGTCACTTTCACTTATGTGCAGGAGAGATGGAGAGAGCACTATGTTTGCAAAGTTCAGCTGTGTTGTTTGTTCGCTGCGTTTGGGTGATGAATGTTATATAAATGGTGGATATAACGCTGGATTTGGAGATCGTTTGAAACTTCTAGATGGAGCGCCGGCCCCAGTGCTAAAAGATTCTGGACATGAACCGCAGGCAGTAAGTGAAACTGATGTCTGTGTTTTTTTGGCAATATGTGCGCACATGCTTTAGTAACTGCCTCCCCCCACACGCGTTTCATGTTTTCGGAAGTAATCGTACAGCTGTATCTGTCTTTTATAAATGTGATCAAACTAAAGACTCCACAGATATTTGAAGGGTGTGATACTATTCTGTAAATACTCAAGATTAACATGAGATTTGCAGAAACTGTCTGAATTAGGGCCACTTTAAAAACTGAAGAGAGAATGAAGGTCAGACTATTTATAGAGGCTCCCTCTCTCTTGAACTGATAGTTCGGGTGCTGTGATGGCTGATTAGATTCAACTTTATTGTCATTACACATGTACAAGTACAGGGCAACGAAATGTAGTTTAGGTCTAACCAGAAGTGCAATAGCAGCAAGTGCGGGATATACAGTGTAAGTAGTTTACAGATGGGTATGTACAATGAATATTATATACAGGTCGCTATTACTATAAAAAGGAAATTAACAGATGGGTATATACAATGATAAGTTATAGCAGTTATAAAAGTAGTGCGATGGATACAGAGTAATGCAAATAAATGATGTACAAAAGCTATATAAATAACATTGCAGCGGAAGTTATTGCATATTTAGTTGAAGTACTGGAGTGCAATGATGTGTGTGTAAACAGAAGGGACTGCAATGAAAAGTCAGCAGAGCAAATGAGCATACCGGTAGTGGAAATGAACAGTCTGGTAGTGCAAATGAACATATATGTTATGTGTAGACAGTCCATTAGTGCAAATAACAAAACTTTGGCCAGGTGTGCAGTGAGGGGGAGAGGAGAGTGGAATGGTAAATGAGGCCAGTGGGATCAGCGAGGGTCAGAGTTCAAGAAGGAGACAGCTCCGGGAGAAAAGCTGTTCTTCAGTCTGCTGGCTGGTCCGGAGGTATTTGAAATGCCTGCCGGAGGGCATGAGAGAAAACAGTCTTTGGGCAGAGCAGAGAGAGATAATTAAGAATACTGCCAGCTCTACGCAGTAGGGATGAGCGAGTACAGCATTATCTGTATCTGTATCTGTTAACCATATGAATTATCTGTATCTGTACTCGGACTGGGCGGGGCCTAACCTGGAAGTGGGCGGGGTTTAACCCGGAAGTGGTCGGGTTGTCTTGAAAGGGGCGGGGCTTTAACCAGTATGTTATTTTTAATCATGCAATTGCTATGGGTTGATCAGAAATTGTTATATTTATTGCTGATTAGAAAACTATTTACATGACAGCATCAGCATTGAGCTTCAGATCAATGGTTTTGATCACGATAACAAACGAACTATAATAAGTACTGCAAAAAAACCCAAAATAAAAACAAACCTGAAGCTGTAGAAACCCTAAACGTTAACGGAAAAGACCCGCGAACCTGAGTGACTGAGGGAGAGACAGAGAGAGAAAGAGAGCTGTTCTCTTCTCAGCGTTCTGTGTGTGAGTGAGTGAGCAGAGCGGGACACAGCAAATCTGTATGTGTAAGGGAGGGGCGCGGTGACTAGCCTATCACAGAACGCAGACACAGTCAGCTACCTAATGAGGATTTTTATTCCATCCGAGCACAGATATTGACTCGTATTACTCGTATAATACTTGTACTCGGCAAATATGCTTTATCCGTACCGGATACTCGTTTCAGCAGAGTATCCGGCTCAACTCTACTACGCAGAGAGCATTTCCTCTGGATGTCCTCAATGGCTGGAAGTTGAGTCCCTGTGATGCGCTGGGCTGTTTTCACCACCCGCTGCAGTGCCTTGTGCTCTGCAACAGAGTAGCTCCCATACCATACTGTGAAACAGTTGGTCAGGATGATTCCTATTGCGCAGCGATAGAAGCTCACCAGAATAGCCGGTGACATCTGGTTCTTTTTTAATGTCCTCAGGAAGGCTGGTGAGCCTCTTGACCAGGCTGGAGGTGTTAGTTGACCAGGACCGGTCTGCCGAGATGTGGATCAACAGCCATCCCATTGATGTGGATGGGGTCATGTGTGCCTCTTGACTCTTTCCCAAAGTCCACAATGAGCTCCTTTGTTTTGGTGGTGTTAAGGAGCAAGTTATTGTCAGTGCACCAAGTGGCCAGGTGCTGGATCTCCTCCCTGTAGGAAGTCTCATTTTCGTTGCTGATGAGAGGGATAACTGTAGTATCATCGGCAAACTTGATGATGGAGTTAGATCCGTTCACAGGCCTGCAGTCGGAGGTGAAGAGGGAGTAGAGGAAGGGGCTTAGCACACAGCCCTGTGGTACACCAGTGGTGAGTGTGATGGTGGTGGAGCAGATGGAGCCTGATCGAACATGCTGGGGTCTGTTGTTCAGAAAGTTGAGCTATTAGCTTGGAATCGATGACAGTGTTGAATGCTAAGCTGAAGTCAACAAACAGCATTCGTGCATAAGTGTTCTTATTGTCCAAGTGTGTGAGTAGAGAGTGCAGTGCCATGGAAACTGCATCCTCTGTGCTCCTATTGCGAGAGTCCTTCAGGTTGGCTAGGACCAGCCCCTCAAAGTATTTCATATTAATGGGTGTGAGTGCTACATGGCGATAGTCGTTTAGGCACATTGGACAGGAGTATTTGGCACTGGTACAATAGAGGTAGTTTTAAAGCATGTTGGCACAGTTGCTTGGGCAAGAGACAGGTTGAAAATGCCTGTAAAAACCCCAGCGAGCTGCTCTGCACAAGCCCTGAGTACACGTCCAGGGATATTGTCTGGTCCAGCAGCTTTGTGCGAACAGATCCGGCTCAGTGCATTGATAACATCTATCGAGGAGAGTGCGATTGGTGGGTGGTCAGCTGAGGATTTCTCTATTATCTTTCTCAAAGCAAGAATAAAAGTCATTAAGCTCGTTCTTGAAAGGGACATCAGCTGCTGGAGTGGGGTGGCTGGGTTTGTAGTCACTGATGGCCTGTATGCCCTGCTAGATGCGTCGAGTGTCTGAGTTGGAAAAGTGCTCCTCTATCTTTAGCTTGTAGTAGTGCTTGGCCTCTTTGATGCTCTTCTTCAGGTTAGCTCTGGATGGGCTGTAGGCTTGTACATCACCTGATCTGAAGGCAGTATTGCGTGCTTTCCAGTCCGTCTGTAGTAACCTTTCCTGGAGAGTTAAGTCTGCCCCCGCAGGCCACGCTTTGATGGTCCTTACTGACGGTATAACACGATTGATGAGGGGTGACATGACTGTCCCAGGTGTGTGTGTGTGTGTGTGTGTGTGTGGGGGGGTTTACAGCGTAAGCTCCCACCATGTTTGTGTAAACATGGTCCAAAGTTTTGTTTCCTCTGGTGTTACAGGAAACATCCTGGTGAAGTTTTGGGAGCACTGTCTTTAAGTGAAAGTTATTAAAATCCCCAGCAATAATAAACTCAGCTTCCAGGTAAGCAGTCTATTGTTTACTGATGGCCGCATGAAGTTTGTTCATAGCAAGCTTGGCATCAGCATCCGGGGGAATGTAAGTTGCAGTTATAGTAGTGGAAGTGACACATTTATCCATGAGATACTCTAGGTTAGCTGAGCAGTGTCTCCCAACAATAACATAATTCGTGCACCAAGCTTTGTTCATGCACAATCCTCCACATCTGGTCTTACCGGAGCCATCTGCCGTTCTATCTGCCTGGAGCCAGTGGTGTCCTGCTAGCTCAATAGCATTGTCAGATATGCAGCTGTGTAGCCATGTTTCTGTGAAGATCATAATATTACTGTTCAAAAGTCTCTTGCTGTGAGTGACGCAGTCCATGCCCAGGGCTGACAAAGGACGTGGCGACTCTACAAAAATATTAATGATAATCTTAAATCTAATAATTGTTTTATTTTGCCTTGTTGTGCAGCACTGTCGAGCTTGTCCAGAGGCTGCAGCTTTTGCCAGAGGGGAACTGGAATCCCCTGGTTAGGCCTGGGTTCCCTCTGAGATTTTTTTCTAATCCAATGGAGTTTTGGGTTCCTCGCCACCACTTGCATACTGTTTTGCACAGTTTACCTGGCCGGGGGGGGGGGCTGCTAGAATTATAAAGTTTTATTTAATTAACACTGCACATAGGAATTTAACCTTACATAACCTTATATGTTTTGCCTATAGTCAATGTTTTCTTGTTCAACTGCTCTGTAACAACGAAAATTGTAAAAAGCGCTATATAAATAAGCTGACTTGACTGAAGCGGGCACTGCTAAGGATTCTGGAGGATTCAGTGAGATGATGGAAGCATGGGGCCCCTGAGGGGGCGGTTGCTGTGACAATACTGTCTTCTAGATGAGTTGTGTTTGCTGCTGCAGAACGTGTAAGGATGCACAGGCCTCTGTGGGGGTGGTCGCTGCTCCGATACTGGCCTCTAAGCAAGTGATGTCTGCTGCTTCAGGACGTAGCACGGGCCCCTGTGGGGGTGGGGTTGCTGCTTTGATGCTGGCCACTGAGTGATGACTACTGCTGGAGGCACGGGCCCCTGTGGGGGTGGGGTTGCTGCTGTGATGCTGGCCACTGAGTGATGACTACTGCTGGAGGGTTTGGTAAGGCTGGATGGGTGAATGGAGGTTGAATATGTATATGAAATTGTCTCTTTTGAGTTGATCTGTCTTACTATGATTAATCTGAAGGCCAGAGTGAACTAGCATCGAGCCTGTGGGCGGTGTGCGTGGAGTGGTAGCCACTCCGAAGTGTACATTTACATTTAGGCATTTGGCAGACGCTTTTATCCAAAGCGACTTACATTGCATTATCCTATACATTTTACATAGGTAATTCCCTGGGTTCAAACCCACAACCTTGCGTTGTTGAAGCAATGCTCTTACCACTGAGCTACAGGAAAGGGTAAGGGTAGAAATGCATCAGGTCAATATGTCCAAAGTTATAGGTTGACTTGTGTCCGGGAGGGTGGGTTGAGTTTTTTGGATTCCTTTGAAGAGCATGGAGGCTTGAGAACTGGCTATAGTTGGGGAGGTTGAGTTGAAAATGAGATTGTGGAAAAATTGGATTCCGCTTAGGTACCTTTTTAATTGAGCTGGCTTGAAGGTTTTTGATGATTATTAAGGAAGGATATGAATGAAGTGATGATAAGCAGAGAGAACTCGGAAAAGGGCATGTTTTATGCCCAGCGGAATGACTTAAAACTCCTCCATGTGGTTAGTTTAGACTGAAGAGTCCTGGAGTAGATGGCTTGGATAATAGAATGAGGGAGAAGAGTTCTTAGTGGGTGATTTAGAAGAATATCATTTCCGAATAAAGAGGTACTGGTGCCAGCAGTCTGAATTTCTTGAAGGCAAACGGTAAATAGCATTGCGTATTTGGTTTAAAGAGCTGGGAAGATGTTAAGCAGTAATAATGAATTGATCACAAGCTGACATCCAGGTGAGGCGTCTAAGGAATGGCATCAGTGCGGGAGAATGGGAACGGCCTTTATTGATGCAGTGCACTGTCGCTTCGTTGTCGCAATGGATGGTAATGCTGGAAGCGGACCACTCATTCCCCCACAAAAAGCTGCGACTACCAGATGGTATAGCTCGAATAAGGCTGAGGATGTGAGTGACTGCAATAATTCTAGAAACTGGAGGGCCACGTGGAGACAAACCAGCATACTTGATAATATCCTCCAAAAATCCTCCAAGCATTAGTAATCAATCGGATGTCGGTCGACGAGGGAGGGCATGCTATTGTAAAAGAAAGACAAACCGTTCCATTGATTGAGGAATTTTATCCACAAACTTTTTCTGGTTAGGGTTATTAAGTCCTCTAAGGAGTGAGCTGAGGAAGCGAGGGTGAGGAGGTGCCAAACAAACGGGCGACCTTGGGGGATGATACGCATTGCGAAATAGAGGTGGCCGAGAACGGATAATAGGGTTTGCATTTGGCACAAAGGGGGTTGCATAGGAGAGTGGAAGCAATCAAAATTTATCTATCAAGGAGAGTTGGTGTTTGATCGGGCTGTTAATATGGGGAATTACGGACCTGCCTCTGCTTTCCTGTGGCCTTCAACGGAGTGGTGGGTTGTGCCTTCAGGGAATCCAACTGCAGGGAGGTGTACAAACCACACAGTTCAGCCTTGTTCATCCGTCGGAAAATTGGACGTCTGCATTGATTAGCACTTGATGTAATCCTAGGACAGACCACTTTTCGATAGGCGGAACGGAGGGGAGGATGGACGCGTAGGAGGACGCTGGAGACACTGATGGCTGCCTGGAAGGGACCACGGGCTTGTCTGAGGTATCCTGTCGGGCGCTGGTCGTCACTTGAGAACGCCGAAGGACCCTGATCTTCAGAGTTGATTCCAGAGTTTATATAGTTGTATGACTGACCTATACTGTCCGATCCTAGCAAAGCATACATCAATGGAAAGCTTATTTATTCAGCTTTCAGATGATGTATAAATCTCTAAAAAAGTACCCTTATGGCTGGTTTTGTAGTCCAGGGTCACATTTAAAGAAAAAAGGTTCTTCTATGGCATCGTGAAGCACCTTAATTTGAACAATAATCAACTGTATTATTAACTTCTGTTAACAAACATTCAAAACATTGCTGTAAAACTGCAAAGTGCTGCAAAACCTGCACAAGAAACAACTGCAGAAGTGAATATCTCTGATCGTGAGAATCTGTCACAATATTATTATATGATAAATAAAACAGTGATAACACATCACGTCAGCAGATATTCAGCTGAACAAACAGCATCAGACATCCACACACAGTGTTAACAGCACTCCGCTCAACACCTGACAGTGTGAGATCAAACTCTACACATCCGCTCACACATTTACCCTGAAGCTCCATACCAAACTATATTTCATCATCCTCATTACATCATTAATCTAGAATGCAGCACTGAAGGTTCATCAGCATTATTGTGTATTACATCATCATGACAGACATTCCCATCAGCATTCACTGTCAGTTCATGTATTGATGCAGTGATCTGTGTGTGATGCCATGCACTTAACAAGTTTTCATGAATGTTCTTTTAAAAAAGGTCAATCTAAACCCAAGAAAGCAGTGATAGAATCCATTTAATCTAGATAAAGATTAAATTATGCTAATGTCTGATGTGTGACTTACGGTGGTGTATTTTCCCAGTTGACAGAGTGAAGGAAACGTCTCCTGATGAGCTTTCTGTATCTTCTCAATGATCATCTCCAGCTCTGCTGTCAGTTCATAACTCTCACACAAGTCATGTTTAGGAATCTCCTTCTTTTTCTTATTTCGGTCATTCCGGACCGCTAGAAGAACAAACACAAGTCACTCATGTCATCATTATGCACATCATTAAGAGTCCAGAGAGAGTCTGGTAGCTGGAAACATCTCACAGGTAATCATTAAAATATTACATGTTTTAGTAAAAACACAGTGTATAAAGGAACATACTCCAGACGCTAGTGTTGTACAGGTAGTACTCGAGATGGGTCTCAAGACCATTTTGTGATGGTCTCGGTATTGTCTCTGTCTGGACTGTCTTTGGTCTCGGTCTTGGTCTCAGGATTTAATTTCAAGACCACTCAAGATCACAACTGTGGGAATGACATTAAATTGCTGGTGCACTGGTCTGATTTATGTGTTAACAGCATTCATGTGATTGGATGTTAAACTTCTGGCTTTAAAAGCATTCAGCACTTGTTTCTTTTGTTACTCTTACTGCTGATATGAGAAGAATGAGGATCTGTCAACATAATGAATACACACAAGGCCCACAATGTCTGAGATTTGATTGAAAAAAAGGTTCTTGTATAAGATGTTGTTTTTGATTTTATTACATCCGATGTGATATGATTTTTATAATGATTCAATAAACCTAATAGTTTCACTATGCATAACCTCATCTGCATATCATGAACATATGACGGTACGAGACATGTTGAAAATAAGAGCCAATGCACCACCGTTCTAAGAACGTTCTTTTCAGGTAGAAATAACCAGAAATTAACGTTTGACACCCAAGAAACCAAAACTGTTCAGAACTTCCGATCCATCCGTGTGCCAAATATGATCCCTTTGATCTGCCATAGTCTGATAATAATTATACAAAAATGTTGTCACAATGATGCTAATCTAATGAAAATTACTAAAATGTTTCATAAGGCATAAAAAGCCAGTAGTTGGGAATGTCGCTTGGTAAAAAACACTACACACCTCACGCATGTCTGTGATTTGACCGTTATTCAATAAGGGTCATTAAGAGTATTACTTTCAAAACTTACACTAAAACCTGTATGTTGTTGTTGTTTCAATCAATGGCCATTTAAAGGTTTTATATGAAAACATTGTTACGTAAACACATTCTTATGACACTGGTGGCATTTGACTTTTAAAAAAATATATATATTTTTAAATGACAGCCCGACACCGTGGAATAATGAACATACTCAGGCTCTAAAGAAGGCGGCACGAAAAATTAAGAAAACCAGCACAACCCCAGTTTGTATTTAACACAGTGGCTAAATTAACCAAAAATAAATTATCAGCGACTTCTGATTCAGTATACCAGCATAGCAGTGATGAATTTATGAACTTCTTCACAAAAAAAATACAAGATATTAGAGAAAGAAATTATAACTATGCAACCAGAAGTGAAACCCGCTGAACAAACAACTAACTTCAGCGCCCCTAAGGCTTCTTTTCTACCATAGATCATTAGATCATCTAAATCAACTGCTTGCATGTTAGACCCTATACCTACAAATCTACTGAAAGAGATGCTCCCAGAAATTATAGATCCTCTACTTAGCATTATTAACTCATCTCTGACATTAGGACATATGCCTAAAGCATATAAGGTGGCTGTTATAAGGCCCCTTGTCAAAAAAAACCATCTCGACCCTGGAGAACTAGTTAACTACAAACCTATCTCAAATCTACCTTTCTTTTCTAAAGTTCTGGAAAAAGTAGTCTCAACTCAATATGTTCCTTCCTCCAAAGGAATGAGATTAATGAAGATTTGCAGTCTGGATTTAGAGCACATCACAGTACAGAGACTGCTCTGATTAGAGTTACAAATGATCTGCTTATGGCGTCTGACCGAGGTTGTATCTCCTTTTTGGTGCTGCTAGATCTTAGTGCTGCATTTGATACCATTGACCACAGCACGCTCGAAAATGATGTCGGTATTATGGAAATAGCTTTGAAATGGATTAGATCTTATTTATGTGACCGTTTTCAATATGTAGCAATAAACAATGAGGTATCACAAATCCAGTACGGTGTACCACAGGGCTCAGTCTTAGAGCCTATGCTCTTCGCATTATACATGCTACCTCTAGGAGATATAATAAAGCTTAAACTGTTATATTGATGATACGCAACTTTATGTTTCCTCGAAGCCTCATGAAATACAGCAATTCCATCGAATAGTGGAATGCATAGTCGATATAAAAAAGTGGATGAGAAGCCATTTGTTATTACTGAACTCGGAAAAAACTGAAGTGCTACTTATCGGACCGAAAACCGCCCTACGTAACAACCAAGAATACTGCTTAACTATTGATGGATGTTCCATAAAACCCTCATCTTCAGCAAAGAATCTTGGTGTTTTATTTGATAGTAGTATACTTCGATAGTTGCGTTTTTCCATCTTAAAAATATATCTAAACTACGTCATATGCTTTCACCATCATGCTAATTCATGCCTTTATGACATCAAGACTAGATTACTGTAATGCACTATTAGGTGGTTGCCCTGCAGGCCTATTACAAAAACTCCAACTGGTCCAAAATGCGGCAGCTCGAGTTCTTACGCGTACAAAAAAGTATGAGCATATTAGCCTGGTTCTGTCAACCTTGCACTGGTTACCTATAAAGCATCGCATTAACGTTAAAATCTTGCTTATTACCTATAAAGCCTTGCATGGTTTAGTTCCTCACTACTTGAGAGAACTTCTCACGTATTACGGTCCATCACGTGCACTACGCTCTCAGGCGTCCGGTCAGTTGGTAATACCTAGAATTTCAAAATCAAGTGCAGGCGGCAGATCCTTTTCCTATCTAGCGCCTAAACTTTGGAACAGTCTTCCCTGCACTGTCCGGGAGGCGGACACACTCTGTCAGTTTAAATCTAGACTAAAGACGCATCTTTTTAATCTTGCATACACTACACTATCATAATATATATATTCCAAAGATTTAGGCTGCACTAGTTAGATCAACCGGAACCAGGGACACTTCCAATAACAACTGATGCATTTGTTGCATCAAATAGTGCAGAACAGTACTCTACTCTCAGCCAGTCTTGTCTCATTGTTCCATGGTTACTAGAGCGGGCAGGATGCAGTCCAAGGTGACCAGAGCGGGCAGGGCGCAATCCATTCCCAGACCTGACAAATGCTGAGATGATAAAGCTGGACAAAGGACGTGTCGATTTAACAAAACTTCAGCCGCTATTAGATTATAAATGATAATCTTAAATCAAACTTTTTTTTATTTTGCCTTGTTGTGCAAGCACTGTTCGAGCTTGTGCAGAGGCTGCAGTTTTTGCCAGAGGGGAACTGGAATCCCCTGGTCAGGCCTGGTTTCTCTCCTCGTTGTGTCGAACTGACAGATGGGGTTTGATTTGAGAACCTATCATCTTCTGACTATTTTGAAAAGGCCTATGAAATTGGCGAATGAAATTTGCATGCCGGACTCCGCCCCCAGATATCCGGGTATTAAAGGGAGACGGCATGCTGCATTCATTCACCTTTTGTGCTGAGGAGCCTGAGAGCATCTCTTGACTGCTGCAGCGGGCGGAAAGTGTTGTGGCATGAGGGACACAACGTCTCGTTCCCTCCATCAGGGAACAGAGGTTACATACCTAACCGAGATGTTCCCTTTCTGTCGGTCTCTCGATGTTGTGTCGAACCGACAGATGGGGTTCCTATGGAAAACGCCACAGCACTATGCCGCGTCACAATCTCTAGCGAAGCGACTGTGACTGGCCTAGGTGTGTCAGACGCGAGCGCTAGCGTGAAATTGTTACCATCCAGTGGGTTTGGCAGGGCGTCCCAGAGATTTGGCAAAGATGAGAGGCACCTGCCCTCAGCCACCACAGACAAAGGCCTTGTATCTCTAATGGCGAGAAGCCGTCCAGTACCGCAGGGCCACTGGGGAAGCGCTGTTCCCTGAAGGGGGATATGCGCTACGGAGACCACTTCCCACAACAGGGAGGAATATAGTGGAGACACCAACATGGTCTCGCCCGCAGGGTTGGCGGCGGCCCGAGAGCGCACGGCCGACATTTAGATGTCCGTTTCATCCCGAGCTCAACCTCCCGGGGGAGGGGGGTCCAAAGAATCATCCGGGTCGGAAGCCAGTACGTCACCCTCCGATGCTGCAAGGGACATCTCATTTTCGTCATGCATCGTGTCCGAGTACGTGGGCAAGGAGCAAGATGGCGAGGTGCCGTCTTTTAGGGAGTGGCCAGACGACCGAGACGGGGCATGAACGGTCCGCGAGCCGGTGGCTGACAGATTAACGCTCAAGGTAATCCCCATGTCACCCATGCTGCTCGCCGTCGCTGACGGCGTGGCCGGAGCCACAGCGGTCACAGGACGGGAAGCAAGTGAGGTGGTGGCAGGCTCTTAAAAGTACACGGCCACCCGTGACTGCAACGTCTAAATAGCCATCCGCTCACAGTGCGGGCAGGACTTATCCACAATGGCTGCCTCAGCGTGTTGGACCCCCAAGCACGCGAGGCAGACATCGTGTCCCTCCCCCTCCTCAATGAGTGTGTTGCACCTGTGAGAAGAGCAAGACATGCTGCGCTGTAGAAATTTGCTCTTTTAGAGAGAAAAACACCTCCGGAACCGCTGAGACGCCCGGGGGAAGTCACTGATGAGGGACAGTCCGCTGCACCACATCGAGAAATCAGCTCTTTTAGAAGAATTGTCATCATATGCGAAGGCTCCGAAGAACAAAAGGTGAATGAATGCAGCACGCCGTCTCCCTTTTATACCCGGATATCCGGGGGCAGAGTCCGGCATGCAAATTTCATTCGCCAATTTCATTGGCCTTTTCTAAATAGTCAGAAGATGATAGGTCCTCAAGTCAAACCCCATCTGTCGGTTCGACACAATGTCGAGAGACTGACAGAAAGGGAAAGGCTGTTTTTGTGACATTTGAGATGTGATTTCGAAATGACAGGTTGCTGTCTAATATAACGCCTAAATCTTTTACTGTATTTGTTGGAGTAACAGTACATCCTTCAACTTATATATATTCTAAATATTCGGTTTGCGTGTCTTTGGTCCGATAAGTAGAATTTCTGTTTTATTAGAATTTAAAAGAAGGAAATTTCAGGTCATCCAATGTTTTATATCTTCAATGCACTCTGCCAATTTGGATAGCTGGGAGCAATTTGGATACATCTGGTCTTGATGAGATATATAGCTGAGTATCATCTGCATAGCAATGGAAGCTAATTCCATGTTTTTTTATAATGTTTCCGAGGGGCAGCATGTATATGGAGAACAGCAGGGGTCCTAGAACCGATCCCTGAGGTAATCCATAATTTACTTGCATTAGATTTGATGATTTCCCATTTAAATGGACAAATTGATGTCTGTCTGATAAGTAAGATCTAAACCATTGTAGTGCCTGTCCCTCAATACCGGTATAATTGTGTAAGCGATCTAGAAGTATGTTATGGTCTACGGTATCGAACGCAGCACTAAGGTCAAGCAGGACCAAGAGTGAGATGTTACCTTTATCTGATGCTATAAGCAGGTCGTTTGTAATTTTAACGAGCGCAGTTTCAGTGCTATGATGCTGAAATTTTTCGTGTATGTTATTATTTTGTAAGAAAATGCACAACTGAGTGCACACTACTTTTTCTAGAATTTTAGACAGGTATGGGAGATTTGAAATCGGTCTATAATTTCCTAGTTCATTTGGATCTAAATTTGGTTTCTTGATTAGAGGCTTAATGACAGCCATCTTAAAGGGTCGTGGGGCATGGCCTAGATTAATTATAAAGAATTTGTATAAATATTTAGTATAAAGATTTTGTTTATCATATATGATAAAAGGGGGGAATGTAATGGATATTTAGTAATTAGTCTTGCTTCATGATATGTCTATGTTCCATGTTTTCGGAATGTTATCATGTTTTTCTCAATACGCTTCATACCACTCTGCCTTTGCCCTCGAGCAGAGGCCAAGATGTTCTGTTTGGAATAACGGACATCACTTCTCGTAAACCAGCTCAGGATTCTTGCTGGGGGGCAAAGGGAGGGGGTGTCGTGTTTTAATCATATATATGTGCAGGAGGAAAGAGGGCCTTTTCTCTGCACCATGCTCATTGCTTGTGATGCAGATTAAACGACAATAAAATACTTTGCAAAGTACTTCCATTTTTCTCTGTGTATTGCGTTTGTCAAAGTTGACTCAACCTAGATTAAGGAACAAGAAAATTCCACAACACACTCTCTTTCCACGCCATTTTAAAGACCTCTAATTGTGATTTTATCCATTTACGCTCTAGTTTACGTGTGCGAGGGGTGCTATTGTACCATGGTGCAATATTTTTCTCATTAATCTTTTTTGACTACATAGGTGCGACAGGTTCTAATATATGAGAGAAAATAGTGCCCCCTTTTGCTGGTCATGTCATCGAGCGATATTTTGACTTGCATAACCTTATATGTTTTGCCTATAGTCAATGTTTTCTTGTACAGCTCCTTTGTAACAATGAAAATTGTAAAAAGCGCTATATAAATAAAGCTGACTTGACAGTTTGGTGGAGAAAGATCAATGGCATGGACCAAGTTTCCAGCGTCAATAAAGAGATCAACAGACTAAAGGAGTTTTGGTTGAATTGTTTAAATTTTTTATTAGTATTTGGCTAAGAGATGCAATTTTTCTGTCACTTCTGTATATAGCTTGTTTCATATGGCTGGTTTCTGTAATCTGCAGACGTGTGTCAAGGTGAATGAATCACACGCTGTAGCTGGCATTATTCACACAGGCCAGGCTGATGAACATCATTAAAGAGAGAACACCTGGTGTTGTGGAGGGACCGTCCTGTTTCATTAAAGTCTTGGAGGAGTTCATTGTTAAAGCATCTCTCTGCAGGAGACCGGTCTCAGATAATACACCCCAAACCAGAGACCTCCACAAACCATCCTGATGAAACAAACTCGGCCCTCTGCTGATGTTATTACACCCCGCCCTCCCCTCCCCGCACTGGAGACAGATCATGATTCTCTATCCTAGTTAAACCTACTATATAACCACATAAGAACACAAGTAAGAGATTCCTTTATAAAACACTCACATGATTACAATCAATTCCTCAAGTAAGTATAATGTTTTTGTAAAAGTCAGGAGAGAGTTGAAATGAATGTTTCATAGTTCTTTCAACATACAGCAGGTCTTAACCACACCGACGCGGCTTAAGACTAAAAGATGAATATTCTCTTCAGACCTCCAGCTGTGTAAAGTTCGAAACCCATTCAACCCCTGTGAGTTAACGACAGTGTTTTATTTAAAGGCGGGGTATCATGCTATGTCATGCATTCTGACTTCTTTACACTGTTAAACGTGCTGGCATCTAATGCTTAACATGGTCAACTTGTAAAAAAAAAACAAGTTGGACGTATGATGTAGTATTTCTGTGCTCGATACACTCTCCCAGGGTTCGTACAAGATTATGGATTCCTGTTTCATAACAAGGGTTCTTAGTCGCTTATTGGACAATTCTCCTGGTACAGCACGTCCACGAGTCAAGTGAAGCGTGAGAAAGAGCAGCACGCCCATCAATGCCGCTTCACTCGGCTGATGGAAGTGTTTGTTGGCTCGCTGCATTTCAGTGATGTTATATAAACGCTGGATATAACGCTGGATTTGGAGATGGTTTTACGCTAAAAGATGCCGGACATCAACCCCATTCCTGATTTGTCATGGAATATTGCAGTGTTTATTATAAATAAGATATAATCAGTGTGGGTTATTTTCTTGATTTACCCTCTAGGGCTTTCCACTTCAGAAATGTGTCTTTTGTGTTTGAAGAAATAAAGTAATATACATGTCGGTGAGTAAATTATGAGAGACTTTTTGTATATTTAGGTGAATTTATGACATTTCATGCAGAGTGTAATTCTGCTGTTTGAGAATGTGAGCAGTATGCCAAGTTGTAAAGCCGAAAGTGAACGACAAAAGGAGTTGACTCTAGACAGCAGATGACTCGTTTGCACGATTCAAATTTCAGTTCCGGCCTATGTTCCATTTATGACGGCGTACGCAGTAGACCAATGACAGCAGACTAGACCATCTGATCAATCAGATCAGAGTAGGCTGAGAGAAAGGAGGGGATTAGACAGATAAATCATTTGAGGTGTGGTGAGGCAGGACTGTTGACGAGAGAGGACCGGGCCCGGACATATGTTAAGTTTGTGTTTATGTCTTATGGCTTTATGTCTTTACTTCCGTGTTTATTGTTTGTTTATTTAAAGTTTTATTGTTTAAATGTCCGCCGGTTCCCGGCTCCTTCCTTATAATAGCTGAATATTATAAGAAAATGAAAGTGTTTATATCTTGTATGTACGTAAACTTGTTGTTGGACACTCCATAAACCAAAGTAGGACCTTAAAAATCTGAAAATATTTCTCCTTTAAGACAGCAACAAAGGTTTGAATGAGTCATGAGTTGTTACTGTATACATGTAATCATTCATCTATACAAGAAAGACTTCACACGACACAATGATACAGCATTACAGCACTGCACAAATCACACATCACTGCACACATACAGTCAACTAAAGGACAGATAAAAACCATATCGCTCTTTTGTTGTGTTGTGTTGAAGAAGTACATCTTCTCCTATGTTCAATGGAGTGTGAAGTCAACCTGATACAATCAAACAATAGCAATAATGCGTGAAATACAAAGGCTTCAGATGACTGTGAACGGCTGTGTACTGAAGTTAAAGCAATGATGTGTTACACACACACACACACACACACACACACACAACAAAGCTTCATTTCTAGAGCTATTCCTGAGAAATCATGGTGAGATACAGCGTTTTTGCTCATGCTTTACATTTACGCTGATGATGTTCATGTAGAATCAGGGAAAGCCATCCAGCTTTACAGGTGTTTCTTTGTTTTTTTAGACGTATTAACTTTATATTTCAGATTTTCTAAATTACCGTTGCAGATTAAAAACCCGGCTTTGACTATTCCAATAAGGTGGATGATTTACATACATAGGAACAAACACTAATGAGGCATCTATGTGTATCTTTGACCTTTTTCCACAGATTTGTTTCATAAGGATACAAAGATACACAACTCGCATTTAAAATATCATCTTGTGTATTAACCCCAATGGACGGCTTTATTGTTTAACATTTAATTTTTACAGCTCTATGGACCTCCGGTACAAAGATATGGAAGATCATGACATATACCATTCTAAACTACGCTGTATGTAAATCATGTACTCAAAACGTCTTGGTTACGCCATCAAGTCAAGTCAAGTCAAGTCAGCTTTATTTATATAGCGCTTTTTACAATTTTCATTGTTACAAAGCAGCTGTACAAGAAAAAATTACTAAGTAAAACATAAAAGGTTGACAGAACCGGGCTAATATGCTCATACTTTTTGGTACGTGTAAGAACTCGAGCTGCCGCATTTTGGACCAGTTGGAGTTTTTGTAATAGGCCTGCAGGGCAACCACCTAATAGTGCATTACAGTAATCTAGTCTTGATGTCATAAAGGCATGTATAAGCTTCTCCGCATCTGATGATTATATCATATGACGTAATTTAGATATATTTTTAAGATGGAAAAACGCAATCTTACAGGTGTTGGCGACCTGGTTCTCAAATGACAGAGTACTATCGAATATAAAGCCAAGATTCTTAGCTGAAGATGAGGGTTTTATGGAACATCCATCAATAGTTAAGCAGTATTCTTGGTTGTTACGTAGGGCGGTTTTCGGTCCGATAAGTAACACCTCAGTTTTGTCCGAGTTCAGTAATAAAAAAATTGCTACTCATCCACTTTTTTATATCGACTATGCATTCCACTATTCGATGGAATCGCTGTGTTTCGTGAGGCTTCGAGGAAATATAAAGTTGCGTATCATCAGCATAGCAGTGAAAGCTTATTCCGTGTCGCTTTATTATATCTCCTAGGGGTAACATGTATAATGCGAAGAGCATAGGCCCTAGTACTGAGCCCTGTGGTACACCGTACTGGACTTGCGATTTGCGTGATACCTCATTGTTTATTTTTACATATTGGAAACGGTCGCATAAGATCTAAGCCATTTCAAAGCTATTTCCTTAATACCGACATCATTTTCAAGTCTATGTAGGAGCATGCTGTGGTCAATGGTGTCGAATGCAGCACTAAGATCTAGCAGCACCAATAAGGTGATACAACCTCGGTCAGACGCCATAAGCAGATCATTTGTAACTCTGATCAAATCAGTCTCTGTACTGTAATGTGCTCTAAATCCAGACTGGAAATCTTCATTAATCTCATTCCTTTGGAGGAAGGAACATATTTGAGTTGAGACTACTTTTTCCAGAACTTTAGATAAGAAAGGTAGATTCGAAATAGGTCTATAGTTAACTAGTTCTCCAGGGTCCAGATGGGGTTTTTTGACAATGGGCCTTATAACAGCCACCTTACATGCTTTAGGCACATGTCCTAATGTCAGAGATGAGTTAATAATGCTAAGTAGAGGATCTATAATTTCTGGGAGCATCTCTTTCAGAAGATTTGTAGGTATAGGGTCTAGCATGCATGTAGTCGATTTAGATGATCTAATGATTTTCGATAGTTCATCGTGATCTATAGTAGAAAATAAACATAATTTCTCCTTAGGGGTGCTGTAGTTAGTCATATGTTCAGCGGGTTTCGCATCTGGTTGCATAGTTATAATTTTCTCTCGAATATCTTGGATTTTATTTGTGAAATAGTTCATAAAATCATCACTGCTATGCTGGTATACAGCATCAGAAGTCGCTGACGATTTATTTTTGGTTAATTTAGCCACTGTATCAAATAAAAACCTAGGGTTATTTTGGTTTTCTTCTATTAATGATGAAATGTAGGCGGATCGAGACGTTTTTAGGGCTTTCCTGTATTTTTTAATACTATCCTTCCAGGCAGTACGAAATACCTCTAATTTAGTGTTCTTAAAGTTGCGCTCCATTTTTCGTGCCGCTTTCTTTAGAGCCTGAGTGTGTTCATTTTTCCACAGTGTCGGTCTGTCATTTTTAATCTTCTTTAAGCGCAAGGGAGCAACTATGTCTAGCGTTTCCGAGAAGGTGGCATTCATGTTTTCAATGGTAAAGTCAAGATCTTCAACGTTATTACTCATGCTAGAGATTTGAGACAATTCAGGCAAATTATCAAGAAACGCACCTTTTGTAGTCGAAGTTATTGTTCTACAATATTTGTAACTTGGAGTTTGATTTGCCACCATTGGGTATTGAAGCAAGCATGATACCAGATAATGATCTGAGATGTCTTCGCTCTGCTGAAGGATTTTAACATCGACCACGTTTATACCGTAAGACAAAATTAAATCTAAAGTATGATTACCAAGGTGAGTAGGTCCTGACACATGTTGACTAACGCCCATGGAGTTAAGAGTGTCTTTAAAAGCCATTCCTAAAGCATCTGTATCATTATCTACATGAATGTTAAAGTCCCCAGCAACAAGGACTCTGTCTGCAGCCAGTACTAGTTCTGATATGAACCCACCAAATTCTTTAATAAAATCTGTGTGGTGCCCTGGAGGCCTATATACAATAGCCAGAGTAAATTTTAAAGATGTTTTGTCCTTAGTATTAGGTATTGATGCATCAAGTACCATGACTTCAAAAGAATTGTATTTAGGATTAGACTTCTGGGAAATGCTAAAAGAGTTACGGTAAAGTGCAGCAACACCTCCCCCTCTGCCTTTTAGGCGAGGCTCGTGTGTATAATAGTAATCTTGGGGGACAGACTCATTTAAAGCAATATAATCATCTGGCTTTAGCCATGTTTCTGTCAGACAGAGCATGTCTATTTTATGATCTGTTATCATATCATTAACAAAAAGTGCTTTATTAGAGAGAGATCTAATATTTAGCAATCCGAGTCGTAACAGTTGATTATCTGTATTATGTTCATGTTTAGTTAGTTTAACGTTAACTAAATTACCTTTGAGAGGTTTACGCTTTATTTTATGTTTACTAATCCGGGGGACAGACACAGTCTCTATTTTATGATGTTTGGGAGAAAGTATTATCGCATGTTGTGTATTATGTGTGTTCTGCAACGTGAGACGGCAAGCAGACCGTTGGTTAAGCCATTCTGTCTGCTCCCTGACCTGGGCCCCAGTGAGTCAAGTTTTAGCATTAAGACTATGTGCCATATTTCTAGAGAGTAGAGAAACTCCAGCCCAGGAGGGATGGAGACCATCTCTTTTCAACAGGTCAGGTCTGTCCTCAAAACTCTTCCAGTTATTTATAAAAACAATATCATTCTGCAGGCACCACTCAGACAACCAGCCATTTAGTGATGATACTCTGCTATGTATCTCATCACCACGATAAGCGGGGAGGGGGCCAGAGAATATTACAGTTTCTGACATCGTGCTTGCGAGCTCACACACCTCTTTAATATTATCTCTAGTGATCTCCGATTGACGGAGTCGAACATCATTCGTGCCGACGTGAATAACAATCTTACTGAATTTACGATTAGCCTTAGCCAGCACATTTAAATTTGACTTGATGTCAGGCGCTCTGGCTCCCGGTAAAAATTTGACTATGGTGGCTGGTGCCTCTATGTTAACGTTCCGAACAATAGAATCACCGATAACTAGGGCACTTTCAGCAGGTTTCTCAGTCGGTGCGTCGCTGAGCGGGGCAAACCTGTTCGAGACTGTAGTCGGAACGTTTGAGTGATGTTTTGACCTGCGACTACACCGTCTCACAGTCACAAACTTTCCCAGCTGCGGGGGTTGTTCAACCGGAACCGAACTGTGCACGCTAATATTGCTCGCATCCAAAGTGTTTTCTAAGCTCCTTACATTCTTACTATCCTCAGATAAAGATTGGATGCGAGACTCTAATTCTGAGATCTTCTCTGTCAGCCTAGCTATTTCCCTGCATTTATCGCATGTAAAGCCCTCGCCGCTGACAGAGAAGGCTAAGCTAAACATATGACATGAGGTGCAAGTGACAATAATAAGAGAAGAAGCCATAACTCACCGGGTTTGAAGAGTAATTCCAACTTACCAAGGTTGCTCGATGAATCTTAGTATATACGCTTTAGAGAGAAACCGTTAGCACACAAGACAGCTAGAAGGCGAGATGATATTTAGCCAGTGGGGAAAGTAGGGAGGCAAAACAGCGCACTGACTCACCCGGAAAAGGGGATAAGGCATTTCACAGGCATTCATCTACTGAAAGAGATGCTCCCAGAAGTTATAGATCCTCTACTTAGCATTATTAACTCATCTCTGACATTAGGACATGTGCCTAAAGCATATAAGGTGGCTGTTATAAGGCCCCTTGTCAAAAAAGCCCTTTTCTACCCTGGAGAACTAGTTAACTACAGACCTATTTCAAATCTACCTTTCTTATATACATTTCTGGAAAAAAGTCTCAACTCAATATGTTCCTTCCTCCAAAGGAATGAGATTAATGAAGATTTCCAGTCTGGATTTAGAGCACATCACAGTACAGAGACTGCTCTGATCAGAGTTACAAATGATCTGCTTATGGCGTCCGACCGAGGTTGTATCTCCTTATTGGTGCTGCTAGATATTAGTGCTGCATTCGACACCATTGACCACAGCACGCTCCTATATAGACTCGAAAATTATGTCTGTATTAAGGGAATAGCTTTGAAATGGCTTAGATCTTATTTATTAAGATCTAAGCTTAGACCGTTTTCAATATATCGCAAAAAACAATGAGGTATCACGCAAATCGCAAGTCCAGTACGGTGTACCACAGGGCTCAGTACTAGGGCCTATGCTCTTCGCATTATACATGCTACCTTTAGAAGATATAATAAAGCAACACAGAGTTAGCTTTCACTGTTATGCTGATGATACGCAACTTTATATTTCCTCAAAGCCTCATGAAACACAGCTATTCTATCGAATAGTGGAATGGATAGTCGATATAAAAAAGTGGATGAGTAGCAATTTTTTATTACTGAACTCGGACAAAACTGAAGTGTTACTTATTGGACCAAAAACCGCCCTACGTAACAACCAAGAATACTGCTTAACTATTGATGGATGTTCCCTTATAAAACCCTTATCTTCAGCAAAGAATCTTGGCTTTATATTCGATAGTATATCGAAGGTCGCCAACACCTGTAAACCCCTGTTTTTCCATCTTAAAAATATATCTAAACTACGTCATATGCTGTCACCATCAGATGCAGAGAAGCTTATTCGTGCCTTTATGACATCAAGACTAGATTACTGTACCTTTAGGTGGAATTATTAATTGCCCTGCAGGCCTATTACAAAAACTCCAACTGGTCCAAAATGCGGCAGCTCGAGTTCTTACACGTACAAAAAAGTATGAGCATATTAGCCCGGTTCTGTCAACCTTGCACTGGTTACCTATACAGCATCACATTAACTTTAAGATCTTGCTTATTACCTATAAAGCCTTGCATGTTTTAGCTCCTCACTACTTGAGAGAACTTCTCATGTATTACGGTCCATCACGTGCACTACGCTCTCAGGCGTCCGGTCAGTTGGTAATACCTAGAAATTCAAAATCAAGTGCAGGCGGCAGATCCTTTTCCTATCTAGTGCCTAAACTTTGGAACAGTATTCCCTTCACTGTCCAGGAGGCAGACACACTCTGTCAGTTTAAATCTAGACTAAAGACGCATCTTTTTAATCTTGTATACACTACACTATCATAATATATATATTCCAAAGATTTAGGCTGCACTAGTTAGATCAACCGAAACCAGGAACACTTCCAATAACAACTGATGCATTTTTTGCATCAAAGAGTGCAGAACAGTACTCTACTCTCAGCCAGTCTTGTCTCATTGTTCCAAGGTTACTAGAGCGGGCAGGATGCAGTCCAAGGTTACCGGAGCGGGCAGGGCGCAATCCATACCCAGACCTGACAAATGCTGGACGAAGGATGTGGTGACTCTACAAAACTTCAGTCGCTATTAGATTATTAATGATAATTTTAAATCTAACTTTTTTGTTGTGCAGCACTGTCGAGCTTGTGCAGAGGAACTGGAATCCCCTGTTTAGGTCTGGTTTCCCTCTGAGGTTTTTTTTCTCCTCCAATGGAGTTTTGGGTTCCTCGCCACCGTTTGCATACTGTTTTACACTGTTTGCCTGGCCGGGGGGGCTGCTAGAATCTGATAGTCTTATTTAATTAACACTGCATATACGAATTTAGTGTGTCTGATATTTGACCTGTGTTTTGATTTCCATAACCTTTTATGTTTTACTAATAGTCAATGTTTTCTTGTACAGCTGCTTTTTAACAATGAAAATATAAATAAAGCTGACTTGACTTAACAGGCGTACACCCAGTCGGATACGTCTTTCCAAGGGGCCAGGGTGTGACAGCAGTGAGGCTTGATAGGAACGTCGGTGTGCTACGCTCTCCAAGGAACTGGACTCTGGAGCCAATGCTGAAGCGGTCTCATATGCATCAACCCGAGCGGAACACTTCCACAGAGGACGCCATATGCCCCAGGAGACTCTTAAAGATTTTAAGTGGGACTGCTGGTTGCCGCCTGGAAGTAACAGGCGGCACAGCACTGAATGGGCGCATTCACAGGTAAGGCGTAGTGTTATGTTGACAGAGTCTAGTTCCACATCGAGAGAAGAGGTGCCCTCGCAGGGGAGAGCTTCTCCTATCCCAGCTGACTGGCAGGCCCAATCGGTCAAGGTGCCGACCAACAGATCTTGTGAGATGGTTGAGGATTCGCACGCCCTACTCCCCAAGGTGAGCAAGAGCCAGACCGGAGGGCAGGACTTTGCACTGACATGCTCAGGCCTCGAGTGACGGAGGATCGAGACATGAAAGTACGTGTCCTCCAGGTCGATATCCACGAATCAATGTTAACATCCTGATGTCAGACGAACCTCAGGACATGCCTCTGCGTCAACATTCTGAATGGAAGCCTGAAGAGCTTAGTTCGGAGAGTACAGCCCCCCACCTTTTTCTGTAGAACCCTGAGGACATCTCGGTCAGACTCTACCCCTTTCGCCAGAGGGGTGGCACCTCAACCCGAAGCCCAGGAAAATTCTTGCCTCGAACCGAGGTAAGTAAAGCACCGAAACCTTGGCAGGCGTCTGGCGAACTGTATCGTGGCTTTGGCGGCGGATAAACGTTCATAAAATCCCACATCACCACAGACACTCGGAGGACACAGCCAGCAGTGACTGCAACACCTTGTACGAGTCGATCACATCCAACGCATCTGTAGTAAATGTTCAGCTCTTCTAGAAAATGTGCTCTTTTAGACACCTATGTCTTCCACTGAAATGCCCGAGGGGAGTCGTATACAGGAAGTGTTTACGCTGATATGTGTTGTATGGTCCAGTAGGTAAACACAGAGCGATAAATTGCTTAGCATACAGATGATGCTTCGCAGGTTCTGAAGAACAAAATGTGAATGAATGGGCCCGTATGTACGGGGCGGAGACTGGCGTGCCACGGCATTCAACAATTTCATTAGCCTTTTAAAAAGTACAATCAGAGTTGATAGGTTTTCAAGATCAAACCCCATCTGCCGAGAGACCGACAGAAAGGGAACATAAAATGTTCTAGAGTTAAACCTCAAGTTTAACTCTCAACCTTAAGTAAAAGCAGCAGTTGGGTTGTAAATGAACTGATACCGCTACAACATGTCCCTGTCCATCTACCGCATTTTGAAAAAGTACTCTTACAAGGATACTAGTACACAAGTACTTACTACATAAAGTTAACGTAAAAATTTGCATTTCTTACTCAAGTAAACTTAATAAAATGAACTTGAAATTAAAAGAAATGTGCAGGCGGCCTATAAAATGAACAAGTTGTGTTTTAAAAATAAAAACCAGAAGAATCTTCATTGGTCTGTGTACTGTGGTTCGTGTCTGAGCTCAGAGATGGGCCGGTGGGTGTCATGATGACACTGTTCTGGGATTAAAAGCATCTTTATCTCTTGATGGTAACTGAGATGGTGTGTTATAATTTATGAAGTGTGTATTAGAAGAATGGGGCCGCTAACAACACATGATTCATTTATCCATATTTTGATATTACTTGCCTAGTTTAAGTTTGTGTGCGTGTGTTTGTGAGTGTGTGTGTGAGAGCATGTGTGAAGATGGTAAGACTCACACTCTTTGGACATTCCCACAGTAAAGCACCTCTGCAGGCGACAGTATTGACAGCGGTTTCTCGTGACCTTGTTGATAATGCAGTTCTTCTCTCTGTGACATGTGTACACCATGTTCTTCTGGATGCTTCTGCGGAAAAACCCCTGAGGAGAGACACAATGAAAGAGTGAGTAGTGAAACACGGCACAGCTGGAATAGAGATGATGTCATAGACTGGTCAGGGATCTGTCCAGAGACCAGCACTGCTGCCCACCACCATGAGCTGGGTTCAGGTGATTTTATACCTCTGACTGGACACTTGTACTAGTACACTCTCACTCTTTTTACATCAAGTGTCCACTTAGAATTCTTGGGACTAATAGTTTTTTGTTTGATATCCGTCATTGATCATTGTGAATAGTGGTCAACAAATTAAAATGCAAATACACACATTACTCATACTTATGTGTCAGAATAAGAAGCCCACATGCATAAAGAGACATGTGATAACATTCAGAAATAACTCACATGTCCTAATTACCCTGATAATTGAAGCTCTGATGAGGAAATATATTTAGGTTTGTTTTTGATTCACAGTTATAAAGTAACAACGACTGTACACCCGTATCACTTCAACTCTAATGTTCTTAACTAAAGAAGTAGTTTGGTGTGAAGATGTGCCCTGACAGGTTATGCATGTGGGGTCTTCAGTTTTCTTTGTCCTGTGACTAACCAGAATGAAACGATTAAAACGGAATGATTGAGAGGGTCCATTTGAGAGAATGAATGATAAGATCTAATGGAAAATACTGCCAAAACAAACTCGGTTCATTTCCCAGTCCCCTCTCTTTACCTTATCATCTCCTATAATAGATCAAAAATATAACAAATAAAACACAAACTAATAATGTATTTGTACACCTGAATTCAGTGCTTCTCAAACTTTCACTTCAAGTACCACCTTTAATAAAATGAGTTGTTCCAAGTACAAACCTAATGACCGTCAGAGAAAACACATGAATAACTTCACTTCAATGAATAGTAGAGCCGTGAATCTTTCTCTTGACACCTCGTCCTCCAACACTTTCTTATTTACCAGCTGTTTTCACACTAAAGAACATGTTTTTCAAGTTAGTCGGCAGTCATGTACTGCACTTTTCTGAAGTTCTCTGTAAATGACTCTTATGAGGGATTTATGAACTTTGTGGGGACTTGCGGGACACATCAGGGGAACAGCTGTATATAACAAACGAAGACTCAATTTAAAACTGCAGCGCGTCAAAACTAAATCACCTCACCTCAGCATTTAGGAAGCTTCATTTACATGCAGAAGAGAGAGAGTCTGCCTGCTCTGTGTATGAGCTGCCTGTCACGCCTGAGTTACATCCACCCATGAGAAATAAACAATCATTCATACAACTATATCAAAATTGCACATAGGCTTTATGAGATGAATTCTGTTTTTATCAATCATGTTAAACATTTGAAATAGTATTTAAAACGTGTAAAATGTTTGTTAAGATTTGAATGAAGTGTATAAGAGTAAGAGTGTATTGTTGCTCGAGTCGTCTGTATCTGTGCATGATGCTGAATATCATTTTAATTTCCTTAATAATGTGCGGACAGAAAATGAACACCACTGCACCCTTAAAGCTTGTTAATCCAAAATCTAAAAGTGAGCCGTGGGTTGACCAAAATATTCGCTCATTAAGGCACTCGTGTAGAAAAGCTGAAAGAAAGTGGAAACATGATCAACTGCAAATTTCTTTTGAAATGGTTCAAATAGCTTAATTGCTAAAAAAGCCAAGGCCTCTTACTTTTCTAACCTAACATCTCCATACAGCAAGTTGTTTCTTCTAATATACACTCAGCTTTAAACCCTTTCCACAACCCGTCCTCTTCTTTTTAAGATGATAAAGTATCCTACCTAAGAGCATGTCTACAGGTCACTGATTATGTGCTTTCAATACCGTCATCCCTTCCAAGCTAATCATCAAACTTGGAATCCTAGGCATTAACAACCCTACCTGCAACTTATGGACTTCCTGACGAACAAGACTCAGCTTGTTAGTTTAGGCAACATCTGCTCCTCCACCACCACCCTCAACACTGGTGTACCACAGGGCTGCGTACTGAGCCCCTTTCTCTACTCCCTTTTCACACTCGACTGCAGGCCTGTGAACGGATCTAACTCCTTCATCAAGTTTGCAGATGATACAACAGTGATTGGTCTCATCAGCAACAACGATGAGACTGCATTCAGGGAGGAGGTCCGGCACCTGGCCACACAGCATCTGTTCTGTTGCTGAGCACAAGGCACTGCAGCGGGTGGTGAAAACAGCCCAGCACATCACAGGGACTACACTTTCTGCCAATGAGGACATCCAGAAGAAACGCTGTCTGCGTCGAGCTCCCAGCATTTTCAAGGACTCCTCTCACCCCGCTCATAGACTGTTAAGAATAGGCGCTTCCGGTACCTCCGGACAAGAACCAGCAGACTAAGAAACAGCTTTTTTCCCAGAGCTGTTTCATCATTGAACTCTGCCCCCCACTGATTCCACTACCTCTCTTACCTTTAACTCCAATGCTGCTACAACATTGTTTACATTGCACTACAGGGCTGCATGCATGACTGAACTGTACACACCAGTACTTCATGTTATCTGCTCTACTGGACTGTTTACACACACACAGCATCATTTGCACTCTATACTGCTCACTTGCACACCAGGAATATTTAACTGAATGCTCATTTGCACTATTGGACCACTTTCATAACTGCACTTACCTATCTACTGCACTCTAACTCTATTAACTGCATCTACTCATCTATTGCACTGTAACCTCAATAACTGCATCAACTCATCTTCTGGACTGCAACCTATTTATTAACTCTTATACTGCACCTTAACTTTAATAACCGCATCAACTCATCCACTGCATTGTTACTTCAACAACTGCATTAACTCACCTATTGCACTGCAACTTTAACAGCTAATGTCAATAATCTATGCACACTTAAATCACTTGCACTATTGTCTAGTCTAAATTATTATCTGCTCATATCCACCTGTACATTAATGTTCATAGTGTTAATGTTCATACTATATAGTCATCAGTATATATTGTTCATAGTACATACCTACTGTCATATTTTCATAGAACATACCTACTGTAAAATATTTTCATAGTCCATGCCCACTGTATAATATTTTCTCAATATTGTATTCTGTATTTATTCTAACTGTATATCCTGCACTTGCTAATGTCACTTCTGGTTAGACCTAAACTACATTTCGTTACACTGTACTTGTATATGTTGAATCTAATCTAAATAAATTATGTGAAGCTATCAACTACAAATTCAAAATGTTTCTGGACAACCTTCAGCCCTGTCAGTTAAGGAAGTTATGTATGTACCGAAGCCTTCCCCATGCCCTCTAGACATTATAAACCCAATTTATTGACACCGTAGGCGCTGAACTGGTAAATAAATGTCTGGAGTCATCCCTAATAACCTGAAAAGGACTATGGTCACCCCAGTTCTTAAGAAGCCTTCCATAGATACAGTACCTGTGTTTTATCAAAATTTCTCCCTTTATCCATGAAAACATTTATCACAAAAGTAATTGAAAAAATTGTGCTTCTACAGCTTCAGCCCTTTTTTATCAATAATCTCATTTATGGGACATTTCAATCTGCCATCAAAGTGCTCTATAGCACTGAAAGGGCTCTCCTTAGAGTATTATAAGATGTTCTAATGGCCACTGATACTGGGAACTCGGTTATCTTGGTTATGTTGGACTTATCCTCGGCTTTTGACACAGTTGACCACGAGATTCTCATCTCAAGATTGTTCATCTAACAACTTGGCATTAGTTTAAAATTACTTTGACTTAAGAGGCTAATAATGTGAATATCCGTTTAGAACAGCAAAAGTGTTGTCTGACCAATCTTAACAGGGTAAGTCTCAGACTCTGATTGTAGTCATGCTATTCTATCTAAGTCTACATGGGAAAATATTAGGGATGCACCGATACCAGTTTTACTCTGCCGATCCGATTCCGATACTGAACTTACAAATATCGTCCGATACCGATCCAAATCCGATATCAGTTATTGTTTACCTTTTAAGGTTTAGAATGTCTGTAGCTCATACAGTCATTCAATTAATCTGCTTAAGTCAAGCTTTGTTTATTCATGAAATGCATCAAAACTAAGATAAATAATATACACAGTATGACGAACATCTTTGTTAAGAACACTGTGCAAAACTTGTAATTCAAATAAATTTAATTAAATCAAGAGTCATCCAAATGACAATCTACATTTTGTGACTCTTAAATCAAAAACGTACATATGAACATGTATGTTTGTAGACAAAAATATGTAAACATGAAAAATTGTAAAAGAATATCAACACAATAACTGTGTTTAACTTCAAGTAAGGTTTATTTTAACAGCAATGGCAGGTTTTTTTTAGGAATATTAGCATTTCTGCTCTTTCGACTCGAAGTCGGTTCCGTCTTTCATCTACAATGTTGGATGCAGTGCTAAACAGTCTTTCGCTCTCAACACTGGTACAGGGGGCAGAGAGAAATACTGATGCAGTAGCAGCAAGGGCAGGGAAACGAACATGATTCACTGCCCAGTAACAGAATGGGCTATCTGATCGGGGTGTAATTGGCTCTGTCAGATATTTGAATAAGGGCATTAGTGGTAGCTGTTCCTCGTGCAGATTCTTGTTGGTCCTGGAGAACTTCATCAAACATTATTGTGAAGGTGCTCTTGCTTGTGTGTCCACTTGCTTCCACATGAGATACCTCGGCTGGAACTGCTGCAGTAGTTGATGTCCTCTGTGTATCTTCAATTTTTTCAGCCTCTTTTGTAAGTGCATTTTTTGCATTCAGGACAGCATCTGCACTGGTAAAGTATCTAAAGCAAAACAGAGGAAATGGTCCATTTGACACAAACATTACAAAGAAAATGTATTTTATTTGTTGGCAGTTGCTGGCTGTGATAAAAATAGGAACAAAAATCATTCAATCAAATAAATATCCTACAAAGAAAGAATCAAAACCAAATTAATTCAATCAATAAACTCAAACTATATGTGTGTATTTCTCATGATTGTAATTGAAATATTTGATTTATTTTGGTCTGTGGTGAAAATAAAACTCTTTCTTGTCAGCAATACGTATAGGCCGAATATGAAAAAGACTGGTATTTTATACGAAAGTGAACTTTAAAATGAAATATCTAAAAATTGAATAAACAAACAAACAAATTAATAACGAATTTGTGTATTTCTTAAGGTAACGATTAAAATATTTTATTTATCCAAAAAACACGAGCTAAATTTTTGAACCACGCCGTTTTAGTTTACCCAGTCGAATGTGTCTTATTTATTTTGTTCTTTATAATGGTTAACAGCAATTAAAAATAATTCTTAATTTAAAAAGAAAATGATCGTTTCAGTCAGCATTCTGAAAAACTTGCTTTGTTGCTCAAAAGGATTTGAAATATTTTGTCTGCAATAAAAAACCCTCCAGTTTAACTTTGTTTGAAATTGAATGCAGCAATAACAACGATAAAAATGTAACCTAAAATTATCTGTATATTTTTATATATAAAACAAAATAATAATACATAATAATAAGTAAAGCTATTGACGTACCTGTCTTTGTATCGTGGGTCAAGCAAAGTGGCAACGGAGAAAAGTGGCTCATCCTCAATGTCACCGAGTCTTTCATTGACCGCTTGTAGTAAAGTACTTTTCATTGTTTTAATCCCGCTGTCGGTGTCTCTCTCCTGAGATAGCAGACGTTTCAAAACCACAATTGCTGGAATAACATCCGCTGTGGAAGATTGGGAAGAGCTTATGGCTCTGGTAAGTTCTTCGAATGGTGACAGTATAATCACGGTTTTCTGCAGCAATCCCCATTGGTTTGCTGTCAGTGTTGCAGGCAGCTCGTGGTCAGCAGCAAATGTACTTAAAGCATGCTCTGAATCATGTTAAACGTACTGTTCCATCGGGTTTTGACGTCTTGCTGTAGAAGTTTCACAGGCAAGTGAAGTTCGCGCTGAATATCCTCAAATGAACAGTACGATGATGGGGAATGTTTGAAGTGCCCCACAATCTTTCTCGCACCTGCAAGTGCGTCACTTACGCTCCGTTGCGACAGAAGCCCCTCATTAATTACAAGCTGCAATGAATGTGCGACACACCTCAAACCTTTCATCGCCTTCTTCATGTTACTGGCATTGTCCCTCAAAATGACATGTACTTTGGAAAGAGGTATTTTCCAACCAGCCAGCATTTCTTTTATTGAAGCTGAAATCACGCTGTTGTGTGTGACCCTCGCATTTCTTTAGCATGTAGCAGAGCATTCTGCAATGCGTAACTAGAATCCATCTAATGCGCAGATAAACTCAAAAGGGACATGGGACACACGTCGGAGCTCCAAATATCTGTAGTGAAGCTCAAAGATTTTACATCTTTTAACTGATCCGCAACATGCGAGGACACTCTAGAATACAACTCAGTCAAAGCTGTTTCCGAAATGTATTTACGCGATGGTAAACTGTAACGCGGTTCTAGATGCTCCACTAGGCGACGGAAGCCTACATTTTCCACAACAGAGAGAGGCTGATCATCTAGAACAATCAATTCCACAACTCATTCTGTGATTTTTACAGATTTTTTGTCGTCTTTATGAAGTTTTTCTTGCCTTTGAAACGCTTCCTGCAAGGTTTGCTGCTTTGATTCATCCTTTTTGCGTTTCGCTTGTGCAAACTCTTCATGATCTTTTCTGTGATGCTTCTGAAAATGTTTGATTCAATTTGTTGTATTGTAACACGCAACAGTACTTCCACCTCTTGAAACACTGGTTTTGCAAATGTTATAATTTGCTGTGCTGCTTTCTGTTGTTTCAAGCGTGAAATACTTCCAAATCTCGGATCGGTACACCCCTGGAAACTATGGCATGATTATGTGGTCTAGGTGGAGGGGTCATGACCTCTGGCCAGAAATAATTGTTGCTTGTAATTAATTGTTAATAATCTAAGGTGACCATAAAGGTCTGTTTTAGCAGTGAGGTGCGGGTGGTGCAGTCATTTTAGACCCTACTGGTCAAGTGTTTCTCTCGAAGAGACCAAAACTGGGGAGTCTGTGACCGAGAGATCTGCATAAAGACTTAGAAGTTTAGAGTAAAGCAGGAAAATCAAACATGAATCCTAATTGCATAATTAATATATCGCATAATAATAAAAAACAAGGTTTTCAATTTTATCTTTTGGAGTCAGATAAGATTACACAATGTTAAAATAATGTTAACAATAACAACCAAGAGTGCCAGAACGCACACATGACTTCTCTGTCAGGGGATGGCAGGAGAACCCAAGCGCAGGCAGTAATGAAGGGGTTAACAGATATTTAATATGACAAAACAGGAACAAAACAAACACCCACGATGGGGGAAAACACTGACAAAAACTAAAATTCAAAACTGAAAACAAAGACTTCCCACGAGGGGGCATAAAACAAGCAAGCTAAACAAAACGCCTAGACTAAACAGAACACTCACAAAGACTAGACTATATGAACACAGCGGATCTCTAAACAAGGCACAAGCACAGATACAAGGCACATGAAATGCAACGAACGAGCACAGGGGCGGGGCCAGAGACAAGACCGGAGAGAACACATATTATGTCCTAACTGCCAATAATATGTTTCTCTCCACACAAAACACGTGGACCTGTCATGATCCTGACACTAGACTAGGAAATCAAGACATGAGAAGGCAGGATCCTGACATTCTCCTTGCCACTTGGATGCCACCATTGGGCCAGGGGAAGGTTCTTCTTCACGCACATTTTTCACCACCTTACAGTGCTCTATAAATAAACTTGAACTTTAATGTAAATTAAAACATAAGCCATTTTCTGTTGTGTTACGTACCACCAGGGGTCTCTTTAAGTACCACTAGTGACGCTTATTACACGGCTCATTTGAATGCTTGATTCTGATTGGCCAGTCGCAACATTATTTTCAAATAACAACTGCTCAAAACTAATAACACCCTGTAACCCGGATGCTGCAAATCAGAGGGGCAGTTTAATATTACACAAACATTAATTATAAATATGTCTTTCAATAACATATTTGACATTATATTTACAAATGATTTAACCAATTTACCTTTTTGTGACTTTTGAACGTCGTTTCTTAACTTAAAACCGAAAGTAAACGGCTTTTCCTCACATAAGTTCTGCATTCGGTAAAAATAAGCTGCTTCAGTGAGACTCAAGACCCTCCGCTTCACGTCCAGATCACACGGAGGGGATTATTCTGCCATAACAACCAGCTGCCTGAACATTATTCGACAACTACTGACTTATGCAATTTATGTCAAAGTGATTTTTACATTTACATTCAGCAGACACTTTCTTTGCAAAGCCACATAGAAATGAGAGAACATCGTGCATTTTGTCAATGAGCTAAAAACTAAATTCAAGTTTACCAGGCCATGTTTACAAGCAAGCACAATGGCTGAGGTAAGGGAAAAAGAAACAGACACAATAGTTTTTTATTTAGAAAGCAGACAGTTATTGGTTAGTCAGACAGATTGAAAACAGGTGTGTTGATCTGCAGGTTGCTGTTTTTTAAAGGCTGTGATGGATTCTGCAGCTCATTCCACCAGAGAGAACGAGATTGGGTGAACATTTTTGAATGGATATAAAGCTGCTTTCACAAACGCTTCGTGGTGTTGCACGGCGCTTAAACATGAAAGTGAACAGACCAGATCTATGTCCACATCAATGGTTTATCAGAATGTGAGGCGGGGTCAGGAAAAGACCACCAGTCGAGACTCGGACCTGCACACATATGTCAGAGCACTGCCATCAACGCCATCGGCTCCGACTGGGCTGCGCAATTAATAGAAAATGAATCGTCAATTTTGGCCTTCAACAATTACAAAAACGAAATAATCGAGGTCAAAAGATTATTGTGCCGCATTTCCATTTTGCACGAATCCTCTCTTTCCTTGTGGTATAAATCCACAGCGCACCCCTCTCCTTCACAGCAGTTCAGCTGTGCTATTTCTTTACATTTATTTTTCAGTTGAATTCACAGTTGAAAAGCCGATCATTTTACTTTTCTATGTTGTTTCAAAAGTTAGTGAGTAATCGTGTTAAATGATCGGATCTCAATATTGGGAAAATAACCGTGATTATGATTTGTGTCATCATCGAGCAGCCCTAGCCTCGACTTACTTTGACTTTTATGCATTTGGTGGAGAGTTTAGTCCATGATATGTGATGTAAAATACACACGCTCATATAATGATGATGTTTTCTAATGAGTATTAACTGCTGTTGTGATAAACCGAGCCTCAGATGGCACTAAGCGAGTAAATCAGTGTGAGTGGATGAGGATTCATCTTTATGTGGATGTGTTGTTATGTTCTCATCTGACATACAGCAGGTGGTGTTTAAACAACAGATGAACACTCGTGATACTCTCTGTCCAGTGATAATACTGATAAGAGCAGGTTTATCCGTCCACAACAAAATACTCGACACTCTCTCTCTCTCTCTCCATGTGAACTGTGTCTTAACCAGGATCACTCTCCTCCATCTTGTTATCTTAATGGGCTACAGATAGGGTGTCAGGGCTTCTCATTTACAGATTAAAAAATGAAAGTGCCGCCCATCAATTATTCACCTCCACCCGCTCCTCTCCTCTCCGTCCCGTGTTGTGTTGCCTGAGCATTCAGTACGGCCTCGAGCGGGATCACCTTACCTTCCTAATCACACAGACATCTTATCATGGGTAACAAAAACACAGGGGACACCAGAGACCCGAGAGACAGAGCGAAACTATAAAACGCTGAGACGTGAGCAGTAAAGGTGTTGCTATGCGGTTGCTAGGGTGTCACATTGATCAGGGTGGTTTAGCACAGGGCCGTGACGTTTTTAGTGGTTGTTCTTTATGCTTGTTTACTTTAAAACTTTTCATTTCTGACGCTCTGGAGACAGATACTGGACATTGTGTGTGTTGAACATGAGAGGGTCTCGGTCAGTCTCACAGTCCACATATGAATGGGTGTCCTGAGAAAATGAAGTCTTTGTCTTTTGTCTCTTTCCTGAACGTGAAACCGCACAAGATAAGATAAGAAGACCTGGATAGACACACTCAAAGAGAAACCATCTCAATAGGCAAGACATGAAGTCCTCTCTGTGCTACTCGACGTGTCTGTCTCTTCAGAGTTAAAGGTGATGCCACAGTCTTCATCATTTGAGCAGTGTTCAGTCTGAATGAATGACAGAGGTCTATAACCCTTTATACTGGAGATCCTAAAGATGTCCTGATGTAAGACTCTGCAGACTCAACTCAAAGCTGTTGATGTAGTAAGAAAGTTCAGTGAAACATTAGACCACTTTCACCACAGCCTGGTGGCAGGACATTAAAGTTTAATGAAACTCATGGATGGGAAATCCTGCGCTTATCGCTGTCTGGAGGAGCTTTACCTGAGACATTTAACATCTAATCACACGCACACACATGTATACACACAAACATGCACAAACACACACAAACATGCACACACACATACACAAAAACGCACGCACACTTGCATAAACACAAACGCACACGCATACACAAATGCGCACACACACATGCACCCACACATACACACACAAACGCACAAACACTCGCATACACACAAATGCACACACATATAAACAAAAACACATACACACAAACGCACACACACTCGTACAAACGCACACGCATACACAAATGCACACATACATTCAAACGCACGCATACACAAATGCACACATACATTCAAACGCACGCATACACAAATGCACACATACACACACAAACGCACAAACACTCGCATACACACAAATGCACACACATATAAACAAAAACACATACACACAAACGCACACACACTCGTACAAACGCACACGCATACACAAATGCACACATACATTCAAACGCACGCATACACAAATGCACACATACATTCAAACGCACGCATACACAAATGCACACATACACACACAAACGCACAAACACTCGCATACACACAAATGCACACACATATAAACAAAAACACATACACACAAACGCACACACACTCGTACAAACGCACACGCATACACAAATGCACACATACATACAAACGCACACATACACAAATGCACACATACATACAGACAAAAATGCACACACACAAAGGCACAATGTGCAAATGCACAGCAAGAGTCATCACAACTGACAGAAAGACCAACAATTTCAAACCACAAATGTGATATGACACAAACTGTAGTGTATGTGACATGATGACGGACAGTGCATTCAGTTCTCTGACAATCAATCAGTGTGTGAAAGTAAAGATGTGATAACAGAATGATCAACTTTAAGGCTTCGTGCTTTCGGTGAGCTCTCTTCTGTGTCACCGCACATGCTGAAGACCACATGACGTCTGTTTATGTGCAGAACATCTCATCTGAGAAAGATCAACACACACAACTGCAATACTGCGACTCGTGACATGGTTTCTTTGCTATGATCTCTGAAGGGTTCTGTAAAGTCACGAGGGGACATCTAAAGTTGAAATCAACAGATTTCTAGGGGACACATGTCAAAAAGAAGCCAATGTCAAAAAGGACAAGAGAGTCAAAGTAAACCGAGCGCATCAAATCTGCCGTCTTTACCCGCGTGTGTCTCTTCTCTATGCATATGCATACACGTATGCTTGGCCATATGTTTCCTAAACATCTTACCAATTCAAATGAGATCTCCGGTTCAATATCAAACAAAGCGTGCGCGTGTCAAATCATGCACATCAGCACACGTTCTGCTTCGCTGTGAGACACAAGGGGTTCATAATCCCTCCACATTCACGTGTGTAAATCCAGCAGATATAAAAAAATGTTCTTTTACACATCATATTAGGCAAGATTTAGTACATTTTGCACAGAAAAATCAATGCATCTTTATATGATGATTCTTCTGGCATGTCATTTTTCTATAAAGGAAAATACACTTGATAATATGTGTGTGTAAAATATTTTCTAGTCCCATTTCCACCAAAAACACACAAACAATCCACAAAAGCCATGAGCAAGTATTTTGCTGTAAATAGACAACATTCTCTTGCAAGAAACATTAAAATAATGTAAAGTCAGAATGTGTGAGAGGGCTAAAACAGACTAATGAGTTTAACACCAAAAGCTGCTAAACACTGAGTGACATATAAAGCTCAACATTAAAGGAATACTTCACCCAAAAATGTCTTTCATTGATTGTCATCATTTACTTGCCACTAGACAGTCCCAAATCTGTATAAATGACTGAACACAAAGAAAGATATCTGGAAGAATGTCAGTAAGCAAACAGATCTCCGTATGTATTAGTACTACGGAAGTCAATGGGGCGTGAGCCGTAAATGATGAATTTTTATTTTTGGGTGAACTATACCTTTAAGAGAGCCTTCTAGCCAAGGATCGAATAAAATCTCAGTCTGAGAGGTCTGATGATGTTGAGATGTCTGTAGTTTGGTGGATTGTCTACAGTCCTCAGAAGGTAAATAATTGAAGAGGAGCAATGCCTGTGAAGCTTTTAGTTTGTTTCGAGGTTAGACGCGAGTCTGGTGTTCATTTGGTGTTGATGAGATGAACAGCAGTCTTACCTTACAGCCTTCACACGCGCTGACACCATAGTGATACCCCGAGGACTTGTCCTGACAGACAAAGCAAGGTTTATAGACTCGAGGAGGAGGAAGAGGAGACGGGGGGCTTGGGACCAACTCTTCAGAACTGCTGCTCTGAGTCTCGATGGCTGAAAGGGCAAAACAAGATATTGATGATGATTGAGATGGACAAAAACCACTTCTACTTGAGATTCAAGACTTGAACTGAAGATTGAGAATGAGACGTCCCTGCTTACCTTTACCACAACTGTCAGCTTTACATATTTTGGTATAAACCAGAAATCAAAATCACAAAACGTTTTTAAATGTAACTGAGATCTGCTAGTGTGTACACAAGTGTGCGTGTGGAAACAAGACCCAATGATTAGTTCACCTTCCACCAGGAGCGGTTCCACATCAGACCGGCTATATAGTCAGTAACTAAAGGAGCATCGGTTCTGCTTTATCACTTCAGACCCGAGTCAGATAATGAAACATGCCGATCATCCAGAAGCACATCTCAATGCAGGCCGTTACACATCGCTTCATAGACCAAAGGTGTTTTAAGAGCTTTATGACAGCTCTTAAACAGCTTACACAGCACACGATAAAGCCATTTAAGAGATTATAAAGTCATATCAGTGATTGTTACAGACTGGATCATATCAGTTCATGTTGGAACAGATGTAGATGAATCATCAGAGCCAAAAGCTTGTAAAAGCACACAGCTCAGTCATAAAACTGAAAGTAAACAGTGTTTCCTAGAGAAATTCACAGGGCTCAGGAATGAGAAAAATCTCATTTGTTTTCACCTTATCTTCTGTATTATTTAATAAAGAAAATCTATAAATCGGTAACCAACGCAATATGTAACCATGAACAATAGGCCAGGTTTAAGATGATATTAGTTGATGCCTGAATGGATTGACATATTTCTATAGAACCACCCCAATCATACTAATATATTAAATGATCTGTTACATTTCTAGCCATGTAATAATAATGACAAAAAGCACTGAGCAATAAACTGTGTGTAACATGAGTCACAGACACAAGTGTGAATTACATCAATATAAAACAAAACTGTGGCTTTACCACACACAGTCATTTGATCATTCAGAGACATAAACACTGTCTGATTAATAGATGTATTATCTTACATAAAGTCTTTTATTCTAGTGCTGGATGATGTTAGTAGTCTTGAGGTTAGACACTGCGCAGCATCATCACACGACTGAAGTTTTCACTAGTGCTGCACGATTAATCATGTCGCAATCACGATGTCAGGCTATGCGATAACATGACGGCAACATGTTGCGATAATATTAAAGAAACAAGTGCATTCCTGGACGTGACAAGACATCCATTCTAAGAGATTTATGCCCATTTTATATGCAAGTCGTCTTGTGTGGCGCGTGTGCTTGGTCACGTGACTTGCAGGGCGCAGTGTGGAAACGGGAGAAATGGACGCAGAGCAGGCCGACACTGATCTAGTGCCCAGAGATAATAAAACAAAGATTATAGAGGTTTACGTTTTACAGAGTGAACCACACATTTATAACATTTTATCTGAATTTGAAAACTTTGTGCAATTCCAGTTGTTGTTGCTAGTTTGAACTGTATATCTCAGTTGAGAATTACTAATTTCTGCATTTTCAGTTATCCGTGTGTGCATTTTCCTTGATATCAACTATGTTGACTCATTATACCCAGTTCATCGTAATCGCACATCGCAACATTTACCTCAATAATTGCAATGTGACATTTTCCTCAAATCGTGCAGCTCTAGTTTTCACAGTGCCACGTTGGGTCGCGCTTGAGGCGATTGTACAAAAGGTTAATGCGCTTAAACAGAGACAGATGCCGCTCCTGGTTCAAATACAGATGTGCAAGCACGCTGAAATAGAGAGTCGCAACACGAATGAGGTGCAACACGCTCTCTTCACTCACAGGCAGTCACCACCAGAGAGCAAGCTTCCGTCCCGAGCAGAAGGAATGCCGCGCATATTTCATGCATTTTTTATGCTTTTGAAATGGTACTGGTCAGCTCCGAGCAATCACATCACACTGTGCATCCCCCTAATGAATCGCAGTCTTTGCTATAAGAAAATCACGTTTCACCACATCATGACTGAATCGCCATGCTGTGATATAAGAGCGATATTGCACTAATAGGGTTTTGTGATGTCACTAACCCAGAAAGAAGCTGGTTGTAATTCCTTAAAATTGTTTTATGAACACTTTTGGGTTTTCGCCTTTACTTTGAACATCGCTTTTGTTCTCCAACAGACTAATTAAAATTTAAAAAGTGGGGGGAAAATCATATTATCCTTTAAGTTACAGTTTAGCTAAAATTGTTAAATATCAATCCCTATTTGTTCAGATCTTCCCCGAAAGTCAACACAGAAAAATAAAGTCAGCAGACTACACATCTGAGCCCGTTTATAAGAAACTGAATAGAGATTTAAACTGGGACTATGGTGTGTTTGGTGATGTTCATGTCTAAATCTCCAATGCAGCAGAGCCTTTATAACATGACAATTCACTTGCTCTCCTACAACTAGAAACTAAACATCGATCAACTGTTGCATACAACAGACAATGCAATAAATGATTAAATACATGAATACAAGATGGTTGTGTTCGTTTAATGAGATTTAAGAGTGATTGTACACACACAGAGATTACAGATCATGAGAATCATTCACTTGGTCGGAATAGCTGGGAATGCCCACAAAAACGTCATTTCTGTTTATGCCGTAGGGTAAACCACTCCATTAGAAGACCGGTGTAGTCCTGTCCCACTGCAACCTTGTGGACTTTATAAAATGTGAAAAAACCTTTTTCATTTATTGCTCTGGTTGTACCCTGAGTTTGGGATAGTTTGTAGGACTGCTTCTTATTTCGCTTTCATAAGGTTAATTTTCTAGTTATATCATGAGAACGCTAAATCATTAATGACTCAGTGGCCAATGTAAATTGTAAAAGCAACACTTTTGTTCACAGGTTCCCCATGTGGTTGATAAGCAATTGGATGACCCTGGGACTCATAAAATGTTGAGAAACGACACCTCTGGCTATTTCTTCAGTCACAGATACTACACAGAGTCTCCGACCCAAAACGGCTTGATTTTTCTATGTATCTTGCACTGTAATACGGAAAAAGTGATTTTGTGTAGGTCATATTGGGTTACCCCAAGCATTTCCAGTCAGGGGAAACGGATTGTTTTCCCCCAGGTCAACTCCGCCCCAGGCCACGCACCCAGATATGACGACACTGACCAAGGTGGTGTTTACATTAGCCTGTTGTCGTAGGAAAACGTTTATACTGCCCTTACTACATGTGTTTTAGAACAAAATCTGTGTTTACACTACACTATTGAAAACACATGTCACGTTACCACTCAGACACGCTGGGCATGCGCACACAAATGTAAACAGTTGTATGGGCATCCATAAGTTGGTTGTTGATGAAAGTAGGTTATAAGTTTGGCCAGTACAACAATGAACATGAGGGCGAGGACAAGCAAAGACATCTTCGTGAGGATAGATGAGGTAATCCATGTTATGAGGCTTGCTTGATTTAAATCCGGCGTCAGCAGACCGATCAACAGATGACATCGCAGTACAGAGAGCACGATTTAAAAGCATAAGGCTCTCAATTCTCTCTTGCATTGCTGTTATGACAACTAGTCGATCCGTGTACGCAGCACAGCTTGAAGTAAAACAAACCTGTTGTTTAAACGGCCGTTGCAAGGCTGGTAATTGTCATCTTCAGGTAGTGTAATGTCTCATGTGTATGTTAACTCTGGAGTAGTGTAAATGTCAGGCATAACCGTAGCAAGAGTTATGTGCTTTTACAGGAAAACACTCTAGAATAAACGCCGCACAAGTCTATAGCTGTGTCCCAAATGATACACTATACACTTAAGGAATTGTTCACATTCAACACACATTTTCATGATCATTTACCCGCCCTGTTGTCATCCAAGATCTTTATGTATTTTTTCTTTAGTTGAAAAGAAATGAAGGTTTTTGATGAAAACATTCCAGGAGTATTCTCCATATAGTGGACTTCAATGGACTTTAAACCATACCAGATGATGAATAAGGGTCTTATCTAGCCAAACGATCAGTCATTTAAAAAAAGTAATAAAAACATATATGCTTTATAAACACAAATGCTCCCCTTGCTCTGTTCTGCAAAGCGCTTTTCACGACTTCACTTATTACGTAATTACGTTGAAATGCTTCATATAGAGTTGATGTGTTATTTAAAGTTGTTTTTATGTTTATTAAAATTGAACTGGACCTTTGACGTTGGCGAAAATTCAGATTCGGACCTTTGAATATAAACTTTGAGACCCCCTGGTCTACATTCTTCCTGTCAGTGGATAAGAGCCACTCGTTTAGTGTTGAAATATTGCTATTACAACACTAAAATGTGTTATTTCCAAATGTCTGCATATACAATGTGTCTCAACTGGACACAAATACTTTTCATGTTGAACCAACATATAGGACATGTGTGTCAGGTAAAAGGAAAGCCTTAAAATTACGATATTCTTTAAAAAAATATGTTTGTCATATATATTAGACATAAACACAGACATTGAATTACATAATTTAAATATTTATTTTTGTGAAACACAGATAATACCTTAGAAACAGTATCACATTTAAACCTCCGTATACCTTGAAACCGGCATTCAGCCATGACTAGACGACAGACGGGCATTTGTGTTTATTTCAGTCAGGACTTTTATTCAAGCAGCTCGTGGTTGAACACTTGAATCTCCTCCATCTGTAACAGCATGTGTGTGCGTGTGTGCGCTCTTAACATTCACCCGTCTCTTCTCATCAGTGAAGACCACAGTGAACGGTCAGCACACGTCACAAGTGACTTCATATGGTTTATTATCCGTTTAAACTCCGATTATGATGATAGAATAATGGCTGTACATCTTCTGTGTTTTTGTTACGTGCTGATTGCTTGACTACAGATTGGCTTAATTTATCCCAACAACTCCTGAAATCTCCTGATCATTTGGAAAGTCTATAGCAAGGTCCATCTAGACTTTTCTATACTATCAAAACATAAAAAATTACTGACATGATTTGGGTTCTGCTTTTGGTGTATTGACACGGTAAAGAGCAGAAAAAAGCCATTATGTGCACAAACCCTGTGTTATTATAGCAGAGAGGAAGAGAAAGCTTACATCTGTGAAATATCAACATTATTAACTCCTCGCTACTGTTTATTTGACACCCGGGCAGAGATGAGAGCATCGGGCCACCTGCTGACACGTTTCCATTTCCGCTTTCTGACGGTGGGCGGCATTCACCGCATGAGTCGCATGGGAGTATTTTTCTATTTTCTGGGTGATTAAACCCAAGCTCAGCGGCCGGCGTGCTGATGTACGCACAGCAGACATTAGGCAAATAAAGGACGGTGACAGACAGGCCGGAGAATGGCTGACAGAAACGGTGAGCTGTGATGTAAAGGAACTTCTCACGGCTGAACTTTTAGCCTCTGGCTGAACCCTCTGGTGTGGTCAAACAGGAAAGTCTCACACCCGTACGGGCCGCTCGCTCAATAGAGGGAAAACAAGCTCAAAACAACACTGATGATTCACAGAGCACTCTTTTGGGTCGACCTCCATGTGAAAAAATATCTTCAGTCCAGGACCTACAGGAATATGTAGAGAAGTCCTGCTGCAATCTGGAAACAATCCAAAGCCAAGATTTCAGATGGACACAAAAGACTCTTTTGAAGAGATAGTTCTCCCCCCACCCTCAAAGAATCTTTTATCATTTCACAGAAATAAAATCATTTTATCAAGATCTCTCTCTCTATATTTAGATTGTGTAATGAATATTTGAATGAATTGATTCAATAGCACAACACGCGGCCTCTACGCTTAAATCAGTTTGTTTTATTTATATAGAGAGAGAGAGACAGAGAGAGACAGAGAGAGAGACAGAGAGAGAGACAGAGACAGAGAGAGAGAGAGAGAGACAGAGAGAGACAGAGAGAGAGAGAGAGAGAGAGACAGAGAGAGAGAGAGAGAGACAGAGAGACAGAGAGAGACAGAGAGAGAGACAGAGAGAGAGACAGAGACACAGAGAGAGAGAGAGAGAGAGAGAGACAGAGAGAGAGAGAGAGACAGAGACGGAGAGAGAGACGGAGACAGAGAGAGAGACGGAGACAGAGAGAGAGACGGAGACAGAGAGAGAGACGGAGACAGAGAGAGAGACGGAGACAGAGAGAGACAGAGAGAGACAGAGAGAGACAGAGAGACAGAGACAGAGACAGAGACAGAGAGAGAGAGAGAGAGAGAGAGAGAGAGAGAGAGAGACTTTTTGACTTTTAAAGTGTCTTTACTTAACAATAAAGAAACATTACACTAAAACCGACAACTTCCTTAAACAACAAACACAAACATCACATTAAAAAGAAAAATATATATATATATGAAATATAAAAAAATAAAAAATACATAATAAATAATACAACTGCTTTCAAATGTGTAAGTTTAGAAGGCCATTGTCAGTAACCTCGCAAATACAGTTATAACAACCACACTTCCAATTGAACATCTCTACATTTTCCGTCAGTTTACAAAATGCAAATTCTATTTTAACCCGAGATCTCACTAGTCCAGCCAAGATCATAACCACATTACTTTCTTCTTCACTACTCAGTTTTCTCTTTCTTGACAGCCAAATGTATCTGTTTGTAGCTATTATACCATGCACAATCCGCCACTGTAGATCACCTGATCTTTTATCAATGGGGGGCTTGTACAAGGTCCTCCAGCTGCCTTTCGGTGAAGTATCCAACCCTAGCTCTTCTTGCCATTTAGTGTCTTTGAGTCCTTCAAGAGTCTTAAGATGTAAAACCTTCACACATATAGTGTACAACGTTTTCTTACTTGTGTCACAAAAAAGACCCAACTGCGGTATTTGAAAAGTAAGCAAACTTCCTTCTGCCTCTTGCCATGTCCCAACTGCAGCTGAAATTTCAAGCTCTGGGAAAACAAGAACAGTTCCTTCTTCTGCACATAGTTGCATAAAGTCTTGTGGAAGCAAGTCTTTGATTTTGTTCAGCAGGTTTTGCACCAGTTGGGCTGACTTAATGTTGATCTTTAATGCAAGGTCTTCAGCTGATAACCATCCATCCTTCTTTAGTAAACGGGCCACCTTGGTTACACCTGCATTCCACATTAGATCTCTAAATGACATTGACTGCAATAGTTCCACCTCCATTGCAGGGTTGCACAGAAGAGGTTCTTCTCTCAGCCACAGACCAACTCTTGAAACGTTAAACACTTCCCATGCATTCAGTACTGATCTGTAAAAAGTTGATAATCCTGTTAAATTTAGTTTTTTAGTGTCCATAAAAAATAAGTGACGGTCCAGTAACATTCTGCCTGCTCTTCTCAAAACGGCACAGGCTACTTCAGACCAGGACACACCTTCACCATATAATAGTCAGCGGGGTCAGCTGTGGCCTAATGGTTAGAGCGTTGGGCTTGTGATCAGAAGGTTGCCGGTTCTAATCTCAGTGCCAGAAGGTCATGACTGAAGAGCCCTTGAGCAAGACACCTTACCCCTGATTGCTCTGCAGTAATGTGACACTGTATAAAAACTACTTGTAAGTCGCTTTGGATAAAAGCGTCTGCCAAATGAATAAATGTAAATGTAATAGTCTCTGGGCTGTCTGAAGTCTGAAAGCTTTTATCCGAGATTTTATGTCCGCTAATCCTTGGCCTCCTTCATTTCTTGGCAAAAACAAAACTAGTGCTCTCAGCCAATGTTGGCTGGACCAAAAAAAATCTACAATATGTCTCTGAATAGTGTTTACAAGATCATGAGGTGGCTCCAGTACAGTCATCTTGTGCCACAAAGACGAGGCTACTAAATTATCACAAATTAGGACCCTTCCACTATATGACAGCTGGGGTAGCAGCCAATGCCATCTAGACAACCGAGCACACACCTTTTCACTAAGCCTACCCAATTCAGATTCCTATATTCTTCAATCCCCAAAAAGACTCCTAGATATTTAAAACCATTTTTTCCCCACTGCAATCCAGCCGGCAGCAATGGCCCGACCTCTTTGGTACTGCACCACAGGGTATTACTCTTATCCCAATTTATTTTGGCAGATGCAGCTTTTTCAAAGACTCTTAAACTCTCTTCCAAAAAAATGACATCATCTCTATTCCTTATAATTATTGTTACATCGTCAGCATAAGCTGATAATTTAATAGAATGCTGTGAAGCGACAGTGTTTACCTGTAACCCTGTAAGCCCATTTCGCAGTTTACAAAGGAAAGGTTCAATAGCCATACTATAAAGCTGACCTGAGATTGGGCAACCTTGTCTAATGCCTCTCAGTACCTTTATAGGATTGCTCAGGCCACCAGCCATACCTATCAACAGGTAGCATCAGTGTAAAGTAACTTTATCATAGAAACAAAACTTTTACCAAACCCAAAAGCTTTCAAAGTTTTGAAGAGATACGAATGATCCACCCTATCAAACGCTTTTTCTGATCCAATGATAAAACACCAACATTACTGTCATTAAAACGAGCATAATCTGTGATATCTCTCATCAAATGTAAATTATCAGTTATTGATCTTTCTTTAATGCAGTATGATGATCTCTGTGTATTATTTCACTAAGTACCTTATTTAGCCTATTAGCTAGGCACTTAGAAAGAATTTTATAATCTGTAGACAAAATAGCCACGGGTGTCCAGTTCTTTAACACGGCTAAATCACCTTTTTTAGGGAGCAATGCCAGCACTGCCCTTTGACAACTTATGGGAAGTACTCCTCTGTGAATGCATTCTTTAACTACTTCAAAATAGTCTGGGCCAATAAATGACCATAAATAACCTGTAGAAATCAGCAGGAAGTCCATCCATTCCGGGTGCACGACCTATGGACAGACTCATCATAGCAGCAGTCACTTCTGAGAAAGAAATATGCATTTCAAGCTCTTGTTTATGTTCTGATGAAATACTAGGAAGATCTCTCAGCAGTTCATCTGCAGCCTGACCATCCAAAGTGTCTGCAGCGTAAAGAGTAGTAAAAAGTCCACAGCAATTTGACGCATTTTAATAGGATCTTCCGTATATTGACCATTGTTGTCCTTCAACCGATACATTGTCTTTTCTTGTCCAGTTTTATGTTCTAAGTTGAAAAAGTAAGATGTAGGACCATCCATGTCCCTTGTAGACAAGAAACTGCTCCTCACAAGAGCTGTTTTGACTTTAACATTTAATAGTGTACATAATTTTTTCCTTAATTCAGTCCATTTTTCATGTAAAGGAGCAGAATTATCGTCTTTTCCTCAACAACATTAATTTCTTTTTCGATCCAGTCTAACGTCATTTTCATACACTCTGTGGAATGAGAAACATACTGCTGACAAGAACCCTTAATATGTATTTTTCCAATCTCCCACCACTGAACATTGTCAACAAATCTTTCCTTTTCCTTTCTCTATGTTTCCCAAAAACATTAAAAATGTCATTAAACCCCTTATCATACAAGAGCCTTACATTGAATCGCCAAAAACAACTCTTAGGACCTCTATTTTCCACACTGCAGTCAACTGTAATTAGCTTATGATCAGAAAAATCAACAGGGATAATGCTGTTGTTCAATATTCTGTTTTTTATATTTTCTGAAATGTAAAAACGATCTAAACGTGCAGCAGATACCGTTTGCTGTTAAATTTCACCCAAGTATAGCGTTTGACACCTATATTACTCTCCCTCCACACGATTTAATGACATTTGCTAAAAACATAGCAGATGCCTGATGAGTCTCCTCACCATTCCTATCAAAGTAAAGTTAAGCGTGCAATTCCAATCTCCTCCCACAAAAAAAAATCACCATCTTGTTGTTGGCTTAACACTTGTTGCAGTTTAGTAAAAATATGAGTTCTTTCATCCCCTATATTGGGGGCATACATATTTACAAATACAAAAAAAAGATATGAATTTCTGCTCTCACTACAAGTAATCTTCCTGGTTCTACTTCAATTTTAGAAATAATCTTAACCTTCATGGCAGACGAGAACAAAATTGCAATTCCTGCACTCATATTGGACCCATGGATCAAACAGTTTATACCATCCCACCATAAACCCCAATCTACTGCATTCCTATGGTCATCATTTCTATTAACTTCTCACTCTTTGCTTTATCTCTCAATCCATTAGCATTAAGAGATCCTACTCTTAAGACCCCCATTAAGAGAGATAAAAAGAAAAAACAAAAACAAAAAAGGAATACAGAAAACCAAGATAATAGACAAGCCATGGTGATTACTTGTCTTTCCCCCTCGTTAACCTCCCCTTTTTAGACTTTTGTCTTATTGTTGTTACATACTTCTTTAAACGAAAACGTTTCTGTTGTGACAATTCTTTGTGAGAGCTATTTTTCTCACCCATATCACAGAAGCCATAAACTTTTCAATATCAGAAAGAATCTCTCAACCTCAACTCCTACTCTTCCTTTAGTCTCATCTAAGAAAGTGTTAATTTGTTCCACTGTGTATAAATCTTCTTTTATCGTATCACCACTTTCAGACCATTGCTCATCACCCACATCAGTACATTGAGAAACTTCATCCAAATCCTCACCTTGGTCCTCCACCAACTCCTCCTCCTCTATCCCTTCATACGTGTCCTGTCTATCAACCTCTGCAACATTTACAGCCTTCCATTCAGCACTTACGTCAGCATTTCAATATGACTACAACTCGGTTTTCATTAACTGTGATGTTGCCTAAAATACCACTCACCTCACTTGAAGTCTTCACGCCCTTCACTTCGGTTATGTTCAAACTTCCATTACTTTCCTTGTCTGCACTCTCCTTCGTTTGCTCTGGTGCTGGCCGATCTTTGTCATTTTGTTCATTTTTATGCGGACACGAAAAACGTTTGTGTCCTAAATCCCCACACTCGAAGCACTTTAAATTATCCGTGCTCGCATAGATCATATAGGAGGTTTCACCGTGATTAACACGAAACGCGATCTCTAGAGATTTCTCTGGCGTGGTTAAAAACATGTACACCTGTCGCCTAAAGGACAAAACATGCTTTAACATGCCGTTTTTGCAACCTGGAGGGATAGATCTCACTGGCCCTGCAGGCTTCCGAATCGCGCAAGTTCTTTCATAATTGTTCCGTTTGCACAAAGGGTGGTATATTAGAAATTGTAACTTTGTAGTAGGAGCTGATAGCGGGGTCACTGAAACAAATGTTTCCTTAACCCAAATTCCTTTCACTATTAACTCATTTGCCAGCGTCTCGCTTTTTAAGAACACAACAACTGCTTTATTCATGCATGACGCCGAAACTATGTTCACAAATCCCGATTGCTCTCCTACTGCCAACAGCACATCCTCCAAAGTAACTCCAGGTTCAGTGACACATCTACAGCCATTCCTAAGTGACAAAGGCGGTTTTCCTGTGCCGGGGCAGACGCCATACCGCCGCTCCCCCGATCAATGCCTCAAAAACAAATCTATCTCTACGTTTATACAAGGTGATCAGTCAACACGGGGGAAAGGAGAAAGAAAAGGAGAAAACGAAAATGGTAGAAAATAGAAGGATAAAAAACAAAAAGAGATAGAAATAGACTAGAAAAAAAGATTAAAGATAAGAGTCGCTCTCACACGTGCAATCTCACGCAGCTACCCGAGAGAGAGAGAGAGAGAGAGAGCGACAGAGAGAGAGAGCGACAGAGAGAGAGCGACAGAGAGAGACAGAGAGAGACAGAGAGAGACAGAGAGAGAGACAGAGAGACACAGAGCGAGATAGATAGACAGAGAGAGAGAGAGAGAGAGAGAGAGAGACAGAGAGAGAGAGACAGAGAGAGATAGATAGATAGAGAGAGACAGAGAGAAATAGATAGATAGAGACAGAGAGAGAGAGACAGAGAGAGACAGAGAGAGAGAGAGACAGAGAGAGACAGAGAGACAGAGAGAGAGACAGAGAGAGAGTGACAGAGACAGAGAGAGATAGATAGAGACAGAGAGAGAGAGACAGAGAGAGAGAGAGACAGAGAGAGAGAGAGAGAGAGACAGAGAGAGAGAGACAGAGAGAGAGTGACAGAGACAGAGAGAGAGAGAGAGAGAGAGAGAGAGAGTGACAGAGACAGAGAGAGAGAGAGAGAGAGACAGAGAGAGAGTGACAGAGACAGAGACAGAGAGAGAGTGACAGAGACAGAGAGAGAGAGAGAGTGACAGAGACAGAGACAGAGAGAGAGAGAGACAGAGAGACAGAGAGAGAGAGAGACAGAGAGAGAGTGACAGAGACAGAGACAGAGAGAGAGTGACAGAGACAGAGAGAGAGAGAGAGTGACAGAGACAGAGACAGAGACAGAGACAGAGACAGAGAGAGAGAGAGAGAGAGAGAGAGAGAGAGAGAGAGAGAGAGAGAGAGAGAGAGAGAGAGAGACAGAGAGAGAGAGAGAGAGAGAGAGAGAGAGAGACAGAGAGACACAGAGAGAGAGAGAGAGAGACAGAGAGAGACAGAGAGAGAGAGAGAGAGACAGAGAGAGACAGAGAGAGAGAGAGACAGAGACACACAGAGAGAGAGAGAGACAGAGAGACACAGAGAGAGAGAGAGAGAGAGAGAGAGACAGAGAGAGAGAGAGACAGAGACACACAGAGAGAGAGAGAGACAGAGAGACACAGAGAGAGAGAGACAGAGAGACACAGAGAGAGAGAGAGAGAGAATGGTAATTAGCACATATCACACTAGTGTAATAGAGAGGAGGGGGGTATCATATCTCTCTGAACACCTCTTATGATGTTATGACACGTTGAGGTTACGGCTGTGGTAACAGATGAGAGTTTGAGAATCATGTAAGTACAACACTGTACACTGTATCTGCACTGCATGATGTGTTTCCCTCAATCCAGAACATCTGCTTGATGTTGAACTTTGAGAACGATTTATCAGTAGTAATATTGGGTTATTAGACCTATAATATATTATATATATACACTCACCTAAAGGATTATTAGGAACACCTGTTCAATTTCTCATTAATGCAATTATCTAATCAACCAATCACATGGCAGTTGCTTCAATGCATTTAGGGGTGTGGTCCTGGTCAAGACAATCTCCTGAACTCCAAACTGAATGTCAGAATGGGAAAGAAAGGTGATTTAAGCTATTTTGAGCGTGGCATGGTTGTTGGTGCCAGACGGGCCAGTCTGAGTATTTCACAATCTGCTCAGTTACTGGGATTTTCACGTTACAACACTTTCTAGGGTTTACAAAGAATGGCGTGAAAAGAGAAAAACATCCAGTATGCGGCAGTCCTGTAGGTGAAAATGCCTTGTTGATGCTAGAGGTCAGAGGAGAATGGGCCGACTGATTCAAGCTGATAGAAGAGCAACTTTGACTGAAATATCCACTCGTTACAACCGAGGTATGCAGCAAAGCATTTGTGAAGCCACAACACGCACAACCTTGAGGCGGATGGGCTACAACAGCACAAGACCCCACCGGGTACCACTCATCTCCACTACAAATAGGAAAAAGAGGCTAGAATTTGCACCAGCTCACCAAAATTGGACAGTTGAAGACTGGAAAAATGTTGCCTGGTCTAATAAGTCTCAATTTCTGTTGAGACATTCAGATGGTAGAGTCAGAATTTGTCCATCCCTTTATGACCACCATGTACCCATCCTCTGATGGCTACTTCCAGCAGGATAATGTCACAAAGCTCGAATCACTTCTTGAACATGACAATGAGTTCACTGTACTAAAATGGCCACCAGATCTCAACCCATTAGAGAATCTTTGGGATGTCAGTTGTGGCCTAGTGGTTGGTCTTGTGATCAGAAGGTTGCTGGTTCAAATCTCGGTGCCAGCAGGTCATGACTGAAGTGCCCTTGAGCAAGACACCTAACCCCTGATTGCTCTGCAGTAATGCAAAACACTGTAAAAAACTACTTGTAAGTCGCTTTGGATAAAAGCGACTTACTACACCAAATGAATAAATGTAAAAATGTGGTGGAACGGGAGCTTCGTACCCTGGATGTGCATCCCACAAATCTCCATCATCTGGAAGATGCTATCCTATCAATATGGGCCAACATTTCTGAAGAAATGCTTTCAGCACCTTGTTGAATCAATGCCACGTAGAATTAAGGCAGTTCTGAAGGCGAAAGGGGGTCAAACACAGTATTAGTATGGTGTTCCTAATAATCCTTAAGGTGAGTGTACTTCAGACCTTCTGACATAAATCATTATTTTAAAAGAAATAAAAAATGTAAAGAATATTTTGTTATTATGTGTTAATTTACTAATGAGTAATGCTGAAGCAAGCTCGACATCAGATCGGTTTCATGAGGTTATCTGAGTCACTAACAATACTGTGAATGTTTTCATTATCTAAAATAAATGAACTCTTTGCACATGAGATGGGATCTTATTTAAAAACTGATTTGTTCTTTCCATTACACAGATTTATTAGAACAGAAAGCATGAAATAAAGAAGAACAAAGAGAACAGAAGAAGAGGCTTTATCTTGTTTCCGGCTCATTACTTCACAAGCGCTTTTATGAGAGTAATTTAACATTACTGATGACAATATTTCTCTAATATACTGAGATGAAAATAAGCACAGGTAGATAGTATAATTAATAATAATCAGTTTGGTGATTAAATATAATTGAATTAGTTTTTTGACAGATTTCCAGCACACGCACATGAATGCACACACAATAAGTGTATATTAAAGATCGTTATATATTTCACATGTTTTCTACGGTTCTATTTTTTGGTAGACGTCTTCACTGACCCACACAAAGACACATGCTGTATTTTTGCAAAAACAAATCAATTGGACTTTTAAAGGTTTAGTTTCTACTATAAAGCCTGTTTGATAAAGACTTCCTACACAAACTTCAGAAGTATTTAAAATAATCCCCAGGAAATGATAAATCAAATGAAGAGGACAGAGAATGGCAATGGTCTCGGCACGGGCCGTGTTTGCGGAGGACGCCGCGGCGGGTGTCTCAGAGAACTGAAGCGGGCTGTTGACGCCTCTCTCTCTTTGATAAGAAGCACTTTCCTGTGATTTGTGTCTGCTGAGTGAATAGAGACGGGGAAATGACACTCAGTGCTCTCTTCATGAGGGTCATTAGGATGTTAAAATAAATAATGATTATGGTGCTAAACAGACACTGGTGTGACAGGCACAATCACAGAGCGCTGAAGGAGATTGCTCAGTGTTATGAGCTTTGAGAAGCAGTTTCAGGCTGTGTTTACACCGAACATTCCAAACATAAATCACACCAATCTTAAAAAAACTAAAAACCTACGAGCCGTCTACAAAGCGTCCAAACATGCTGAGGAATTAACAGCGTTACACAGCCCATAGTCTGAATGAGACGTTTCATTCATATCAATGCAGTATTAGAACAGAAACTGACAAAGAAAGTATAGTGTAAAACTACAAACGCCTTAAAGGGATACTTCATCCAACAATGACAATTCTGTCATCATTTACTGACCTTTACTGAGTTCTTAATGTGCATAAACGTCTCCAAAAGTGCCCAGAACGGTTTGCTGTCTTACATTCTTCAAAGCGTCTTCTTTTGTGCTCAACAGAACAAAAAAACAGAACGTCATTTGATGAGCGTTCTTCCAAATATCTTTCTGTGTTCATCAGAACAAAGACATTTATGCACATTAGGAACAACTGGAAGGAGATGAAATGATGACCGAATATTTATTTTGGTAAGATTCACCATGTGTTTGCTAAAGTGAGTGTACTGTAATGATACCACACAGGTAAACCCATCATCACATACACTAAACATTTCTCTAAAGGCACCTCATAGAATTCTGGAAGTTTTCAAGTTGTTTTCAATATTATTTAGACTGATTGACTGTAACTTCTGCATTCCTGCTGGGGTATTGAGCACAGTAATGAACGTCTACTGTATGCACATGCCGTCCTACATCAATCAAATACTGTAATATACTTTATGGAGTCACAAGTCAGTATTTCCCTATAGCTAATAGTGTACCACCTTCATCTAGTATAGTACATTTAAAGTCTGTTTTTTCGTGCGTTTTAGTGCTTAAAAAAGACGAAACCATAGTTCAATACAATACTAATGTAAAGGGAATATTAAGAATAAAGCAAAGAGACGTACAGTGTTTGTTGCGCCGGTGCTGCCAGCTGAAGCACGCGCTCAGCGCTTTCTCCTCCAACATACATGACGAGGGACTGGAGGAGTAAAACTCCAGCATGTGTCCCGATAACACATCCATACAGTCAAACATCACAGCACTGCAGAAGAAGAAAAACAGTCCGTTCGTCCTTCACACAAACTCCATCAAACTCTCCGCGCGTGAATCCACAGAGAACACGGTAAAACACATCCCGTCACCACCCGCGCTTCACGGACAAACCTAACGATCACGGTCCGGTTCCCGTTAGCGACAGCGGTTCTTCATAACGAGAGATAATGTTGTAAATATGTCGCGTTTAAAAGCGCAATGACGGATGTGCGCTCGTGCCCGCTACTTCATTCCAACACAATGAAAGATTGAGTTGCCTAATATATGCGAGTGAACTTTCTGTGAACCCTTCTGAGGCGGCTAACCTTCAAATGACCCACACCGCCGTGACATCATCGGCGTTCACGCGCGCGCGCGCGCGCGCTCACACAGACTCTGAGAGGAGAAACAACTCGTTTCCCTCGAAAGAAAAACCCGTACATACGTTTATCTTTTATCACAAAACAAGAACATGAAGCAGAGTAGAACACAGCTGGCCACAGTACAGTAAAGCAGAAAAAACACGAGGCGAGAGAAGAGAGACACAATTATTAAAACGGCAAAAAGAACAGAGGAAGAAAGAGGACAGCAATAAGACGACAAGATGCGTGCAATGTCATTCTTGAACACGCTGACCTCTTGATGCATTTACAAACACATCAGAAATGTAAACATTCAAATAACACACACACACTACACAAAAACATAACACGGCAGGAAAGTGATGTAAGTGTTAAGAACAAGAGGAACTAAGACGAAGTAGAATTACAGTCTGTTATAATGCAGTCAAGCAGGTGTTTGCTTTCTGAGCTACTGCTGCAGTGCAGGGACCCGTTTCAATAAGAAGGTTCAAGCAACACTGAGTTAAAATATGAACTCTGAGTTGATTTACTCAGATAATCGCTACTCTGAGTTTTCAGTTTCAGAACAGCTGCTTTCAATCAGTTCAATCCACTCTGAGTAAGTTCACCGTGGCTTTAAAAAGCCATCATCAATTGAGCGAAAATAACACTATTCACCATGGCAACGCCACGTGACAAAAAGCGCTCCGTTTATTTCTCGCCAGTCGAATTGGAGGCACTATATATATCCAGGGCTGGACTAGGGCAAAAAAGGGCCCTGGCATTTTTACTCAGACCGGCCCACCACAATGGGTCGGACACAACCAACCAGTACACCATCCTTGCGGTCCCTGTAGATATGCATATCTACTGTTCCATTCCCCCAAAAACCTACAAAGCTGAGAACTAAGTGCCATGGACCAGTGTACCAGTGCAAGTGGACCAGTGTACTCACTCTCTCTTGACTGACTCCCTGGTGACCTATACCTACTTGTGGTGTGATTCACTCAAATTGAGCGTTAGTAAGGGAAGCCAAACAATCCAATAGTGGGATGAGACAGCGGGGTATTACAGAGCTCGCGCCGCGCTGACATGTCATCTGCGCGATTCAATTTCCTATCGCCAACCGATGGGCAGCGTGGCACCAACCAATCCGCTGCACTGACCAATTAAAACATATACAATGTTCATTTGGCGCCACTCATTTATTTACTTATAAACCTCTGCTATTATTAACATAAATAGTTGAGGTAAAATGGCTAGGCGCAAAACGTACTACAATAATAACATAAATTACCTGAACATGTAAACTGTCCTATACAATTTCCAGGAGGTTGGTGTGCTCCTCAAGAATACGATATTGGAAGTCATTGAAGTTTCTGCTTTGTACAGGTCTTTCCGTAGCCTCTATAGTATAGAGTCTATACATATGTGCAGTTCTTCAAAGTATCGATGCAAAACACTACCGTTTACTTGTACACTATTAAAGATAATAATAAAAAAATATTATGCATTTCATCCTGATTTCCTTTGTCTTCTGTAGGGAAAAACTGTTAGACTTGTGTAAATGTAAACAAATGTATATGTTTTTAAGGAATGAGGGGTTTCTTTATTGTACATTTGAGTGTATGGTTTGCGCTGTTACAATAACGTGTGCGCTGACGAGGAGTCGGCTGGCTGGGTGATTGAATCGCACAGATGACATGTCAGCGCGGCGCAAACTCTGTAATACCCGCTGTCTCGTCCCACTCGTCCACAAAAAACTGGCCATGCTCGCCCCTGCTCCAGCTGTGTGTAAGCCTCACTCCCCGACCAACAGATACGCTCGTCTCTCATTCGGACCGACATCTGTTTAAAGCCCGCGCAGAACGGGGCGAGTGGGACCTTTTAAATGTGCACCCAATCACAATGGGAAATCCTAAAGGGTATTTGAATTATTAGAGCAAGCAAGACCACATTTATTTGATCAGCATAATTCAGAAAGACGTTCACCATTCACCTGCAGTCCTATGAACCTCCTCTTTGATGGCTCTCACAGGAAACTTAGCACAAATGTATAAAAAGTGCTTGAGAGCGATGCACACTTTTCTTACTGCTCTGCATACAGTTGCCTTGCTAACGTGTTCTGTATCCCCGGTGTTATATAGAAAGCTTCCATTAGCAAAGAAACGTAAGGCCATACAGAGAATCTGCTCAGATGTCAGAGCGTGACCCCGACGAGTGAGGTTTGTGATGTAAGGATGAAGCAGATTGTGGATATATTTAATGGACTGTAAAGAAAAACTGTATCGCTCAAATAAAGAATCCTCCGGATATGATAAAACATCCAAACGGGGCTTCACCATATATTCTCTACCGACGTAAATGTAACTCTCTCTGAATGAATGCAGCTTCCTCATCTACGGGTTCCTGAATAAACTGACATACCATTTTAATGTCTGTGTTACGAACTTGTGCGTGATTATGGAAAACGAATGAAAAAACAAACAGCGAAGGCAATTTCAATACCGCTCGCGCTTCGAAAAGGGGCAGAGATTGTAACAAACCTTGGGTTAGTGGAATAAAACCTGCTGCCGACCAGGTTAGGTTCACAGTGTAGGTTACTATGGTTACTCACTCTAAGTATAAGATACCTTGATTTCTGAAACGGGCTTGACTTACCCCGCGGTCGTGGGTTTGATATACCTCGCGTTCTGAAACTGAAAACCCAGAGTATCCCGTTTTCTGGGGTTAATTTACACTGAGTTTGCGCTTACCCTGCTTTCTGAAAGGGTCCCTGGTGTTATAAATAACACAGTCTTACATCCATTATTATGTACATATTGCCTGGAGACTAGTCAGTAGACCCCATATAACATAACATACAAACCAGTAAAATGTATTATACACCTCATATCATTAGATAACAATGAACTGAAATGTTTTTATAGCTTTCCTGTAGCTCAGTGGTAAGAGCATTGTGTTTACAACGCAAGGTTGTGGGTTGGATCCCAGGGGATTGCAGATACCTATGTATAAATGTATAGGATAAGGCTATGTAAGTCGCGTTTCGTCTGCCAAATGCATAAATGTAAAAGCAATTATTCATCTAGGAATATATTATTATTAAATGAATCAACATTTTTATGGCAATTCAGACAGTGTTGTAGTCGAGACCAGAGAGGGTCGAGTCCGAGTCAACACAAGATTGGGTCTGTGACGAGACCTAAAGAAATCTTCAAGAATATGTTAAATGTTTGGTGGAAACAATAAAACTGGGACCAAGCTCATAGAGTACATTAATATAACATGGCATTTACACTGCATTTTGTTTGTGAAAAGTGAGACTCTTTTCAGCAGAGGGACGGAGGGACAGTGGCCGTGGTGCAGAGGCTGGCCTGGACGTGGCAGGCAAGGCTGGACGACATGAAGGCGCAGGCAGGACGATATGGAGGAGTAAGTCAGAGCGGTCATTTTGACACTGCAGAGCGGCATCCATCAAGGCGTCCATCTTGTCAAGGTTCCTCTGGAGCAATACACAGCCAAGACACACCACAAGGTTGCAACCACAACCGGTAGAGCTGACTCCAGGGACGGGACATTAGTAATAGACTCCTCCAGGACCACCAGGCTTGGGACCTTAGGAACAATAGCCACCTGCACAGACGCCAGAGCAGTATCCTCCAGGTTAGAGATGAGATGCCTGTGGCTTGAAACTATCTTGTCAGCTAACTGTGGAGAGGCGGCCATCTTGCGAGCAGGGTCTGGACTGGAGGCCATCTTGCAAGCGGGCTCTGGACTGGCAGCCATCTTGAGAGCAGGTTCTGGACTTGTGGCCATCTTGCAAACGAGTTCTAGGCTTGCGAATAGTATCTGAATCTAAATAGTAAGCAGTGTCAAAAAAGTCCTGTGCGTGGTCCTCGAGGGACCGCTTGCCCTGTCGCATATTCACCAGAAATGCTGCTGGATCCATAGTAGGAGGATCCTTCTGTTACATTTAAGCAGACGGAAAACAAGGAGGGGATCAAAATGCAGTTTTGGTTTTTAATATAATCCATAAGGTTATCACAAAAAATCCTCAAAACCAAGACAGACAACAACATAACATTAACAACAATCGACACTAGACAAAGGACACACAGGGCTATATATACACAAACTAAAGAGGGCCAAGAAGACACTCCTGGGAGACAATCAACAGGCAACCAATAAACAACAGAACTACAAATGTCTTCAAAACAGGACAGGAAACAGGAACTCAAAAGAAACAAACTAAAAATCCAAACTACCGGGGAAAACACAGACTGGATCGTGACAATATCAGTTTTGTACCCACAAAATTACCATTATTTGATCAGTGTTTGCTTTAGTTGGGGTCTTGATCCTTGACATTTGTTAAATTAATTATTTTCAGTCGTGTAATAGTGTTTGCTTTTACAAAAGTTGGGGACTGTTCACATGGAAATTGTCGGCTGTAATAAAATGTAGTAGTTTAAAACATTTTTGATCAATTGGTGACTTGGTCTGAGTGCTCTGGCTAGTCAATGCACAAGTGTTGAAAGAAAATAAATAAAAAACATTTCACTGACATTAACACTCATCATACCAGCCTCAACAATAGTGACAATTGTCAAGATAATTCAGATTAACAGATCAACTGCAATGCATACTTGGAGTCATAAAGGAGTTTTGTACTATAGCATGCATTCGAGCTTGAAGCTTTCTTTTGTTGAATGTCAATATTGTTAAGTTTGATTTGCAGATTCTTGATGTCTTTGTGTGTTTAAGTGCTTATTACGCACAACAAATCACAGTTCATCAGCTTAAAGCTCAAACTACAAATCCACAGAGCTGACACATTAATAACACAAACCCAATTATTACAGTGATCCACACAACTTTGAAATGTATACATTACCATTCAGAAGGAATCGTTTCTTTCCCAAAAATAATGTATTTTAACACACAGCTATGGCTGAAGGAAACCTAATTTAACATTAAAACAGAAGAGCCAAGAGCTTAACTAAAGCAAACACTGATCACAATAATGGTGATTTTTACAGTTACAAAAATTATACTGATTCAATGCAATGAACATTGACAAATCATCCGTTTAACCCTGATTCAAGGGTTACTTGCTATCTTACTGCATTCCAGTCATTCAACTCAGTTTATTTCAAACAGTCTCACTTCATTTATTTATGTGTAAACTGAAACTAGTCTGATAAACACGTGATAAGAGTTCCACTCAACGTCAATATCAGAAGACGTCATAAAAAGACATAGAAACCCCTTTCACTACATGTTTGAGTACGAGTCCAGACAAAATATGGTCTCGAGACAGAGTCCAAGTCTTGAGACTACAACACTGCATTCAGAATTCATTAGCCGATACAGCTGTTTTTCTGACTTGAAAGAAAATTACTTTTTTCAAGCATTTATCTTTGAACGTTGTCTAATTCCTGACATCTGGCCGGCAAACATTAATTTAGTTCCCTTTCTGTCGGTCTCTCGACGTTGTGTCCAACCGACAGATTGGGTTCGCCCTTGAGAACCTATCATCTTCTGACTATTTTGAAAAGGCCAATTAAATTTGCATTTTCATTCACCTTTTGTTCTTCGGAGACTTCGCATCGAATGACTAAAGAAGCTGATATCTTGACGTGGTGCAGCGGATTGTCCCTTCCAGTGATCATCCCCCCGGCGTTTCAGCAGTTCCAGAGGTGTTCGAAAAAGAGATCATTTCAAAAAGAGCAAATTTCTTCAGCGTGGCATGTCCCGCTGCTCTCGTGGTTGCGGCTCCCTCATCGAGGAGGGGGACGGACACGATATCTGCGTCAGGTGTTTGGGCATCCAACATGCTGAGGCAGCTTCCGTGGAGTCATCCTGCCCGCACTGCGTTGCGGTCACTACGTTGCGGTCGTAGTGTACTACGTTGCGGTCACGGGTGGCTGCACTCTCTGGAGGGCCAGCCACCACCTCGTCTGCTTCCCGCTATGCGACCGCAGTAGCCATGGCCCTGTCGTCAGCGGCGGTGAGCAGCTTGGGTGGCATGGGGATTACCTGATCGTCAATCCGTCAGCCGATGGCTCGCGGACCGTTCACGCCCCGTCTTGCTCGTCTGGCCGTTCCCGGGAAGGCGGTACCACACCATCTTACTCCTCCGTCACGCAATCGGACACGATGCGTGACGACGATGAGATGTCCCTCGCAGCATCGGAGGGCGACCTACTTGCATCCGACCCTGACGATTCCTTCGAGCCGTCTCCTCCGGGAGATAGAGCTCAGGAAAAGGCAGACGTTGAGATGTCAGCCATGCTCTCTCGGGCCGCCGCGAGCATCGGGCTGCAGTGCACCGCACTGCCCACGCCCCAGCGCTCACGGCTGGATAATTGGTACATCGGGTCTGAGCGCGACTCCAAGCCGGGCACGGCCCCTGTGCCATTTTTAGTGCAGGCATTAGCCAATTGTGGGCGTCCATGCAAGACCGGAGAACAAATTAACTGGCTGTTGTCACTTTGATGATCGTGTCGATTTTTATCGTTTGTTGACAACATTTTGATCCTGTGGTGATATCACATCACTGTGAGATGGGAGGGCCAAAAAAGTTGCAATAAATTGCAAAGCGTGGAGGGGTAAATAGACCATGAACGGTAGGTAGAAGGCTGGTTTTACAGGGCTAGGACAGGAAATCACACTGTCAAACATTACCGGCCAGTGATCAGACAGCCCAGCATCTCTTACAGATATATTACTCATGGCAAGGCCTGATAAAACTAGATCAAGTGTATGACCTAGTTTGGACCTGATATCTGTCATGAAAGGTTAAAATATTCTAGAATTGAACAAAATCTCTTACAAGAGGTTTCGAAGGACAACAAAGATGAATATTTAAATCACCCAGAACTAACAACTTGTCTGTACTTGAGACCTCACAAGTGTCAGGTACGGCAGGGGAAGAAGCCAAGCGCAGGCAGCAGTGCGTAAATGGAAGACTTTTAATAATAAAGTAAAGGCCACAATGGGAAAAAACTGTAAGAAAAACAAAATACAAATGAAGAACAAAAGAGTTCATGGGGGGAAGTCCAGAGGGGTTGGGACATGGTTGGGCAGTCCTAGTCCTGGGGGGAGACACTCGAGAGTCCCGGAGAATCTAGTTGGGACCAGCTGAGTCCCCGGCTGAGAGGCCAGCTGGAAGGCCAGCTGAGTCACAGGACTGGACGCCTGGGCAGGACTGGACACCGGACTGGACATAGGGCCGGACACTGGACTGGACGCCGACTGCAGTACCGGCTGGGCTTGATTCCGCGCCCCCCTCCATTGCGTCTTCCTCTTCAATCTTGCCACCCCTCCGGTGGTCGGCTGGAGGAAGGAGACGAAGGGCATGGCTGACTCCGGAATGAAGGTCTCAGAAGAGAAACCTCAGGACTCTTGTCTTCCTCGCTTGCCACCAAGGCTGACTGCGGGTGGGGAGGAGGCTGTAGGTGGTGAGGCGGAGGGGTTGGGATGCCCAAAACCCCGATCTGCAGGGGACGACCCTCTGGAATCGCGGCCAGCAGACCTGTGGAGTTAAGTCATTACTGGTGTAACGGACACAAGATCAGTGAAGCCCAGGGGTCTCAGCATATTCATCTCCGACCGGGAGAGCGGCTTCTTGAGGCAGCTGTTGAAGATTACCTTCAACTCATCTCCACGGAAGCAGGTTTCCTTGGCTGAGGACAAAAATTGGGGGTGAACGCCCAAACGGCCTAGTCTCTCCGGCGGAAGCCAAAGAGGAGGTGCGCTTCCCTTGATCGGTCCCCGATGTCCATACTGCCTGTGTCAGGACTCTGTCCTTCCTGTCTCGAGTTCTCTAGCTCACTGGGCAGAGTCATGAAATTGCCACGTCTTTCGGGTTTTTGTTATGTGTTGAGACACGTGGCTTTTGCTGTTACTTGGCGTCACGTGTCTTCCTGTTATGTCTCTCAGCCCTGCCCTCCTGTCTCCCGTAATCTTCTAGTTAGGGTTTCATTCCCATCATCTGCTCTGTGTTTCACCCTCGTTAGGGTTTTATTCCCATCACCTGCTCTGTTGTTCAATCTCGTTAGGGTCTCATTCCCATCACCTGTCACCACTCTCCCCATGTAATTACTGCTCGTTAGTGTTTCCCTCTGTTCAGTGTTGGTGCATTACTTACTACTTATATCTAATGTATGTTTATTTACTACGTTAGGATAGCGTCTCACAGGTATTGCGCACCTTTTATACCTGTCCTTGTGTTTGTTGGATTTCCCTTGTTCCTGTTTCAGTTTGTGAAATTATTATTTCAATTCCAAGATTCTTGTTTTGTTTGGTCCCCCTCGTGGGAAGTGCTTGTTTTCTAGCGTTTTTTCATGTTTTCCCCATCGGGTTTTTTGATTTAATGAAAGCTTTTTACCTTAACCCTTCATTGTGCCTGCATCTGGGTTCTGTCCAAGCCATTTTGTGACAGCCTGCTGTGTTCGGTTCAGGCTGAATCGTTCTATCAGGTATGGTAGGGGAAGAACCCAAGCGCAGGCAGCAAGACAGGATTGGTGCACAGCGTTGACATACACTAGGAAAGTCCACCCTGCCTAGCCCATCCTGTTCTCCCTTCTCTATGAGAGTAATTTGAAGCGAGAGGCTTAAGCGCTTTAAGCACTTTGACTCCCACAATGGACATAAACACATAATAAAACCTAATTACACTTCACTCAAATTGTCTTAATTAGACTTGTGTGCTAATGTACACTCAGCGCCATACACACCTGTATGTCAGTGCCTAAGTAATAAACAATTGAGACATTATTTACTTTAAACACTGGAGAAATCTTAAGCAAACAATCTTCATGTCATTCAAAGAAGGTAAGCTATTGTAAAATTATTCCTTTCACAAGTACAGCCAACTAAAGAATTAGATTGATGTATCATTATTTTAACCAGTTAAACATAAACATAAACAAACTGATTATAAACTTTAAGAACAGAGTTCCCGTCTGGAGTATGATATGACATGACATGAGCAGAGGTCTTCTGTCTTTTAGATGCCACAGACCTGTATGATCACCCTTTTGTGATTTTAACATTTAAAGGGCATCTCACTTTTATAAATTGATAATCAGTTGTTAATTTACTCATCCTAAGGTCATCCAAGATTCAGTTTTTTCTTCAGTAGGGCAGTACAGAAGTTTATTTAGCTGAAACTACCTCCTTGGTGATTAATAAAATGCAATAATTTGAAGGGGACACAGGGTTCTTATAACAGGACAGGACATGAGACATGAAAGGTAGAAATAAGGTGATAATAAACAGAGAGTAACAACTTGCCAGCAGTGGCAGATTTAGCAAATTGGGGGCCCAAGGCAAAGATGGGGCCCTACTCTCCGATCTTTAAAAGAGAACGAAAAATGTTTTCTTCAAAATGAAGTTGGAAAGCAGAACACACTAAGTGTACCACTACACAAACTACTAGTCACGATGGAACCCAATAGAATAAGGTTTCAGATAACACGTCTTTGCCAAAATACCAGGAAAACAATTTTTTTTAGATCAAATTAATATCAATATAACATTTACAAGATACAGGATATTCTCTGTGAATTGACATTACATTTGAGATTGAACATTTCAAACATTCTATAAACAAACCTATGTACAATTTAATCTGATGCTGCACAAAAACTAACAATCCATCAAAGCCAATGTTGTTACTAATCTTTCACATGTCCAAGACTGTGATAAAAGGTGAAAAATAATCCAGTCCACAATCACGTTTTATATTGAAAATAAGTCATTGTGTGTGTGTTTTTTTCAGTTTTTGAAAAAAATCATTGGCAATAAAAGAGTAAAAATCCAGGACTTTCCTTAAACATTTGGCAGTTTTGATCAACAGATTTGTGCAAAAAAACTAATATTTATCAGATTTTTACAGAAGTTTAATTGAGTGGATGTTTCCGTCCCGAACAAAACGAAAGGGTTGTGAATTTGCTCACAGTGTATTGTTGAGTTTTTGAAAAATGTTCAAAGCATTTTCCCAAAATATGTGTAAAAATAAGATTTGTCACCAAAAATCATTCCATTTTCTGTGACACAGAGAAAGTTGTGGCCAAATTAAGACTCAACAGCAACACATAGTGGACGAAAACATCCCCAACATAACATAAGGGTTAAATTAGCTTTTTCTGTAGTAACGTTATTTACTTCACCACAAAATATATTTGATCAGTGTAGGGCTGTGGCTATTACTAGCAAAACTAGGCGGTTGACTCACCAAAGCCCCATCATCTTCATCATCAGTGTCAAAGTGGCCATCACTGGACAACTATTCCACCTCATCTGTGTCAACGTCATAAACACTGTCGCCGGTGAATGCGGGCGGCAACAACGTGAAGTCCTCTTCAATTTCTTCTTGGTTAACGTTATTTAGCGGCACTTCACTGCTAGCTGCTGCTGCTGTACAGGCCTTTTCAACACTTTGGACGTTGTTGTTGTTCCTGTCAGTATCCTCAACAACAGTACTAAAAAAAATGTGTAATCTTTGCCAGCGTTGCCAAGTATTTATCGCTGCCTTTTCGCTTTTTCTTTTATTTGAGCCGCTTGGGTAAGATCGTTTCATTTTCGCGTTTATATTTGTCTTGATTCATCTCTGTTTGTGTACATTCCCAGTCCTCCTCTGTGTTTATCTTTCACAGCGCGCACGGTTACAGACTAGTCCATTTCATTGTGAAAGAAGGGGGTGTATGTGTGTAGTGACAGATGAACATGAACGGGACATTTTAACTACTACTTCAAAGTTTCAACGTATTTCTTACCATGCTTTTGAAGTGTTCATGATGAGAAGCAGTACGAGTTGCCGGGCATAGCCTACATTGTTAGAGACTGCTGTACTAAAAATGTATATCATGGTAAAGAAAGACGTCGATAAAAAGCTGAGAGTTTCTCAGCTGGCTTCCCCTGGTTTGGGGTCAGGAGGCTTGGGCTCGGGCTGTGGGTCCGGAGGCTTGGGCTCAGGCTGTGGGTCCGGAGGCTTGGGCTCGGGCTGTGGGTCCGGAGGCTTGGGTTCGGGCTGAGGGTCCGGAGGCTTGGGTTTTTGGATATCCGGGGCCCTGGGAAGACTGGTGGATGCCAGGCTCCCCGGATAGGCAATGTGCACCCCCCAAAAAAACATTAGGGTTGGCCCCTGGGGTTCCTTGGGCTCTGGAGGCACTGGTGAGAGCTCTGGGACGGGTACGGAGGCCTGGTGAGGCCTGGTGAGGCTCGGGATCCGGTACAGAGGCCTGGTGAGGCTCGGGATCCTGTACAGAGGCCAGGTGAGGCTCGGGATCCGGTACAGAGGCCTGGTGAGGCTCGGGATCCGGTACAGAGGCCTGGTGAGGCTCGGGATCCGGTACAGAGGCCTGGTGAGGCTCTGGGTCCGGTACAGAGGCCTGGTGAGGCTCTGGGTCCGATACAGAGGCCTGGTGAGGCTCGGGATCCGGTACAGAGGCTCTGGGTCCGGTACAGACGCCTGTTGAGGCTCGGGATCAGGTAAAGAGGCCTGGGGTGGCTCGGGATCAGGTACAGGGTTCTGGGGAGACTCGGGAGAGGCTCGGGGGGCAGGCACGGGAGTGCATCGGGGCGCTGGCTCGGAAGCGCACTCGCGCTGCTTGCGCTGTAATGCCCGCCGACGTGGATGGCACCGACGAGACTTCGTAGAGGAGTGGGGCGCGGTCCCGGAGTGAGTCAGAACGACCCGCACGCGGATGACCGGTACCGAAGGTCATCCGCGTACGGGAGCAGAACGGCGGCGAGCATGTCGTTGTCCAGACCGGTCAAAAACACCCCAAAGAATTCCTCCACGTACCTCTCCAGTGGCCGTCCGCCTTGAAGAAGACCCACGAGCTCGTCCACTGGAGAGATGTTGATGTTATCCATTTTTGTGGTCAGTTATTCTGTCACGGCTCACGTGCCGGACGAGAATAACCAGGTTTACATAAAACAGGTAACTTTTACTGACATCCAGACAAGGTACACGTAACGCAAGACATTCAATTACATTCAATAACCGACAAGGGAATAACGGAGACACAGAGTATAAATAGTCTTTGGTGATGAAACTGATGGCTGGCAGGTGCGGGAAACGACGTGATTACAAATGACGAACAGGTGCGGGATTGCGGTAAATAAAGTACTTAGGGAAAACAAGCAGGGAAACAGACGGGAGTGTTACAATATGACTGGCTGGATTCTGAAATCATGTTGCCTCGAAACAATGTTCATGCCCGAGAACATTTTGTGAATACCTTGGTTGAAGAGATCTGGCGAAAGCATAAGTGGAACTTCAAATTCGTCAGCACAGCCTCATCCTGGTGAGCGATGAAATGTGAACTATTTAGTTAAATTAATTATGCCCTAAATGTCTAAGTAGAGTCAACTTTAACATAATGTCATTTATATTACAATCAAAGCTCCTCCAGAAAGTTAATAAACACAGTACATGTAAGTAAGATGATGAACAAGACTTTTCAAAATGTGCATGAAATCAGATCTACAGACGCAACTCCAAAAATGAGGATATCGTGGAAGTGTCAATTATTCTTTTTGAAATTCTTAATTCCACGTTTATTACATGTACAGTGAAATATTTCAAGTAATTTTGTTTAAACATCTTTGATTATGGCTTAAAGGAAGTGCTGTGTTCAATATATTGATTAAATGATACAACATCATAAAATACTGATAGCAAAATTTAAATTACAAATATGGGAGAACTTTAGCTTTTTAACTCAATGAAAAATAAGTTGCCAGCCTACGCCAGAGGTTTTTAACATTTTCACCCAATTTTTATGTCTCATAAGTATATTAATTTTGTAATTAATTTATAGACAAACAATATAATCAAATGAAAGAACAGAGTCTCTGCTTTCAAACAAAAGAAACTGTATTCTTCTATCTTCCTTTGTTATTTTTTATCACCTCTTAGATGTGGGTAGGTAAACAGCTGAGATAATTAACATGTTTTGGTCAAAGACTCCGCCCAGATTAGAGAGCAGATTACAAGGTTTCTTTTCCACTGTTTTTATATTGAAAGTAATGGATAATGTACAGCCGCTTAATATCGCAGAGTAAAACCCGACCAGAGCCTGATGGGGAGCGGGGTTAACCTTACAAATGGGTGAAAGCACATATCCCGCATATTAAACGCCTATTGTTACTAACCACAAGAGCCTTTTGCGAAGAAAATGTGTTTCCTAACGGTTTCAGGCACAAATTTGTGCATACCCATTCTTAGTGAATGAGACCCATTGTCCAGTCTGCTCATAACTTAACACGTTGATAAGAGTCATGCCCTGAAATACATTTTATATATGTAAATAATAAACATAATACAGTTTTGCGCTACAAACTGGCAGCAGGAAATCTGGTAAGTGTAAATAAATGACTAGTCTTTCTATAATGAAACTTACTATATGTACATTGCCCACCGTTCCTTGTTCCTGACGCCAACAGGTGGTGGAGGCAGTGGGTTGTGGTTGCACTTGAGCGAGGGCCCGATCATTGCTGCTTGCAGCTTTAAATTTATTTTGAATTTTGTTGAAATTCTGTCAAATAATTTGAGGTGTCTTAATTTTTTTCAGAGGCTGTGTAAATGCAATATACTGTATGTTTTAGAATGTGTATGTCCATCGCAGGTTTGGTTTTAAATTGTTTCTGATGTGGCATCAAAATGGTCTTAAAAAGTCATAAAAAAAGTGGATTTCTTTGTGACGTGAAGTATAAATAAAGGTAAGTATTGACCATATGAATGTATTATGATTATATTACTGCTGCTAGAGCATATATTAGATACAGTGTTTGAATATCAATGTGAAACAGTCATTAAACAAGAAGACTTATTAAATGTCAAAGTTATTGAACAAATATACGTAGTGACAGCGCCGGTGCAGTGGGAGGGAAGCACATTCTAATGTCAGAACATCGGCTCAACCTAAAACCTTTTTGTTTTTAACACAAGCCTGTGTTTATATGACAGTTCAAAGGCCATAAGATGCTGGAAAGAGCTTTAGAGCGTATGTGTGACTCACGTTAGAACGCCTATTTTACGTCTTTTTATCAGCATATCTCCCTATTTCTTCAAATTGTACGGATTTCGATGTTGTATTTATGAGCCAATATCGGCCGATAATAACTTGCATCCTTAGTCTATTACAAACAGAACCTTTACTCAATATTCTATATTTTAGATGCACCTGTGTGAACACTGAGACTAATGAGGTCAGCAATACAGGAAGACAGTATTCAGCTCACATTGCCCTCGAGTGTTGGGAGGGTGGTATAGCAAGAGCAGATTTGACATGCAGATGCCAACAATCTCTTAAAATGCTGTATTGAAAAACACTTTTCAAGAGTGTACTCATCACAATAATAAACCGTAAACAATGAACATATCAAATAAATGTATACCTTTGTGACAACATTTAAATAATTAACTGCAGAGAGTCAATGGTGAACATCAGTCTAATATTATTTGAGAGGTTCATTAGTTCATTAATAAACAGCTCTGCTAACTCTTAATGTACTCTTATAAAGAAGATACTCTCTCTCTCTCTCTAATGGATAAACACAGCTGACTAATTCAATCAGCCAGCCCGCAGGCAGTTAGTGCTGGATAACTACATCAGCGTTAAACATCTTGATTTTATCAGAAATATATAAAATGACAAGTGAACTTAACGTGAACCAGACAGACTGCAATCTGAGTATTGGCATCTCTTCATCTATCCGTGTCGGTGCAGGAAAATCAATAGTTTGCTGGACTAACTCGCTTCATCACGGCTGCTGTTCTGTCTCATTTCTAAAATCCCCAAACGAAAGGAAACTGCAAGAGATGAGGGAATGAGAAAGAGAAGACTGGCCCCAGAGAGTGTTTAAAAATGCCTTATAATAACTTTAATTTCACTACAGAAATGCATTGGGAACACTGCACATTATATTGTAAATTAAAACACGAAGAAAAAAGGATCAAATTAGTTAAGACTCATGTTCTGAGGAATGTTCAAAGAATATCAGTGTCTGCATTTTTATTTACAAAGTCAAACATTTACTGTATAAAATGACAAATGTTCTTGTGAATCACTGAACTAATGTTTAGTTGTATGGCCGTGGTTTCTGAGAACTGCTTCACATCTGTGTTATACGGAGTCGAGCAACTTCTGTCACCTGTGGACATATTCACAGCATGTATTCCAGCTCAGGATGACTGTAGTCTCCAGACCATACTTCATCTGCATTTCTTGCTTTTGCCTCAGAAACCGTGTTTTTGATGTCACCGCACAAGTTTTCTATTGGATGAAGGTCTGGAGCTTGGGCTGGCCACTTCATAACGTTAATCTTGTTGGTCTGGAACCAAGATGCTACTCACTTACTGGTGTGTTTGGGGTCGTTGTCTTGTTTAAACACTCGTAGGGCATTTCTTCTTCGTCATAAGGCAACAAGACATTTTTCGCAGCATTCCTCCTCCTCCACTTCCTCACAATCAGCCTATTTTTATCAGCCCAGTCCTGGCTCGCACTGGAGATCCTCTCCCAGGACAAGGGGCGGGCACTCCGAGTTCGGAGGAACCACTGAGGTCAGAGCCCTCTTCCCGGGATAGCACGCCAAATATGCATAATATCCGTCTCCCATCTGTAGTTATTATACAGTATGTGAGGAGAACCCGTGAACGACTTGGACGAGACAACGATTCAGAGAGTCATTCATCAAGACGCATCAAAATGATCGTTAGTTGCACCCCTAGTGGTAATACACGGCTGTATGTGAAAGTTCAGCAGGGATCAGAAGTGACAGCTGTTATACCATGAATATTATGCATATCCAATTAATATCAGTCTCACATGTAAACATCAACTTAAACATGTCAGATAACATGCTTCCAGCTGTGCTCCCCGGTGTGGTTCGTGATCACACTGTGTTCCGCACCCGACTCCAACTACACCCCACCTGAGAGACTTAAGAAGTGATCCAGAGCATTTTCATATTCCTCCCGATGGCCTACATTTTTAAATAGGACACAGACTGACACACTGTGAGAAACTGAAAATAAAAGATGATCCAACAGTAATGTTGCAACACAAAGCGTAGTTTTTTTCCACGTTTGCCATGTTGCTTTGCCCATAAGAGATCATTTGATATGTACGGAGTAAACGCTTTTGACCTAAATGACCCATACTGTTTTCACATCACAGCTAGAAAAAGATTGTCTTATTCTATTATTCATTTTTTGTTAGTATTGTTTTGTTTTGTTGAATTATTTTCTTAAAAATTGATTTATTGATCTTTGGGTGTAAGAAAAGCGCATTGTAAATAAAATGTATTATTATTAATATTATTACTGCTCACTACAGCACATTACTGTTCAATTATGACATCCTTTTGGATGACTCATATAAGGGGATTTATTAAGCTCAGGGGAAACCAAGAGGTCTTTGTGTTTTAATGTATTAGTTTAGTGATTCTTACAATGCAACTACATCAAATGTGCTGTGGACAGTGATTATATAGATAATATATAGACAACATTCATGTGCTTGAACAAATCATGATTCACCAAAAGACTAAATGTATTCTAAACGTACACCTACAAATATGGTGGTTTTATGAACATGAGAAAACACACACTAGGGGTCCAAATAACCATCACTTTAACAACTGTAGCCCGTTTATCTCTTTACTATAGATAATATGGAACTCTCTTCCTCTTGATGTTCGCAATAGTGAGTGCTTGCTTACTTTTAAAACGCGTCTAAAGACATATCTTTTTAAACAGGCTTTTTTATAACATGTTTTACTGAGACTTATCTGCACTGCACATGAATGTGCTGTTGGTTTGTTGTTTGTTTTGTTTATGTTTTGTTATGTGATCTGTATATTGCTTGTGATGCGACCTTGGGTGTTTTGAAAGGCGCCATTAAATAAAATGCATTATTATTATTGTTATTATTATTATAAAACATCAGTGAACTTGATAAATGTTTTTGAACAGGTGCAGTGTTGCTGAATGTCATAATATCGATCTGACACGCGCGCCGTTAACTTCCTGTTTGTATAGTGTAGTGTCTATGTCATGATTCCGCTATCATGTCATGTTTATTGTTGGTCTTGCAGCGGAGTCATGGCATAGCCTTAGGTTTTGTGTGAGAGAGACATGGCTTTGTTTTGATTCTGACTTGCCATGTGCTTTCTCGTGTCTCGTCTGTGTTTCCCGCCCTTTTGTCTCGTTAGCCTTCCCATTAGTGTTTCATTACCTACACCTGCCCCTTGTTAAATATCCTGTGTTTGTTACCTTTTAAAACATTCTCGTGGTCATTATCCTGTGCTTGTGCATTGTAATTTGTACTCTTTGGATAATTCTTGCGTCGTGTCTCAAGTCCTTGTGTTTTGGTGAGTTAGTGTAGTCTGTCCTTAGTATTGTTTTCCCAGTCTAGTTAGTCCGTGTCCTGGTTGTCACTATTATTTATCCTGTCTTGTTTTACCCACTTGTGGGTTTTTGTTTTCTGTTTTATTATATAATAAATTATCTGTTAACTCCTTCATCCCCGCGTCTGCCTGCAATTGGGTTCTTCTCTACCACATCCCTGACAGAATGAACAGCAATTTGGACAATGTTGCAGTGTCCCGACGGTCTCGCCAAGCTCACCTGCTGTTTGGGTTCCGTCAGGGTGGGCATGGGACCCAGGAGTTCGCCAGGGCATTCTCTTCGGTGGTGCGGGAGACAGAGTTTGGTGATGCAGAATTAAAGGTCATCTTTAACGGCTGCCTCACCAACCGCCTCCGGCCGTCGGAGAGGAGGTTGCTTGAGCCCCTGGGGTTTGAGGACATGGTTAGGTACGTGATCAACCGGGATGATGTCAGAGTTCCAGTCGTGGCATCTGTTCCGTTAGCTAGTGTCCCGGAGGATTGCATCCTGACTGTGTCTGCTCTGGGGGGCTCGGCGCCTTCCGGCTCGAGCTCCGGGGTTCCTGCTTCTTCTGGCGGCATCCACGGCGGGTGGGGGAGGAGAGATTCAGGGATGGCGTCTGCAAACCCTGCCGACGCTGATCTTGCCCCTTGTTCTGCTGCGATGGGGAATGCGTTCCCCTGTGCAGGGGGTCGTGTTCTTCAGGTCGGGGCTGTGGGCCTCTCCTCACCCTCTGCACCCTTCGACTCCTCCAGCACGGAGCTAGTCGTGCTCCCCACCGTTTCTCCGCAGCTGGCCACACCTACCGTGCGCCGGTCACAAAAGAAGCCAAGGAGGGGGTTGTTGTCCAGCCCGATGCTCCAGCCGGAAGAGAACACCGGGACTCAGCCCAAATATTTTTTGGGGGGGCGCCATACGGGCAGGAGGGCCCGATCGTCCAGCAGGCCTCCTGATGTCCCGTTGTGTCCGCTGGTCCCTCCTGCATCAAGTCCTGCCCAGGCGTCCACTGAAGTGTCAAGTCCTGCCCCCAGTCCTGCCCAGCCGGCCTTCCAGCTGGTGTCAAGTCCTGCCCCCAGTCCTGCCCAGCCGGCCTTCCAGCGGGTGTCAAGTCCTGCCCCCAGTCCTGCCTAGCCGGCCTTCCAGCCGGTGCCCAGTCCGACTAGTTCCCCCCAGGACTTCTCCCATGAAGTCCCTGGGGACTCCATGCTCGCGAGCGCCCCGGGAACGAAGACTGTCCCACCCTATCCCTACCCTATTGGACATCCTCCATGAACTCTGTTGTTCATCCTCCCCCCTCCCTTGTTTGTTATTTTTGTCACCCCAACCCTATTGTAATGTATTCTTGTCTGCCCCAATCTTGTTTACTATGTTTTGCTTTGTCTTGTCGTTGTCCCAGTCTGCCTTGTCTTGTCAGTCTACCCCTTGAAAAACACCTGGAGGTGTTCATTTAAGGGGGGGCTTAAGTCATGATTCCGCTATCATGTCATGTTTATTCTTGGTCTTGCAGCGGAGTCATGGCATAGCCTTAGGTTTTGTGTGAGAAAGACATGGCGTTGCTTTTGATTCTGACTTGCCATGTGCTTTCTCGTGTCTCGTCAGTGTTTCCCGCGCTTTTGTCTCGTTAGCCTTCCCATTAGTGTTTCATTACCTACACATGCCCCTTGTTAATTATCCTGTGTTTGTTACCTTTTAAAACATGACTGGTTGTCACTATTTATCATGTCTTGTTTTACCCCCTCGTGGGTTTTTGTTTTATTATATAATAAATTATCTGTTAACTCCTTCATCCCCGCGTCTGCCTGCAATTGTGTTCTTCTCTACCACATCCCTGACAGTCTAATAATATCCCTTTTTATATTTTATTTATGTTATGTCTTATTATTTTACTGTATAATAATTGTATTAAATAAAGGATTTTATTAATTTAGTTGTATGTTCATTTTATAATATAAATTGTTGGATGGGTCCTGTAGTTTGGTCGCCTTTAAAGAAAGCGTATGGTAAACTGACAGCTAGCGGTTGAGCTTTGGTATCGCTGTCTAAACGTTTTTTTGCTTGTTATCAGAAATAATGTACAGGCGCTCTATTGTTTGTGAACGCGTACCGGAAGCTAAGTGAAGTCCACGAACACACGCCGGCGCAGTAACGGTTGTTTAGGTCGTCACTTTAAAACCATCTATAGAGCTCATGTGGCCGTGTTTTGAGAACAGATTCATGTGCGAATGCAGGTGTTGTCTCTGTGCTTCTGTCTTCACTAGACACACACTTATATTTTAACATGATGCTGTCTTTGCTATGAGCTCTTAACCACAGATATTGTGTGTTTACACACAGTAGAGTGTGAGTGCATGCTGAGAGACATGTTGTGGATTCATTTGGTAATTCCACAGTAATAAATGATTCTGCATAATGTGTACATGTTTGCCCTCACCTCTTCAGCATCATTCTTCATTGTGTTCAGTCACTTATCAGAGCGTACAGACCCTCACATTACAGCGCGTCAGTAAAGCCCATTAGGGTGTTTTTGTGATGGGGCTTCACTTATCGCCAAGCAATTTTCCCTGCTGTCTTTTCACAGACCTATCGAAACTAGGGAAACAGACTTCAGAGACACTCAAAGCAAATAAAAGCCTTTTATATCCCAGCAGAACATCCATGTCGTGTACAAGTGCGCTGAGACAGCAGTTTGCGTCAGCACGCCATGATTTTCTCTCCATTTGCTGTATCTGCTGAGCAGCCGTATTTTATGTATTAAATCTCAAGCACATCTACACAAACGCCTGAGGGACATCTGCTTTTCTATTATGAGAAGAGGGTTATAAGTTGCCTCCCTAAAGTCAAAATGAAATCAAAACTGGTTTTCAATCATGTAAAAACCTTTTAACTATAAACATTATTCAAAGGGCCATTAGGCGATCCTGTCCAGAAACATATTTTGTCATGCTGGTTGAAATCTCTTTACATCCTGACAGCAGGGCTGGTCTAGGACAAAAAAAGGGCCCTGGAATTTTTACTCAGACCGGCCCACCACAATGGGTCGGACACAACCAACCAGTAAACCATCCTTGCGGTCCCTGTAGATATGCATATCTACTGTTCCATTCCCCCAAAAACCTACAAAGCTGAGAACTAAGTGCCATGGACCAGTGTACCAGTGCAAGTGGACCAGTGTACTCACTCTCTCTTGACTGACTCCCTGGTGATAAACCTATACCTACTTGTGGTGTGATTCGCGCAAATTGAGCGTTAGTAAGGGAAGCCAAACAATCCAATAGTGGGATGAGACAGCGGGGGTATTACAGAGCTCGCGCCGCGCTGACATGTCATCTGCGCGATTCAATTTCCTATCGCCAACCGATGGGCAGTGTGGCACCAACCAATCCGCTGCACTGACCACTTAAAACATATGCAATGTTAATTTGGCGCCACTCATTTACATTTTACCCATAAACCTCTGCTATTATTAACATAAATAGTTGAGGTAAAATGGCTAGGCGCAAAACGTACTACAATAATAACATAAATTACCTGAACATGTAAACTGTCCTATACAATTTCCAGGAGGTTGGTGTGCTCCTCAAGACTACGATATTGGAAGTCATTGAAGTTTCTGCTTTGTACAGGTCTTTCCATAGCCTCTATAGTATAGAGTCTATACATATGTGCAGTTCTTCAAAGTATCGATGCAAAACACTACCGTTTACTTGTACACTATTAAAGATAATAATAAAAAAATATTATGCATTTCATCCTGATTTCCTTTGTCTTCTGTAGGGAAAAACTGATAGACTTGTGTAAATGTAAACAAATGTATATGTTTTTAAGGAATGAGGGGTTTCTTTATTGTACATTTGAGTGTACGGTTTGCGCTGTTTAAATAACGTGTGCGCTGACGAGGAGTCGGCTGGCTGGGCGATTGAATCGCGCAGATGACATGTCAGCGCGGCGCGAGCTCTGTAATACCCGCTGTCTTGTCCAACTTTTGGATTATTTGGCTTCCCAAATTTCGCGTTGAAAAATCTGAACTTTGGCGAAAATTCGCGCCGCGTTTACGAACCAGGAGCTTGCTCTAGTAGGGACGTGATTATGACATAGCGAGCGGAGGCAGGAATCCGAAACAACAATGAAGGAACTGCGCCTCTGAAGGATTTGATGGACCCAGACATGGCGCCGAACAAATCTACGTCGTTCTTCAGCCTTCCATAGCACATAATGCGCAGCTATCCTCTCAACTAAATCCATGTCCGCCATTTCGCAATTAGACGGGCGCCGCCTGACAGAATCCCCTCCATGACGCAAATGAAGCGAGTAAAAGCAAAATGTTCACGCGTCCAACTAGACGCTAATAGCGCGATTTACTGCGTTTGGTGTGAACACTCTATAAGAAACTGACTGCATCTGACACGAGAAACTGGGGGGGGGGTAGGAGTCTGGTCAGCTGTGGCCTAATGGTTAGAGCATTGGGCTTGTGATCAGAAGGTTGCCGGTTCTAATCTCAGTGCCAGCAGGTCATGACTGAAGGGCCCTTGAGCAAGGCACCTTACCCCTGATTGCTCTGCAGTAATGTGACACTGTATAAAACTACTTGTAAGTCGCTTTGGATAAAAGCGTCTGCCAAATGTAAATGTAAAAATGTAAATGTTAAGAGATGATTGGGCCAGCCCAGTGTCAGTTTGGAAAATGAACCAATGGGCCGCTGTCCCTGCTTTATGGGCCGGTCGTTGGCCGATTTAAAAAAATATTATATTATATTATATCGGCCCCCAAGTGCGTCGGCCCACCGGGCATTTGCCCGGTATGCCAGATTACCAGTCCAGCACTGTCTGACAGCAATCAATAAGTAAAGTGGTCCAATGATATTTATATTTATACTGTGTATCGTCTGTGAAAGGTGTAGGACCAAAAAATATTTTTGCTCAACCATTCAGTCCGAGCGCAATGATTGGTCATGTGTACATTTTCAGTCAACGTATTTTGCATCCCACTGCGTACCCTGCTCACGCAGACACCATACTTCATCAGTGGCACTTGCAAACGATGAACAACAGAAAAAAGACCATCTCTCAAAACTGCCACATCTAAAAATAACCAAACAAATCATTTACAATAAATGTTCACCTTAAAGAGGTGAAAGCAGAATTCCATTGGCGAACGGATTCCGGTCCCTGATGGTCGGTTCGCAGGGGTTTCAACAGGAAATGGGTGTGAAAAGGGGAAACTCCTGGCAAAAACGGGATTGTTGACCGGTATGATCGGTGTTGCTTTTCCACGCTGGGAGCACCTACGGGAGTCGAGGGTTTCAAAGATGATGCCATGGCCACTTCTAGACAGGTGTTGTGATTCCCATTTGATGGGTTTTGATTATGTTGCTCATGTAGTTTGTGGACCTTTATGTATTACATCTTCACCCAGTGTCTAACAGGAGCTGTGCTGCATCTAATCCCGTTGTTTACGTTATTGTAGTAATGTTATTTACTCTGTACTGTAATGCGTTGTCACAGGTGAATGAGACATGATTTTACTGGAATTGATTGGAAAGAGCTTCTGGTTTGTGCGCGTCCATGTGTTTTGGAGGAGGCGTGGCTTTGGACGGCGATTCACATGGAGGGTGGGATCATGATTTCAGTGCTAGCAGGCTAAAGTTAGCATCTTACCAAATCATCTATCCCGCCATTATCTCTGAGAAATCGACAGTGTTTTAGCAAATCCAGTCAAACTCTAATGGGTGTAAAACTGTCACGTACAGATCAGATGGCCTGAGAGTGAGTAACTAAACAAACTATTCATATTTGGGTGAACTGTCCCTTGAGCAAGCATAAAGTACAGATGAAAAAGCAGATAATAAACCCCGCGTTCTACCACAATACTCCACCACCCCTTCTCTTTGAAAAGCTCATTGTGAACTAACCTTTCATCACAGCTGCAGAACTTCTCTGAATCTCATGTTGAAGTGTTTATAAATCAGAGCTGTGACAGAATAAGACGAGTTCTGTTAAAAGTGTTCAGCTTTCAATCAAAGTCCATTCACACAAGTGCTGGGGTTTGTATGGACACACGTTGTGCCTATTAATGAACACACAAAGACGGCACTTTTCTTCATTTATTTTCTTCAACTACCATGAAGAGAGTGAAACAGCCATGAGTAGAAAGACTTCACAAAGACTGGCTGGCTGTTAAAAAGAGTCATGGGCAATTCATAAACTAGTGCTGTCAGCGAGACGACACACATATAGTATAGATGTGCTGAAGCTTGTGCATCATGAGCTTTATTCAGAGTAAGTTTGTGATTTGAGTCCAGCTGTAAAGAGATACACCGTACCACAAATATAAAGCTACTGATGTTCATTCAAAATTACCATAACACTTGCCTCAAAGGACAGGAGATAACGGATCATATAACCACTGGCTTGTATTGGGATTCCAAACCCGAGTGAAACATGGAAACAAGTCCATTGATAACACAACTATTATTCCACATGTCAAATGGTTCTCATTTAGCCATCTAACTTATCCAAACATTGGTGTGTTGAAGAGTTTGACAGAAGTTGAGCGTGTGGTCAGAGCTGTCATTGAATCTTTCATAAAGAGAACACAAGCTGATGTGATGAAGAGGCCAGAGAAGGTCGAACACATCTCAAGGGTCCACACTCCCTCTCCTAATAAACCTGAAATCAACACATGGTTTTATTTGATGATTATGGATTAGAGCAAAAAAAGAAATCCCGGGAGACACTCAGTGGTGAAGTCAAATTGAGCCACCAAAACAATGACGGGTAACATTACAAATTTTTGCAATAAAACAAGATTTCTGCTTCTACATTTGTCACATCCCTTTGTCAAATTCTTGCGTTCAGAAGCATGTTGCTCGAGAGACAGGGTCAGATTAAGTAATGGGCATTATGGGCACGAGCCCCGGGGCCCAAGCAAGGGGAAGAAAATGTCACATAACAGTGTTTCCACTATATTAAATTTGCCGTGCGCTTCTCTGGCCCACACACACAGAACAGTGTTTCTATCTCAAGAAGTTTAGTCAATTTACTAGAAACTTCTGTACAGAAGAAGAGCATGGCGACAAATCTATCAGCTTTTGGATAAACCTTAGCTTTCAATCAGTGGGAAAATGTGGCCCGTGGTGAGGTCTCTTTTTCCTGGCGCAGGGTTCGCCTCCCTCAGCGTGAGCGGCTGGAAGAAGCAGCACATTCAATTCACCGTACGAGAGGTGACTCCTGAATGAAAACAAAGTACCAACAACCTGTCACTGTTATCAACTGTTTGGATATATGAACATGAAAACAGATCGTCTGTAAATATGCACATGGTTACATGGAGGCTGTGTGAGAATAGCCAAAATCTCAAAGTCTCATGTTAGATGATGTTGTGTTATAATTAAGAACGGACAATAAAAACTGACAATGAGAACAGCTTTATAGTTCTAAATATAATCTATGAGTAAGAATACCCTCCGGTTGTCTTAAATTTTGAAAGGTACGAGTTTTTTTACATGTATGTTCGTTCTTCCTTGCCAATTATTTGAAATTGATATACAATAATGAGGATTAGGTCTAACTGCCTTACTTAACCTACATTTAGCAAAATGTTTACATACAGACAAATATTATGATGTCGTAATATATAAAGAAGTATACTTATAATGCAGTTTAAGACATTACAGACTTAAATAAGAACAGAGGTGCTTGTTACACGAATAATGTCTAACAAATGGACACATTTTCTGTTACTCTTACAGTATATTCATAGAGTAAGTCTGCCCTTTCATTTGTAAAAAAAAATGAAAATATTTGAGAATTAAGAACATTCTTATGCCTGTGGTATGCTTCATTTTTTACGAGTACAGCCAAACGCACAGCCTTGCAAAGTAAACGTCCTTCAACTTCCTATAATTTATCTCCAGGAAGTTCATACATTTTCTCTTACGAACAGTTTTGTGAATCCGGCCCCAGACGTTTAGTTAAGCTGACCTATAAATCCTGTATGATGGAGGATGTGTACAGGTGTTGATATTGTCCTTCAGGTTGTGATCATAGTTTGTAACTTGTCAATGTAATGCTGTATAAGACAGAGGTGTTTCCTACACATAGTACTCTATAATTGTGTGTATGGAGGGGGGTGGATGGGTCTACATAGCACTTGTGCCCAAGGGCCTTTGAATTCTTAATCCGGGCCTGTCTAGAGAGCCGTCTGAAGAGATGGTGGGACTTTATATTAAGTTCAACGCGTCCTACCATTCTCATTGTTTGTTGCACAGCTTTCTTCAAAATGATGACACATTCTTTCTGTTTCAAACACAAAGCCGCCTTTTCACGCATTTCTGGTCTGTTAAACTGTCTAGTCAGATAAATTAATACATTGCATGTAGTGGAATAAAGAAAGCAGCAGAAGTTTTGTCAGTCCAATATCTGCTGTGTGCAAGTCTGAATATGACTTATTTATAATCCAACAGAGATTCATATTATAAGCCCCTGTCTGATTTCTATCTTCACACAAGCATCTTCATTTCATTCTTCTGCAAACATGCTGCGACAACACACTCTCAATAGCGCGTGCTTCTTCAGCCAATAAAATCCCTCAGAAAGAGAACTTCATTTGAGCTGAACGTCAAGTGGTGGACAGAACTCATCTGACAATTACTGTGGTGAATAAAGTCCTGCCAAAGCCTCAGATCAGCCACATTAGACCCAATAATGAGAGTTATTCCCTAACAGCAGTAAATCCACTTCATGACAGAAAAGAGTGTGACATAAATGTTCATCAGTTTTGCTGTACTCAAATATAACTCGTTCTACAGAAAGTGTGTGATATTTTTGTCCCTTTCGTGTCTTCGCTTTAATTTGTTCGATCTTCGATTCGTTGTATCTCTTTACTTCCAAACATAAAAACGTCCTGCTGTTTAACACCCAGAAAGCAGCATTCAAGCAAACATAAGGGTTTTCTTAAAATATCTTCTTTTGTGTTTCACGAAAGATAAGTCATATACAGATTTATGAGTGAGTTATAATAGAAGTCATTGAGCCGTCAGTCATTCATTTCCTGCTGCAAACTGTGGCCATGGTGTGCCATGGAAAAAGTTTTTCATCCACACGCGTGTCTAACAAGTCCAGAAACAAAGAGACATATGTCTTACCCACAGGGGATGGGCATCCTCCAGCGTCGGGGACATTGGGGGTCTGTTTTGGTGAAGGTAGGTTCAGAGAGCTGATGACTGATGGAAAGAGAAAGGGGTAAACTCCCGCCCTGTAGCGCCTCATCTGGACCAGAGTGGAACTACAGCACGACGCCGGGCTTCAGCTCACCCTCTTCATTCCTCAGAGGTGAAAGAAATGAACTGTGTTCGCTTTCCTGCACAGCAAACACATCGTGTTTCTTTAACTCCATCCTCAGGATGCTCTTACTGTGCCCGAGCGACACACGTCACAGTGACACTCCACAGGAGTCCAGTCCTCCTTATCTGAAACACATCGAGTTTTTGGTCAATCAGGGCTGATCCTTTTTTACATAATGTTAATATTTCTATTAAAGCTCTGTGTGCCCTATTCAGTTCCACCATTCAAGCTCAAATAATGGGCAGAGACAAACATGAATATGGTGCAAACCTTAAAAGATGGGGTATCACACTCAGTTTCTGCCAATCTCATATTTATCTTGAGTACCTATACAGTATAGTATTGCATACTTCGTATCTTCGACGAGTATTTCGTTTGATCACATTTATTAAAGAGAGATACAGCTTCACGATTATTTCTGGAAAAACACGAGCTGATGGAGGCAACCAATGTTTGAAGACTTTAAGAGAGTTGTTTATTTAAAACATTTTTCTAATGTCTAATGTTGTTACAGTGTGGAAAAATAAATAGTGTGTGTTTTTTATGTAGAGTTTAATTTAATACAATAAAGATGATTTCAACCCAGATAATGGGGTTGTTCTTTTGACCCAGAAGTTGGGTTATTTTAACCCAGCATTCAGGTATTTAACCCAGAAGTTGGGTCAAAAAGAATTACCCATTTTTCTGGGTTGAAATAACCCAGAAATTACTTGGTCCCTTTTTAACCCAAGACTTGGGTAAAAAAAAACATAATGGGTTATTTTTGACCCAGGAGTTTTTAGTGTGTATATTGCAAAGATATCTGCTTATGATAATAATAATTAAAATATTGATTAAAATATAATGTTAAAATATTTTGGTGTTAATATACATTTTATGAATAGTAGGCCTATATAATCAGATACAAAGTAACTAAGTAACTAGCTACTTAAGTAGTTTTTTCATTGCATACTTTTTTCACAGATTTTGGCTACTCTACCCACCTCTGTATATGACTTAGTCTTAGTCTGATTTACCGCATGATGTTCATGTCCGGCATCTTTTAGCACCTGACCTTTAGCATCAACAAGGCATTTTCACCTACAGGACTGCCGCATACTGGATGTTTTTCCCTTTTCACACCATTGTTTGTAAACCCTAGAAATGGTTGTGTGTGAAAATCCACGTAACTGAGCAGATTGTGAAATACTCAGACCAACAACCATGCCACGCTCAAAATAGCTTAAATCACCTTTCTTTCCCATTCTGACATTCAGTTTGGCGTTCAGGAGATTGTCTTGACCAGGACCACACCCCTAAATGCACTGAAGCAACTGCCATGTGATTGGTTGATTAGATAATTGCATTAATGAGAAATTGAACAGGTGTTTCTAATAATCCTTTAGGTGAGTGTATGTGGCCCCCAGTTTGAGAACCACTGCTCTACGGAACCATTGAATGTTTATGACACATTTTTCTTTCTTTTGCAAGTTAATTAATTTCTGTGGTAACCATTTTGGGACAGATTAACCGGAGAAAATAAAGACACTTTTTTGTCTATTGTTCTTGCACTACAGTATGTGTCAATGGCTCTCTCTCTCTCTCTCTCTCTCTCTTCATGCAGGCGAGTGGAAGGAGATGTGCTCCTGTAGTAAATCGTGCAGTTAAACTGTGTTATAAAGCGTGTCAGGATAATGACGCTCATAATGCACTAATCTGCAGTGAGGGTGCACTTAAAGTGATGTGTAAGCACATGTCATCATTAACACACCCTAGATAGTGAAGAACACTCGATCTCTCTCTTCAGTACATCCCCTGTGCTCTGCCCTCAGATGAACAAATCATACTTATATCACAAGAGAAAGAGAGATGGTTGTGTGAAGCAGTTCTGATAAGTGATTCTCTGTCTGTTTATCATGAGGTGTTCTGATGAATGCATCCGAATGGCAGTTTCTGGGGTGGTGTATGTCTGGTTTACACACACATCTTCTTCACATATTCACTCTTCCAACTGAGCAGAAGATGAAATGTTATGAATCATGACAAGATGAACACAAGTTATATAGACATAAGCCATGTTAATATATAGTGTGTAGCTCCACCGATGATGCTTGTATAGTTTCATCTTTGAATATATACAGTATGTTCATTCACAATGCAAACACTTTACTACAGATATACTGTGATGTCATCACACAGCTCATTAAGATATGTCAACACTGCACTGACATATGGCTGGGAAACTGCATCTGGTTGGGATCTAAAAATAGAAGTATTTTCTGTTCTCAAGGACCTGTGTTTAAGGATTCAACACTTTGTCTAAAATAAGATTAATGTTTTATGCACTTCCACAACTGTTTGTTTTGCTAGAAGCTTGCAGTTCCTTTCTACTGGAATTCTGATAAACTTATATTTTTGTCAAGTGTTTCCAGCCGTTGACTGGTTGTCTGTTGAACAAGATGCTTTTGTGAACCTTTTACAGCGAAGAGAAATATGAGTATTCATTCAATTGTTTTTATTGTATATTATACCATGTTTTTGGTGTGTTTTTACTTGCACAGCCGCTAAAAGCGCTATAAATGAAGTTGACTTGACCAAAAGTATACTGTAGATGCGTGTCACATACATTTGTTGCTCTGACATACAGTAATATTGCTTTCAGTAAGAGAGAGTAAATAAATGAGATTACATCAGCATGTTTTTGCAGCTCAACTTCAACAGTGACAATGGAGAATGCAATTAGATTCTAAGAATGGCTTGGCATTGTTACGGCATCATTCTGGATGTGGTTTGCAATAAGTGCACAAGCCATTAGCTGCGAGTTTGAGCTGTTCAGAGGGAGGAGGAAGACATTAGCTGGTTAATGTGTAATTATGGCCCAGGCCTCTTCTGCTATGTTTCTCTCTCACTCTCTCATATCTCTCTAAGGGGCTCTTTACATGAGAGCAACAGGTATGTTTATAACCCTCTCACGATGCCTTAATTGGACAGGCACAGTCGCTTTATGGCTTAAGCCTCTGGAAGACGTCTCTTCAATGTTTGACAAACAAACCAATTACATGAAGGAAACTAGCAGCCCAAATAGTCCCCATCTTCATCTCGGGAAAGCATAAAAGAGGGAAGGGGGAGAAATTGCTGTCTATGTTTTCCGGGTTGCAGAACACAAGGACTCTACACAGCTACTCTTTCACCCCTTTTAGGGCTTTTAAACCTCTAGTATGACTCAACGGAAACTTGTTCAACAAACAGACCACTTGCATCATACAGTCGACCTGACCTGAAGTTTTCTGATGCTTTAGGGGAGATTGTTTTGGAAAACATGCCAGATGGCTAATGCATCTCAAGTGATTGACCTTCAGACTCTTGTGACCCTCAAGGTCCTGTGCTAGGACCTTCTGTTACTTCAAGCAATTTGCACCATGTACGTTAGCGTTAGCATTAGATTAGGGCGGGGCAATATATATTGCGATTCACACTATTTATACATGTCTTTTTTTATGCGCACCTCTTCCGTGAACTAACGTTACGGCTCTTTGATTTAGAAGGAAGTTCTGCTCGATCTAAAATCACTACGAGTCGTTTATAACATGCATTTGAAAAAGCAAAACTTATCATCAATATAAATATACTTTATTATCATAAAAATAATTTGTTGGGAGACAGAAACCGAATCTGAAGCAGCATAAATGTGTATTTACACAGATCGTTCATGCACACACACAATATGCTCTCTGTTCTAACAATATGCTAATAAAATAATGCCTTAAATTAAACGATATAAACTCAGAAAAAAACTGACACTAATAATAACAATGCTATAAATGCAAAATTTTTAATGAATTTCCTAGCTAACAAATATTTCATAGTAAAATCATCAAATGTTATATTTGTACAAGCGCTACTGTCCTCACTTTACGATCTGGACCGAAGCACACTAACATTATTATGACGCAACTGTTTTGAGGTAAACTGTAAGAAAAGCACACACTCTCTCATCACAAAATAGAGTAATGTTAAGTTCGTGATTTATTATGTGTTCAAGCGTGTGTTGTGCAGACCAATCCGCTAAAGTAACACGAGAGCTATTCAGTAAGGGATAATCCACATCTAGCCACGTGTAAAAGGGTTTTAATGCCAAGAACCACCCGACGCGAAGTGCATTCAAATCTTTTAACACACGGCTAGCTGTGGATTATTCCGCTTATTCCGTGTGTTAAAGGGTTTTAATGCACACCCTCTGTCATGGTTCTGTCCTACCTTGTCGTGCTTTTCTTGACCTAGTGGCAGAATCATGACAGAGCATAGTATTATTATATAATAATAAATACATATGATTGTCGGTCATGACATAATATGTGTTCTCTCTGGTCTCGTCTTTGGCCCCGCCCCTCTCGTTCCTTGTTTAGTTTCCCTTCAGTGTTTCATCCCAGACACTTGTTCCTTGTTAATTATCTTTTGTTAGTCTCCCTATTCAATGCCCTTGTGTTTGCTGTCCTGTGCGTGTTCGTTTTGCTTCTACGCCTTGTCTGTCTTGCCTCGTGCAACAACCTTGTGAATCTCCAAGCCTTGTCTGAATTGCCCCGTCTTGTTACCGTGTTTATTTCGTTTCTTGTTCTCCTGTGTTTTGATCTGTTTTATCACTTTGTCCTGTCCTTGTTACCCCATTTTTTTTCATATTTAAATAAATCCTTGTGTTTGTTAAACCCCTTAACCACTGCCTGCATCTGGGTTCTCTTCCTGTCCACCAACCCTGACACCCTCCAGCCAATCAGAATCCAGTATTCAAACAAACCATGGAATAATGTAAATGTAATGTATAGTGTCATTATGCTCAATAATATTATAATTTTCAAATGCAAATACACATAACCTAGACACAATTTAGAGTCAAAATACAAATCGAGTGATCTTAAAATAAAAACAAGCCAGAAATACAAGTGCTCCTATACACACTGCATTTGAAGAGACGTTTATTCTGCTGTTTGCTATCTGCCTTGTCTACAAGCTGTTTTTAACCTTTCATAAATCACCAGCATGATGCATGATGAAGGTCCAGAAGCTTTACCTCAAGCCCACGAGAAGAGATCAGTCGAGCACAATGCTTCCTTTGAGCTGTGTATCTGCACAGGAGGATGGAAATGAGAAACAGATTTCCCATGTGAAGTGTGATGATTATATCAAGACAAATGAAGGCACAGCCAGAGAGACGTGCACTTGAGAACTGCTATAATAACACAATACACTGCAGTTATTTTCACATGCAGAGACAGATCACAGGTCTCTCTCACACACACAGAGAGGACAATAAGAAAGAGAGAAATGCAGAAGAAGAGTGTGGGTTTACAGTTCAGACTGCAGAATGAACCTGACCTGACGGGAAGAGAATAAAACTCACAAATTCAGATGGACATAACCTATATAGAAGTGACTGGATGATGATTTAACAAGACATGAAATTGTACTTTGAAATAAATTACCATATGAGTTATGGTAAATATATATTAATAATTGCAGACATTGACATTTCTTTTAAATAACTGTTTTTCTTATATACTTTCTGGAAGTTATTAAAATTGATGTTTTTTTACATTCACTAATCACAAGCATTACATGAGGTGATATTTTGTCCTACTTCTAGTAGTCAATGATGTCCCTGGTTACAAGCATTCTCCAAATGTTTCTTCGAGTTTAACCAAAGATTGAATTTATACTCCAGCCAAAGGCTTCAGACAAAAAATCAATTAAGGAGGCATTGGCTCCAAAAGAGGAAAAACACAGGCGCCAAACAATTTGTTTAAGAGCCACATAACTAGGGCTGCAACAAACAGTTATTTTGATAATCGATTGATCTAATGATTATTTGAACGATTATTCGACTAATCATCGATTATTTTTGCTGACTAATCAGAAGGTTTTCATCAATTATTCAGTTTTTGCAATTCATTCAAATATTTAGTTTGACCTATTTTAACTAATAAATAAAACGAGAGAATTATTTCATTTTATGAAAATAACTTTTTGCTAAGGCTGTTAAAGCCCCACTGGCACAATTGATGCATGCTCAGTGCCACTGGTATTGTATGGCATAACATTCCAACCATTGGCGCCAATTTCTTTTTTGGCCAGTGGGTGCTCTGAGTCGGCACATCACACAATGGGGTTTGCCATGAGAACATATCTTCTCTGACTGACTTGAAAAGGCCAATGAAATTGGCGAATGAAATTTGCATGCTTGTCATCCAGTAGTTTGTTCTGGGATAGGTATGAAAAAACCTGGTTGAACACTGCCCATTCAAGAGTTTTAGCAATAAATGGGAGGAGAGAGACAGGTCTGTAACTGTCGGTAATAGAGGGCTAATGTGGGTTTCTTAAGTAGGGGCGTGAACTGGGCCTGTTTGAATGTTGATGTAAAAGTGCCGGTGAGCAGAGAGGTGTTGATGATGTGTGAGAGTCCAGGTGTGAGTGTAGTGGATATGGCCTGAAGGAGATGGGAGGCGATTGGGTCAAGTGGAGAGGTGGTGGTGTGGCGGGAGGGATGTCGGGTGACTTCGGTGTCAGTCAGTGGGGAGAAAGAGGAGAGTTCGATGTTTGAAGTGAGGGTTGTGTGTACCAAGGTCTGAGGTGCTAAGAACTGTTTGCTGATGGATTATGTTTTCTCAGTGAAAAAAACAGTGAAGTCCTCAGCAGTCAAAGATGAATTGGGTGGGGGAGGAGGGGGCAAAGAAGAGAGTTAAAGGTCTTGAAAAGCTGCCGAATGTTAGATGCTGTAACACTCCGTGACAGAATAACCGACCTAACAAGATGGATTTCAGCTACATCTCTCCAGTGGACCAGCTCGTGGGTCTTCAAGACGGACGGCCACTGGAGAGGTACGTGGAGGAGTTTCTTGAGGTCTGTTGCCGGGTGGGTTGGGACGATCCCACACTTAACCATGTGTTTTTGGCCGGTCTGGACGCCGTTCTGCTCCAGTACGCGGACGACCTTCCCCTGGAGGAGTTGATCAATCAGGTTCCCCCGGGGGAGGAATCCGTGGACCGCGTTGGGGAGCTTGACGGTGGCTTGAGCGGTTCGCGTCCGGTACCGGTCATCCGCGTGGGGGTCGTTCTGACTCACTCCGCAAACACGCTCCATTCCTCCACGAAGTCCCGTCGGCGCCATCCACGTCGGCGGGCACTACCGCGCAAGCAGCGTGAGTGCGCTCCCGAGATTCCGCAGCAGCGGAATATGGAAGGCCATGAGGGTCAAAATCTCCGACCTTCCCGGGCACAGCTACCTGTCCTGATTGCACCAGAGGCTCTCCGTGAGTTGGGTCCCCTCTGGTGTTCCGAGCCAGCGCCCCGATGCACACCCGTGCCAGCGCCCCGATGCACACCCGTGCCAGCGCCCCGATGCACACCCGTGCCAGCGCCCCGATGCACACCCGTGCCAGCGCCCCGATGCACTCCCGTGCCAACGCCCCCATGCACTCCCGTGCCAGCGCCCCGATGCACTCCCGTGCCAGCGCCCCGATGCACACCCGTGCCAGCGCCCCGATGCACACCCGTGCCAGTGCCCCGATGCACCAGCCTCGCCAGGCCTCCGTACCCGTGCCCGAGCCTCAACAGGCCTCCGTACCCGTGCCCGAGCCTCACCAGGCCTCCATACCCGTGCCCGAGCCTCACCAGGCCTCCGTACCTGTGTCCGAGCCTCACCAGGCCTCCGTACCCGTGCCCGAGCCTCACCAGGCCTCCGTACCCGTGCCCGAGCCTCACCAGGCCTCCGTACCTGTGCCCGAGCCTCACCAGGCCTCCGTACCCGTGCCCGAGCCTCACCAGGCCTCTGTACCCGTCTCTGAGCTCTCTACAGAGCTCAAGGAATCCCAGGGGCCACCAGTCACCAGTCTTTCCATGGCCCCGGATAGCCCCGAGCCCAAGCCTCCGGACCCACAGGCCGAGCCCAAACCTCCGGACCCACAGCCCGAGCCCAAGCCTCCGGACCCACAGCCCGAGCCCAAACCTCTGGACCCACAGCCCGAGCCCAAGCCTCCTGACCCAAAACCAGGGGAAGCCAGCTGAGAGACTCCCTGTCTCGTCCTAGTTTGTATGTCCCGCACGAGTCTCTCAGCTACCCACCCGCCCTCCCTGGTGTTTCGTTGGCGCGAGGACGCGCCTTTGGGGAGGGGGGTGTACTGTAACACTCCCGTCCGTTTCCCTGCCGGTTTTCCCTATGGACTTCATTTCACGATCCCGCACCTGTTCGTCATCTGTAATCACCTCGTTTCCCGCACCGGCCAGCCATCATTATCATTACCAAGGACTATTTATACCCTGTGTTTCCTTTGTCCCCTGGTCGGTTATTGAATGTCTTGTCTTGCGTTACGTGTACCTGTCTGTTTGATTTATTAAAAGTTATCCGTTTTTGAGTACTCCTGGATCCGCGTCTGTCTCGTCCGGCACGTGAGCCATGACAGATGCATTGCTCACCTTGGTGGTATAGAAAGACCTTTTAGCTGTGGGAACACTGCACAGCAGCCCTGAGTGTACTCCGTTGTTCATGGAGGATGTCAGACAGCCAAGGGCAGGAGGGGGTGGTACAAACTGGTCTGGAGGACAGAGGACAAAAGTTATCTAGACAGGATGTAAGTGTAGAGCATAAGGTGTCGGTGGCAGTGTCAGCATCTAGAGATGCAAAGTTGGAGGGAAGAGATGATGCCACTTTAGCAGAGAGGGTGCTAGGGGAGAGAGAGCGAAGGTTCCGTCTAAAATAAACAGGAGGTGGTGTTGTTCATGTAGAGAGGAGCATGTTGAAAGTAATGAAGAAGTGGTCAGAAATGTGAAGAGGTGTGACTTTAATGTTGTCTGTGGTGCAGTTACAGGTGTAAATGAGGTCACGCTGGTTTCCTGATCTGTCAGTACCGGCTGTGCCGAGGCGCCTGAGGTTGAACGAGGCATTGAGAGTGTGGCAGTCAGAAGCATAGGGTTTGTCCAGGTGGATGTCCCCAGAGACGATGAGAGCAGCACATCTAATCTAATTCTTCAATGAAGTTGTGAAGAGGACCTGGGGGGCAGTAAACTACGACAATACTGAGCTGAGTGGGAGAAGTGATATTAACATTGTGGTATTCTGATGAATAGGTGTTGCATAGGGAAGATAGTGTGGAATATTTCCAATTATTGTTGAAAAGCAAACCTGTGCCTCCTACTCTTCCGGGTTGGCAGGGAGAGTGAGAGAAGAAGTAGTTAGTGGAGAGCAAGCGGGTGTGTCTGAGTCCTCAGGACAAATCGATGTCTCAGTAAGACCTGGAATGTGAATTTCAGATTGGCTAGCAAAAGAATGAATGAAGTCCGTCTTGTTCACAGTTGACTGGCAGTTCCAGAGTCCCACAGAGAGTCACAGGTGTGGAAGTGGAGGCGTGAATGGGACGGGTGTGAGAGTGAACGCGACGTGCCTTGCGTCTTGGGCGATCAACTAGCTCTGTTCTTTTAAGTGAAAAACTATAATGTCTAGACTTAACGAGGGGCTAAAGGCAACTTGACTTCAGTAACACAGTACCCAAAACGGAAGAAGAAACGCTAACACCTTATCACTCAGTCAACGAGTAATTAAATAAACAGGCTCAAATAATCGTAATTAACAACAGGCAACAGTCCAGTTCAACGGTTAAAACAAGGTTACAGGGTAAATAGCAGACTTGCGCACTACTGCAGACTTCTGATGACAATTCACTTCTTCAAAGTTCAGAGTAAGTGGACAGTTTAAATGCACTAACAGTCACTTAAACATGCCTTCTCGATTAGCAAAAATGTACTTATGTTTATTAAGGAACCTTTCTCTTTCCCAACCGCTTGGCCATTTTGTCGTCTCTTTAAAATTTTCCGCTGGTTTATGCGTCAGCTGTTCTATCGCGGTACGTTATGTTTAGCATACCATTCTGTTGGTATGTGAATTTAACAAATAATTAGGCTATGTTAGTAACTTCACGAAATGGGACCAGTCCAAATCTGTGGTCGGGCCACATACTGTGGGCAGCCACATTCGGCCCGCAGGCCGTAGTTTGGGGACCCCTGGTGTAGATGATCTCCCCATCTTCTTTTTGGCCTGCTAAGAGCTGGACGAGATCCAAGTCAATGGTTGCCCATTCTTTGTTGCAGGATCTAGGCCAAAGTATCTGAGGTCTTCATCCATCCATTTCCTTTCTACTGCTTCTGGGTAGTCTCTGGGTTGCTGATAAGTTAATGCCTGGTTGGGCTTCGACTGGGGTTCTGATACCCTATGGGCTGTGGTGCTTGTCCTGCCACTGGGCTTTTCCCGACTGATTTGCCCTACCTCCTTTGAAGTATTGGTAACTAAGCTCTCTCAGGCACTTCTTCCTGCCCTGATGGATTTTAAAACCTTTCTCTGATGTTACCTTGTCCAGCCGTAAATGCCTTTCTCTAGTTGGTATCCTGTTGTTCCAACTTTTGCTGTGATGATCTCCTGGTTCTTTGTCTTTCTCTTCCCTGAATACTTTTTCTCAGCTGTGGCCTGGTGGTTAGAGAGTTGGGCTTGTGATCAGAAGGTTGCTGGTTCGAATCTCAGTAACAGCAGGTCATGACTGAAGTGCCCTTGAGCAAGGCACCTTACCCCTGATTGCTCTGCAGTAATGTGACACTGTAAAAAAACTACTTGTAAGTCGCTTTGGATAAAAGCGTCTGCCAAATGAATAAATGTAAATGTTGTAAGTCGCTTTGGATAAAAACGTCTGTTAAATGACTCAATGTAAATGTGATAGCCCATCTTTAAAGTTAGTCAATGCCAACACAATTATTCATGCTAGTTCATGGTGCATTAACTTATGTTAACAGATACAACGTTTGATTTTAAATATGTATTAATAAATGCTGAAAATAACATGAACTAAGATTAATAAATGGCCCAAGTTCATGATATTGTATTAATTGTAGCTAATGTAGTTACTTTTCTACTTATTTAAACAATCTCACAGCAATTCATAACTACTTTATTATGGGGCAAAAAGGTCAGAATTTTTATAATCTCATTTGTACATTTACATAGGATCCATTTTTGCATCAGTGATGGTTGCATCCAAAGAACCACTGCAATGAGGTGAAACAGTCACACAAAATCCCTCTTTTAATTTTTCAAAAACATTATCTGTACCCAGCATTCCTCCATACACACACACAAAAGCAAAATATCCCTTGTATTCACAATGTGGTTATATTGTTTTGAAACAGGATTTGAGGAGGTGTGGAGGAGAGCTTCATTTATCTGTCTGTTACAGCTACACATCACTGGCAAACTGCCAAAGAATTCACAACCGTTTACTTACACATCACTGCTGCCATTAAAACACACACAAACGTACACACACGCACACACACACAAACGTACACGCACGCACACACTCTAGTGCTGCTTACATCCAAACATATTTCTACACTCTCACATCTGCTTGACACGGCAAAAAATAGTTTATTTTAAGATGAGAGCGTAAAAACATGTAATGAGTACAATAGAGACTGATTCATTAACGTCTCGACTAACACAGATAATTCTGCATTGTTGCAAAGCAGGTTTACTGTAAATACATATAAGTACTGATTGACGAGACAAAAGAGAAAACATAATAGAAATAAGAATAAGGAAATTGTAGACAACATAAAAATGTAAAAGATGTAGAATACATGGCATTAATTAAAGATTTGTTTCATGAGGTTTACTTTAATGACACTTAATGCTTGTCCCCCCTCCAAAATTTTGTAAAACCACGCTGTGTATTGTAAATAATATAATTATGTATACTTATAATAATTGTTTAAGTAGACAGTAAAGTTTACAGTAATGAGTATGCTATGTTAGCGATTATAACTTTAGCTAGCTTGTTTTACACGATACTGAGTCACATATTGCAATCCCTTCAACTGCCACCTTAACGTGGTGGAGGGGTTTGAGAACCCGAATGACCCTAGGGGCTATGTTGTCTATGGCTATATGCCCCTGGTAGGGTCTCCCAAGGCAAACAGGTCCTAGCCGACGTGTCAGACTAAGAGCGGTTCACACACCCTTTATGATGGACAACATTTCGAGGACCGTGACACCAGCCGGTATGGCGCAGCCGGGGCCCCACCCTGGAGCCAGGCCGGGGGTGGCGCTCGTATACGAGCGCCTGGTGGCCAGGCCTTTCTCCATGTGGTCCGGCCGGGCTCAGCCCGAAGGAGGGACGTGGGGCCGCCTTCCCGTGGGCTCACCACTCACAGGAGGGCCCATAAGGGGTTGGTGCATAGAGGATCGGGCTACAGACGAAGGCGGGGTCGACTTTGTGGTCGTTTCATCTGACCTGGGGCCGTATGTCTTGGAGACTCGAGTGAAGAGAGGGGCGGAACTGTCAACTTATCACTGTCAAGTTGGATCCGATGGCGGGGGAGGATGCTGGACAGACTAGTGTGGGACTGTCTTGACTGACACTCCTCTGCAGCATTGCGTAGCGGTCGGGGACAGTGCATCTGGGATGGCAGACCGGGGTAGTGGTCCCTCTTTTTAAGAAGGGGGACCGGAGGGTGTGTTCCTATTACAGAGGGATCACACTTCTCACCCTCCCCGGGAAAGTCTATGCCAGATGTACTGGAGAGGAGAATCCGGCCGATAGTAGAACCTCGGATTCAGGAGGAACAGTGTGGTTTTCATCCGGGCCGTTGAAGGCTGGACCAGCTCTACACTCTCTACAGGGTGCTGGAGGGTTCATGGGAGTTTGCCCAACCAATCCACATGTGTTTTGTGGATTTGGAGAAGGCATTCGACTGTGTCCCTCATGGCATCCTGTGGAGGGTGCTTCGGGAGTATGGGGTTCGCATTGCCGGCAGTAAGTCAGACAAAGGCTGCCCTTTGTCGCCGGTTCTGTTCGTAATTTTTAGAGGTGCAGGGAGCATACTGGGCACGACAGGGAAAGGGTTGGAACTTCCTCCCAGGGGGAGTGCCTGCAGGTTACCCACCACCTAGTCCACAGGGGGGTGGTGGGTACTCTGGGCATGTGGCCAGGTTGGGGTCTAGCCCATGTGGGGTACCCCAACTCTAGGCACCCGCTGGACACGGAGAGTGCGTGCTGATCCCCTACCCTCCTGATGGAGTGCCAACAGGAGAAGCGTCTTCATCTTTTTCCAGCACTGCCTGCCCGTTGTACACCGCTCCCCAACCGAGCAGGGATGCGACTGCCGTACCACGGCATGCCTCCCACTTGCTCTAATGGGACTCCAGCCCGGAGTGGGACACGTCTGTCCGAGTGGTGAGGGTGCGCTGGCAGATGGACGTGATGGGAACACGCCCTGTGCCACCTTACTCAGGGGAAATTAAGTAGAGGTTGTCAACCCAAGACATCTCGGCCAGAGGGATGGGCTCGATTGCCCCCTTCTCCAGAAGGGTGGCAATCTCGAGCCGCAGTACGGGAGCGATCTGACCTCTGAGGATAGAGAGTGTCCCAAGACTTGGGCGAGTGCCTTGCAACCGATCGTGAGGCCGAGACAGATCATCCTCACTAGGCACGTGACGTGCTGGGGAGCTGTGACCAGGCCCCGAGACATTGTGACGGAGGAACTAGCGGGGAGATCTGCTTAATTCCCCCGCGGGGGAAGGTTCTGTGGTGGCAGCACAGCTGTTTGATGGGTGCATCAGGAAAGCGGACTCTCTCGACGCCTCCCATCTGCGCAGAATTGAGCCAGAGGTTTATCTCTTGGACCACAAGAGTGGACATTGTCAGACCCAGTGTGCGCGCCATCACTTGGGTCGCCCGGAGAGCGAGGTCTGTGAAAGTGTGCAGGCGCTGCTTAACTACTAGGTCCTGTTTTCCTTCGTCTAACCACTCCAACATCTTAGCCCGGTGGCTCTGTAGGATGGCCATGGCATGAAGGGTGGAGGGCGAACACGCTTTGGAAGGGAGCCTTGGTTGGTGCCTCCAGGTAGCACGTCTGTGGACACAAGTGCACTTGTGCCATGAGAGCATTCTCTTCCTGCGATACCGACATAGCCCTGTCTTGCATCACGTGGATTGTATGCAGTGTGAGGCTAATGCAGAAAACACGTTAAAACATGCGCACCTGGAGAGTCAGAGCGCAAACTGCTAAAAAGAGTTCTCGATCAAGTTTTCTTACTCTGAAATGGACAAATCAACAAAAAATTACATCTAAATTCCCTTCAAGAGATTAAAAACTAAGAAAAGATAATTGCCGAGCTGACAGAGGGGAGGGCTCGGAGTCTGAGATTTGGCCCCGTGCTCGGGATCAGACCCCACGCCTGATTTTGGCCCAAACCTGTGGAGGAACGGAGGTAAGATGCTGTGTATTCATACCCCTGATTGTATGAGAATCACATGTGGTAGATTAAGCTGATAATCTGACTTCATATATTAGCAAGGGTCCATGTAAAAGTGAGCAGTTTTATAAACTTAACAGCTGGGTAACAAAATGTCATTAAATATTAGATCTGTATATCTGTATAGTGCGCTCTTAAAGGGGCAGCAGCATAATAATTATCTCTGTTTATAATGTTCATCCTACAACAAAGGACGGGCCCTAAACACTCATATTGAAGGAATTGTGTATATGAATTGTTAAGATAAAGAATCATTCAGTTGTTTAAAGATGTGTGTTAAATACACTTTAAATACAGTACACTTTACACTTTGTGTTGAAAGAGAGTAGGCCTATGTATACGCAATAAAATCAATAATAATTATAACTAGTTTTCTATATGAAACTAGACAGAACATAAATGCCCTATCAGTGGCAGACAGATTTGGTTTACATTAATGTTTAAGTTGAGATGTACAATAAATATTTGAAGTTAAAAGTCCTAATGCTATGTATTTAACTATGTAAAGCAAATACTGTTGTAAAAAGCACATTATTTGTTTAAAGTGTTTGCATTGAACTTTTGTTCATAGAGCAGTACTTTTAAATTAAAAGTGCACAAAACATTTAATTTTACGCTCAATGCGATTAATCACAAAAAAGTTAAATTAGTAATTGTTGCACAGCACTAAAAAGTAAAAATAAAATGGCATTTTTGTGTTATGAAAACAAGTTAACATAATGAACACATAATATCAACATTAACTGTTAAAGGGATATTTAGAGGCAAAAGAAAATGACAGCGTGCTTTACTCACCCTCAAGACATCCATGTGTACATGACTTTCTTCTTTACAGTCAGAGTTTTATTAACATTTATCTGGGCTCATCCGAGCAGAATGGGAGTGAAGGGTGAGTGAGATTTTGAAGCCCTTAAGAGTGCATCCATCAATCAAAGAGGAAATAAGTGCTCGTTCCGGCAAATGACGCATTCGTGTCGTACGTTCTGGTGACGAACGCAGCAGCGCAGAGGAGACAGCACAACAAAACGAAAAATGCTGCTGTTTTTACTTGAACTCATCACTCTTAAGAAAGGATGTTACACTGTTTGTGTTATGCTTTTAACATATTATTGTCATTTTAACACATTTTGTGTTGATTTTGTATGAAATAAATGAAAGGGACAACACTAGTTGTGTTAAAGTCATAGAAAACGTGTTTTGTGAGCGCATTGGATGACTTGATATAGCAAGTCTAATAACACACATCCCATTAGTTCAACAGGTTCTGAACATTGGTTATGAAACGTATAAACATACAAATCATTAGTACTGTTATCGGTTACAGAACAACCAATATCACAGTGGAGGTCGTACCAGTGTCAGTGGGTGATCTTCAACAGAAACAGCATCTGAACAAACACGGCAGGAGAGAAAGACTCCCAAACGCTTCACATCCATTTCATTTCATTAGAAGATAAAAGAGAACATTATATGAGGCAGTGGAGTGAATCTGTTCTGATCAAACCACAGAGAGATGTGTGTGTGAGAGAGAGAGAGAGGTCACGTGAACATCGTCCGCTGCTTGTCTCTCGTATGGAAAATGTCACAAACTTCAGCCCGCAGGAATAAAACAAACATCAATGAGATGAACAAATGCAGTTTACTTTCACACAACACACAGAAATGACACTTCACATCCTGAAAATAATCCACTTACACACCTCACGTCACTCATATCAGACTTTAAAAGAAATAATAACATTAGCACATTTGATAAAGTGACTCACACAATCCCAGACAACATCTGGAATGACACACTTGATGATTTTCATATGTGCGTGAGCATATTATTGTTGTAATCTTCTGTTTTGTGAATTCTGTGCTTTTACTTCTTACATGCTTAATTTAAATCGTGTGCAGTCTCTTTTTCAATAATCTGATCAAACCTGCATGGCTGCATGTCACAAAACATCAACCATTTTTATCTTCTGCATCTCCTGCAGCAAAGAGTCGTACATATGCAAGCGACGGGATTATTGTGCCGCTTGTAAAGATGTTCACCTCAATAAAACTTAGCCAGACATGCTGAGCTGGGATAATGGAAGCTGCTGTCATTTAAAGAAAGAAAGACGTGATCTCAGCGCTAGACAGAAACTCCTTTCACATCTTGACCAATCAGATAACACTGGAGGGGCGGGGCATGCATCACAAGGATGTATAGACAGGACAGGATGTTATTGTATATTATTATAACGCGATTCTTTACTTGTGAATGTGTTCTGTGTGAACAGCCCTCATACAACTCAAATGAAACCAAGTTTTGTTGTTTGTTGACTCATCGATTAGCGAGTCATTTATCATCTGAAGATAATTAAGCGGATGTCAAATGTTCATTTATGAATGTTGTGAGTTTGCCGCGTGTTGCAGGCACATGATCACATCACATCAATGCTCTCTGTGACAGCACCTCTCACTGAGACATTCATCAACCGTCACAGACACAAATGATTCTTTCAAACCAATGACGGAGATGAGAGCCGTGGTCACTTTTGGTGAGCGACTAATTTGCCTTCTTTTCATCTGCGTCTGAAGATTAGAAGGAAGAGAAAAGGAATGAATTTTACATCAGATGCATGAAACTAAGCTTTGCATCAGAGCCAATGAGACATAATCTGAGAGAGAGAGAGAAATCAGAGGGGTTGATCAAAGCTCTCCTCTCCTGTAAGTGAATCTCATTCTCGCTCTGAGGTCGAGTGGGCTGCCAGCCGCGGCGCTGCTTCATACAGATGTTTCAACACTCATACTCGCCCCATGCCATCATTAACATTTCACACACGCACACGCACACGCACACACACACACACACACGGGGTGAGCGCTTGTGTTTCTGCAGCTCGACACATTGACTCTGTGCATCAATACTGTGATTATCAGAGTAAAGACTTTATCACAGTAACATGACGTCAGCAAACCTCTTCACTCCTGTTTACATACAATTAAGATTATTTTGACTATTTGCTATAATGGACGGCTTTATATTTTGCATATATTTATTTTATGTGTGATATAAAGAGCAGCAGTAGCGTTTAGGGCAAGTTTACCTTTGTCGAGTGCAAGACTGGGACTAGTCTAAAGAGGTTTGAGTCCAAGTCCAAATGAGACGTTCAAGACAGAGACAGAAAAATAATCCTCTTCAAGACCACATTCTTTATTTATAATGATCAAAAAGCGGATTAAATGAGGTCAGTTTCTTTACTTTACGAAGAGCAATTTCACCAAAGTCACATAAAGCCGAAGTGCGACTTCAGATTTTCAGTCTTTTTATTTTAGTCTAACAATCCCATTCCGGGCTTCCGATGGAACATTTTGAAAAAATGAAGAAGTTTCAACAAACCATCAGTATTTGCTTGAGTTGGGTTAGTTTAGTCATTGTCTGTTATAACAGTGTACTAAAATACAATTGTTGAGGCAATGAAACTAAGATCCATTGGTGATAAGATCAGGTGATGATTCTTGAGAAGTCTTTGTGCAGTTACCTAAATAATTGCTCATCAGTGCATTGTGTTATTGATTTATGAGTATTGTGTGAGATTAAAACAGTAGTGTGGCTTATTATACTTCTTTGAATTGTTAGAAAAAACATACACAACAAAAACTTAAAAATGGTGTTTCGTTCAGACATCAATGTAAAAACCCCACATCAAGATTCACAGTACAAAACTAATTCCTGACTCCAAGCATGCATTGCAGTTCATACGTTTATCTGAATTAGTCTGTTGATTGTCACCATAGTTGAGGTTTGTATAATGAGTGTTGATGTCAGGAAAACCTTCAGTTTCATTTGGCACAGTATCTTAGCGTTGTGAATCTCTCAAATCAGCCAACAACTTCATTTAGTTTTTTTACAGTTTGAAACCAATCAACCCATCAAAAACCTGCTCCAAGAGGAAAGAGAATGAACTTAATGAAAGTCAAGAGTCCAACTAAAGCAAACATATACTGTATGTGTTAGTTTATTTGGCGAGTGCAGATACCAACAAGACAGAGACAAGTCTGAGACTACAGAAAACCATCCCGAGTCCGGACTTAAGTTCCCATAAATAAACTCTAAATTGCGAACCTGGACTGGAAGAAATTCAAATTCCACTAGCAGATTTTCTGACTATGGTTGGATGATCCGTGTAAATTGGCTACTTTGCATGTATGGGAAACACTGCAAACATGTTTGTGTTTTCTGACACACGCACGCACACACACACACACACACACACACACACACTCCTGCATCACAATGTAAAATGATGAATTGTGATGCAGGAAAAGTAAATAATGACAAAATGATTATTTATGGATGAAGTTTTGCTTTAACAAAAGTGCTAAAAATATTTCTAAATAAAATAAAAAAATAAAAAGCTCTAAAATATTTCACATGACCAAAACGTCCAATAAGCCGCCGAGATATGAAATCATATTGATTTTGTTTAGTTATTGTGTTGAAATGTTATATCTGTTAATATAATTCTGTATTACAGTGTCAAATGATTAAATGACTGCCTTTGACTCCTCTGAAACCTAAAAAAACCCTCAGGATTATTATATGTGTCACGTGAGGGTGCCACAGATTGCAGACAAGAGGAAGATTACAAACAGGAAATTCAACGGGTTAACATACAACATAACACTTTCACATAGACAAAAACAATACCAGACAAAGAAACACATTGAATTTACCCCATATCTCCTATATCAGGGGTTCTCAACATTTTGCAACTCATGGCCCACCAAGGACTGTTAAAAATATGAACCACCTTTCCAAATATGATAGTATGAACAAAGAATATTCAAAGTGTACATATACTCTGCTGTTAATCTTTTATGCCACAGTAGCAGACTTCAAGTCAGCTATATAGATGAAAACTGTTGTATAATCATAGAAGACTTGGCAGGTCTACTCAGTAAACATTTATTCCTGTAACAATAACAGGGCAGGTCAGATCAGCTCAGGTGTTTTGTGTTCAATTGTCTCTGTTAATTTGATGGATCAATATCACTGCCAACTGCTGTGACGGTCGCAGTTTTTTACCACCGCGGTGTTAATGGACAAATCAACAGCGGTTGTGCGGTGGTTTGGGAAAAATATATTAATTATAAATAATATTTACTGTATATTATTATACTTGCGTGTAGCAACCACATGACGAGTGGGAGAGAAATATGGACCCTATTTAAATACTTGAAATATACTTGAAATTAAAAAAAAAATGGGGCTGAAACATCCGTCCATGTAATGCGTAAATCCATCAGTGAAACGGCACACTACAGCATATTAAACATTTAAATACACATCAGTAAATAATGAAAACTGAAACAATTAAATATTAAATTACAAAGCTCTTTTTGCAGTGACAACTTCAAGCAAGCGGGTCATAGCCAGTTTCGATTTTATGTAACTGTTCATTTCACAACAACATCCATCGCAGAACCGCATATTTTAAATATTTAAATGAAAAAATCTACAATTGAAAGCCTACACATAGCAATCCTGTTTGCAACTATAATTTTTATTACACTTATATTTGTCACAGTGATGGCACTAGCGCCGGAGGCAGATCACCACCGTCATGGCACTTTAACACCTCGGGGGTACGGTTGTCACGTCCGCCGTCACAGCCTTAATTCTCACCACACACTTCGACGCTTTTGCTTGCACAGGACTGTCTCCGACATCTGATATTCTTTTCAGAAAACGAGACATTTTACAGTAATTTATATTTGAATGTCGTAACGTGTTAGTTCAATCTGACGTTTTGACATGATTGGTGTTGCGACATTGACTTTTACTTAACGCATCTTGACTCGACTTTAGTGTTTCTTTAACATGTCAGTTCATAAGACTTATGAAATCATTACAAAACAACAAAATGTCTCAATTTACAAATAAATAAAATTAATTTGGCGGTAGTCTACCACTGCTTATACGGCCACCCAGATGGTGTTCCAAGGCCCACCGGTTGAGAATCACTGTCCTATATAGTGCACAATTTCTGGCCATTTTGCAGTGTTGTCCGAATTCTGAGTGAACAACTCATTACCTACATTTGTTCACTACAATTTACCCACAATGCATTCTGATCTTGAGTGTACATCCGATGTCCACTGATTCACTCACTATTTCCCATGATACAGCGCAAATCAACTGTCTGATTAGAGCCTTTGGTTGCAATTCATAACCTTGACACCAGATATTAATGACTGGACCTTTAATAGCGAGTGTAAAAACGTGAAACAAATAGGATGCCTATATATTTCTCTATTTGCTGTGGGCAACATCTGTACCAATCATTGCACATGACAGTTGACATAAAATCTATAATCAAAACTTAATTCAACATTAAAAATATGTCTTCACCAAAAAACAAATAATTCAACCTTTCTTTGATAGTCCGCGTCATAACCTTTATTGCTCAATCATAAAAGGGCTGTATCTTCCAAACATTTCTGTAAACTGCACAATGGATATTTACACCTGTAGTCTGAAGTGATTATATAATGTTTAATATGTGTAGAGAATGAATAAAACAAGAAAACAATAAGTATGTGGTTCCCAAACTGTCTTTGGGGAAGGTCACTTGGCTGTTGCGTTGCTTTAAATTTAAAAACAGTTCCCTTTCTGTTGGTCTCTCGGCATTGTGTAGACAGAATGGGGTTTGACTTGAGAACCTATCATCTCTGACTGACTTGAAATAAAATTTACATGCTGGTCTCCGACCCGGACATCCGGGTATAAAAGGGAGCCAGCGTGGTGTATTCATTCACCTTTTGTTCTTCGGAGCCTTTACATCGATGCTGACGACTTCGACTGGTCTTACGACGTGGTGCAGCGGACTGTCCCTTCTCCAGTGACTTCCCGGAAATAAGCCAGAGTTTTCTCTAAAAGAACAAATTTTTCCTTCAGCGCGGCATGTCCCGCTGTGCTCGTGGGTGCAACGCCCTGCCATCAGCTTCGGCGAGAAACAAGGGTGATATGGGGATTACCGTCAGCCACCGGCTCACGGACCATTCACGCCCTGCCTCGCTCGTCTGACGGTCCTCAAAAGGTGGTTCTCCTTTTTGCTCCTGAGCCACGCATTGGGAAACGGTGCGTTACGACGATGAGATGTCTCTTGCAGCATCGGAGAGCGACCTCTTGGCAACCGACCCCGATGATTCCTTAGAGCCCCCTCCCCCGGGAGGTTTAGCTCAGGAAGAAGCAGACGTCGAGATGTCGACCATGCTCTCCCGGGCCGCCACAAGTATTGGCTGCAGTACACCGCAACGACCCTCCCCCAACGCTCGCGGTCTGAAACTTGGTTTCTCGGGACCGGGCGCGAATCTAAGCTGCGCCTGGTGCCATTTTTCCCGGAGGTGCATGAGGAGCTCAGTCACACATGGAACGGCCCCTTTTGGATCGTGCACGTCAGACTAGCTCCGTAGCCCTCACTTCCCTCAACGACGGGCAGCTAAGGGCTACGATGATGTGCATTTGTGCCTGCAGGCGGCTACCACCTGGAGAGATCGACCAAGGTTTGTAAGTTTTCAGCATCCTTGGTGTCGAAGGCTTACAATGCTGCGGGTCAAGCTGCCTCGGCTCTTCATGCTATGGCCATCCTGCAGGTCCACCAGGCCAAAGCATTGAAGGAGTTGCACAAAGGAAAGGCCGACCCGGGGCTTATGCAGGAACTCCGCACCACCACTGACCTCGCTCTCCGGGCGACTAAGGTGACGGCGCAGGCCCTGGGTCGGATGATGTGCACGCTAGTGGTCCAGGAGAGGCACCGATGGCCTAACCTTGCGCAGATGCGGGATGCCGAGAAGGTTCGCTTTCTCTACTTTTTTTTTGGTGATACGGTCAAGGACTTCTCTCAGCAGTTCTTGATGGTAAAGAAGCAGACCGAGGCCATTAAGCACATACTGCCCCGCCCTTCTTCTACACCGACTCCTGCACCCCCTACCCAGGCGGCCCCCCGGATACCCAACCATCTTGACGACTGGCTCATCTTAGCACACTCGCGAGATCTGTTGTGTACACACAGGGACCTGGTGTTCCGGCACCTAGACCGTCTGGGTTTGCTGGTCAACCGAGAGGAAAGCAAGCTCTCCCTTGTGCAGAGCATCTCTTTTCTCGGGATGGAACTCGACTCTGTCTCCATGACAGCACAGCTTACCACAGAGCGTGCCCAGTCAGTGCTGAGTTGCCTGAAACTCTTTACACAGCAGCCAGCGGTCCCCTGAAACTGTTTCAGAGGCTCTTGGGACACATGGCATGGGGGGTCCTCCTAGGGTTGACTCACTGACGAGGGACCTTCTTTCGCAGAGGAAGGGCACATTGTGGCATCCCTGACCAGACCTCCATGTTTGGTTCCTGGACGAGGAGATCCTGAGTGGCCTACCCCCGGTGCTGGTGGAGACCATCAATCAGGCTAGAGCGCCTGCCACGAGGCGACTATACACCTTTAAGTGGCGCCTCTTCTCGGGGAGAAGACTCACGGAGCTGCTTGATCGGGAGTGTGTTGTCCTTCCTGCAAGTGACATTTGAGAACAATCTCTCCCCTTCCATGCTAAAAGTGTTGGTAGCCGCCATTGCCACTCACCACGAACCAGTCGGTGGGATGTCTCTGGGGCAACATGACCTGATCATTAGGTTCCTGAGGGGCGAGAGAAGGTTGAATCCATCTCATCCGCGCTCCGTACCCTCTTGGTCCTGGCGGTCCTTCAGAGGCCCCCTTTTGAGCTACGTGCCCAAAGTTCCCACCACTCCCTTTTGGGACCAGGTGGTGAACCTGCAGTGGGGAGGAAGACCCAAACCACTCCGTGGTGGGTCCAGTACGCAAGCTGTTCCTCTACTTGGACCGTGCGCAGAGCTTCAGGAGCTCTGAGCAGCTCTTTGTTTGTTTTGGAGGTCAGCAAAATGTGAGGGCTGTCTCCAAACAGAGGTTGGCACACTGGACCGTGGATGCCGTGGCCACGGATTACCGATCCCAAGATCTCCCGTACCCACTTGAGGGCGCACTCCACCAGGGGTGTGGCCTCCTCGTGGGCACTGGCTCAGGGCGCCTCTCTGGCAGACATATGTGGAGCTGCGGGTTGGGCTACGCCCAATACCTTCGTGAGGTTCTACAGCCTCCGTGTGGAACCAGTGTCAGCCTGAAAGCGCCTACCTCCCCGCGGGGTGGGTCAATGCGCTATTTACCCTCTCCTCTTCCCCTGCTTGGGCAAAGAGTAGGCATTGCATCCATCACTAAGCACTCCTTGGTGGCGGGCTGGGTGGAGCAGCCTAACTGGGCCTAACTTGGTGGCTCTAACTGGGCCTAGTGCTCCACACGTAGTAACCCCCCCACAGGACAGCTTCTCGCCATTAGAGAAACTAGGCCTCCATCCGTGACGGCCAGTGGAAGGGGCTCCCCATCTTATTAAGCTCTGGACCCCCTACCTTTCTGCCATAAGGATACAATTTCGCGCTAGTGCTCATGTCTCACATGCCCAGGCCAGTCAGCATCTCTCCGCTAAAGATTGTGACGCTGCACAGCGCTGTGGCGTTTTCATAGGAACCCCATTCTGTTGACAGAGTCTTTCATGCCACAACGCTGGCCGCCTGCTGCAGCAGTCGAGACACGATTCTCAGGCTCCTCAGCACAAAAGGTGAATAAATGCACCACGCCAGCTCCCTTTTATCCCCGGATGTCCGGGGCAGAGACCGGCATGCAAATTTCATTCGCCAATTCTCATTGGTCTTTTCAAGTCAGTCAGAGATGATAGGTTCTCAAGTCAAACCCCATTCCGTCGACACTTTGAAAAAAAATGCCACTTGTTCATTGGTTTACGTGTTTTTTGTGCTTGGACACTAGATGCACAAGCAAGTGCTGCGAGAGCAGATGATGCACACTGTCAACCCCGAAACCTTTGCAGGTAAGTTAGGTTGTTGAGGCAAGAAAAAGTTAAAATGCCAGAAATTAGGTGTTTTATTTTACAAGTGCCAGTAGGATCATGTACTGGATCGTGGCACTGTGCATCTTTCAAGTCTCTAAAAGCATTTTGACACTCCTCAGTCCATAACACGTTGTTTGGTTGATTCTTGGTACAGAGTACGACTCTTAAAACTAGTCCCTTGGTCTGTCAACACTTCCTTAGGGATGCCTACCTGAGAAACGCAGCAATTTCAATTTTCATAAAATATGCCTGGTTCAAAACTTCAATATACACCTCTACTGTATGCAATGGGATGTTTTGACCATGTACACAACACACCTCAACTGTATCGATGTCCTTCCAGTCTGGGTCCAGAGACCGACAGAAAGGGAACATATCGCTTACGACTGTAATCTCGTTGCCTGATGGAGGGAATGAGACGTTGTGTCATTCATGCCACAATGCTTGCCGCCCACTGCAGCAGTCGAGAGACGGTTCTCAGTCTCCTCAGCACAAAAGGTGAATGAATGCAGCATGGCGTCTTCCTTTTATACCCGGATCGGAGACCTGCATGCAAATTTAATTCCCCAATTTCATTAGCCTTTTCTCAAGGTTCTCAAGTCAAACCCCATTCTGTTACAAACGTAACCGAGACGTTTTTTCTTTTTTAAAGCATATTGTGGCACTATCTGTTTGAAAATGTGCTCTATAAATAAAGTTATAATTGATCATCTTTATTGTAATATTTATACAGTTCAGTAAAGGTTAGGTCCTGTCCATGCCTTTGGTTGATTTTTGCCCTCTATATTAAATTCGATTAGATTATTTTCTTTCAACATTTAGATCCTTGTTGCATGTGAAACATCTCACTCTAAGGGCCTCAGGGCCTCTCTCTATGGGCAGTCGTGGCCTAATGGTTAGAGAGTCGGACTCGTGACCAGAAAGTTGCCAGTTCAATCCTCAGGGCCGGCAGGTAACTACTGAGGTGCCCTTGAGCAAGGCACCTTATCCCTACTTGCTCCCCGGGCGCTGCAGTGATAGCTGCCCACTGCTCCGGGTGTACGTGTGTTCACAACTTGCTGTGCGTGTGTTCACAACTTGCTGTGCGTGTGTTCACCACTCTCTGGATGGGTTAAATGCAGAGGTCACATTTCAGGTATGGTTCACCATAACTGACAAATAGGTAACTTTCACTTTTTCACTTTCACTTTACATCTGGTCACTTCATACTTTTCATGGTTATTCTGCAAAGGCATCATGCCACGAGAGCACAAGCACCATGGAAGAGAAAAGGTTACAAAACAAGTTTTTCATGCCTTTTTAGACACAACTACTTTGCAGAAGTAAATAAAGCAAAACAACAGTCCCTGTCATTTCGGCGGAAATAAAGAGTTAACATTAGCATTTTGTGCGCGAATAGAAGATCAGATCTAATATCCGTTATGCTAAGACGTATTTAAGTGGTTTTAGTAAATCAGATCAGAGAAAACGCATGAGGTGACCTGGTGTAAATAGGCTCTAAGCCAAGATTTCACACAGCAAAACATTTTTAATCGGCCGTGTGAGAGTCTGTCAATGCAACAGTAATATGATGTGACCGGAGATTAGTTTTGTAAGCACATCTCAGTGGTGGTTGTGGAATAATCAAACTCTTGTGAAAATATTCATAAACTGACCTAGAGTACTCACTCTAAATCACAATATGGATAAAAGCATCTGCCAAAATACATAAAAATAAATGTTTAAGTTCTATTAAAATATTATGTTGAAGTAATGCCTTGATTAAAACAATGACTTCATACCCTGAAAGATCATGTATACATGTACATTTGACATAACATTTAATATCTTTCATGCTTCCATCATCGTGAACATTCTGCTAAAGCGATGTTAAAGGTTAGGAGTGAAATGTGGGTGAATATATTTTCGGCGCTGTGTGGACCGAAAAGTACAGCTTGACAGAATTGTAATGTTGGAGTGAATTTACCTTTCAATAGACCAACACAAAGAGTCAGTCACGTTGCTTATAGACGACACATTTGCATATATGTGGCACCTTCCCTGACGAAACGGAATTTTTTATCACCTCCAACACATCCACACAGTCATTATTCACAGTCCTTTCACATACACTGCAAATAAATACTATTCACATGCCTTCAACTCATAACCCGACATCATCCACGGAAGCACTGAACGTCTGCAGACACGCGGCTCTGACCGTGGAGGTGTGATGAAACGTCCAGACAGCTGGCACAGATAACAGCGTCTCTTTCTAATGAAGCCTCTCCAGCTGCCCAGCGGTGGAACAGCTCATGCAGAAAGTGCTGCGCCTGCCGCTGCTGAAATATTAAGACAGCAGTTGTCAAAGTGCCCAAAATGCAGGTGAGCATCTGCTCGCTGCTCTTCAACATCTTCATATGTAAAGTGAATGGGCACGGCTCAGAGCTTTGAGCGTGTAAAGCTCTATACACACTTCGGGCAGTGTCACAATAGACTTTTAGAGAGTGCAGGAATATGATGGGTATTGGATGTTGAGGTGTTCCACATGGCCGTGCCCTTGGGCTTGTGCTTTAATGACACGAACAGACGGTGCGAAGCCAATGAAACACACTTTAGACTAATGGTGCGTTGGGTGTTATTGATCAAAAACAAATGTGATGTTATAAATACAGCCACTGGCAATTTGTACTGATCGTGGAAACTTCAAATGACCAAAACATACAAATGAAGCGTTTGGTTCCAAAATGAGGGGGAAATTAGGTCGATTTCTGAATATTTTCACAAGAGTTTGATTCCACAATCACCGCTGAGATGTAGAAACACCTATGTGCTAAAAAAACCAATCTACAGTCACATCATATTACTGTTGCATTGACAGACTCTCACACGACCGACTGGAAATGTTTTGTTGTGTGAAATCCTGGTCATGTTTTTTTTGTGCATCCCAATTAATATGAAACTGCAGTTGTTTTGATTTGATTTAATTTAAATAAATGAGAAAATACTAACACAATAAAACTAAGATAAAATAATAAAAATGTTAGGTTCCATTTTGGAACCAAACTGTTCAGATATATAAATGATTTTTCTTTAAAACATTGCAAAAGTCAATTTATATTTTATGTTTACATGGATGTTTGATTCTTGCTCATTTTTTAGTTTTAGGAATTTTATGATTTTATTCACAAACCTTAGTTTGAGAAATGCTGTCATTAGAGAACATACATGGAGAAGATGTTTATAGTTCATGCATCACAAACACTATGGTATAGCTAAAAAAAAGAAAGAAGACGGCATACAGAACTGTGTGTCAGATCATCAGCTCTGTGACTTCATATTAAGAACAGATTTAGCTATATTAGCAAATGAGTGAGCAAATGAAAACGGCCAATTTGTTATAGTCTCTCCTTCATCTGAAAGGAGGAAACATGTATGGTCTCATGATCTCATTTCATCATTCAGTGTTCCCTGACCGCACACAAGCCACGGGAAAATAAACACAGGCCATAAAAGCGCTTAATATTTATAGATGCTGAATATCTGAGAGGAACACCAGCTCATTTCAGTATCACAATCAACATTTTCAGCGTGATAATGACTTCATCATTCATGTTTGTGCTGACAGAGACCATTAAAGAACAGCTTAACAGTGTCGAGCAGTCCAAACATTTATGAGGTAAAGACTGAACTTATTCATCTTTCAGCACCTACAGAGATCCTGAAACTGAGCGTCTGACGGAGACAGACAGAGGTGAGAAGATGAAAGAAATGTGCTGCTGTACAAACAGACATTCTGCAGTGAAAATACAACGAGAATTCTGATGAGAGATACACGATTGAGTCATTTCAGCATTACAGAGGAAACTAAATAACAGATGACATCTCTTTATATCTCATTTATTTCTCCTAAACACCAATGAGACTCAACTGAGAGCAAATGGAAACTTTTGACAGAAAGGTCACAAAACTAAGTCTGCAATCAAAAAGTCGATATGAAGATCTTAATATGAACTCAAACATTTCTCATCAAATTTACTCAAATCCAGAGTATTTGATTTACGATGCTTTTGGAAAACGCCGCCCAGAGCAATGAGACAGCAACATCTGAGCAATACCAATTTTGCTTTATGCAAGTCCACGTATAACTATACTAGAAGTCGACCGATAAAGGGTTTTCTGGGGCCGATGCAGATACTTAGAAATCAGGACAGCCGATGGCCGATATATGATGCAGATATGTTTGAACGATTTTCTTTTATTCGCCTTCATCTCATAAAATCTTACAGTTAAGTAATAAGAAGTGATACAGAAAATTGCTTAAATGTAACATTTATTAAAGACACTGGACTTGATTGAAAAAGATTGAATAAGTGTTTATTGCAGGGTACAAGATAGCAGGCTAATTCATAATAATATATTGCTCAAAACTTTGAAGCCCCTTCTCTTCTCGGTGCTTTTGGTTTATATTTGTTGGCAGACACTGCTATTAGTCAAATGGTCATAATCTAAGGGAAAACAAAAATGTACTCATATTACACAGCCTGCTGCTCATAACTGCAGGTTAGTAATGTTTAGGCCTTTAGCCTTTTTCTATTTTATAGGATGACGCATCAAGGAAATCATACATGTAGGCTAGATGAACTCAATGCAGCCGGGAAACAAGTTCCAATCACACACAAACAAGGAAAAACACGCTTCACACAAACAAGCCGCTCTGTCTAATGCACTTGACAAGCTGGATCGCATGAACGCATATTTTCTTCACACAGACCCATTTAAATGTGGCACTGCACAGCCCTTCTGAAAAACACTTCAGTATGAGTTGGTGCCAGAGTCCTTTTTTGGTACCAACTCCTCATCTGCCATGCCGCTAATTTACTGATATGTTTTCACATATGTCACACATGGAAACATCCGAGGCAGACACGTGATGTATTTTGAACAATCAGCACAGCCATCTAGCAGCAAATCATTAAGTTGTATAACTTCATGCGGCGCTTCGCAGCCCTCGCAGCACGGCGGGAGTGATTGGAAAGCATAAAGATCTCTCTGTTCTCGTGGTGCTTCAATGTCATATGCCAATGGGTCTGTGCAGCGCTTAATGATGTCAAATACACCTCTTGTTTAAGACGACAGATAAGATCATTCAGGACGCCTTCAAGATCGATCGCGATTTAAGATCGTCAGATCGCACACCCTTACATCCAATCACAGTGGAGAAGAGGCGGGACAAACACTACATTGACCAACCATCATAGACAACAGTCAAGAAGTTAATTTAAACGGTTAATGCATTTTCATATTCAGAAATATACTTCAAAATAAGATACTAGTAACAAGTAGGCTAACTGTTGAGGATATTCTAAATCACAGCAACCAACATCTCCAGAATAACGCTCAGTGCCTCCAAAGTGCTCTCCGGCGCCACCAGCTGGTCATTCTCAGAAGAGCATCAGGTGTTATTCTAGCTGGCTAAAAAGGCTTTGATGGACACAGTTTAATAGATTCATATATTGGTAGACACATAGCTTATTAGTGTCTTATGCATTTATGCAATATACTGTAATGTAGCCAAACCAGAGAATGAAGTCCAGAGGTTTCCAGCGTTCCGAGATACATCATTTGCGTAGATGAAACTCATAGGCGGGATTATGCTAATTGTGAATGAGTGTGCAAGCGCACAGGTGGATAAAAGAGTTAGCAGGCAGAGGGGGACATCACAGTGTAATGCCACAAGAGGCAGCGTCGCATGTTCCACGATCTACAACACGTAGCTGCTCACACATGCTAATATGAGGCACAGTTGGTTGATGAACAGTTATTAAAAAAAGCACCCAAATCGTCACCTGATCAATCGGTCGACCTCTAAAACATACAAGGACGTTGTAAAGAATTTGGTCTTTGTCTTATCCAACAGGTATCAGCAGTAATGCTTGTAAAGAAGAGAAGGGCGACCTCACAAAGACTAAAATGTGATGTGTGAATGCATTGATGCATAGTGATCGCTAAAGAGTTTGTGTGAAGTTATTGTTACGTATTTAATATGGCGTTCTGAATGGTTTCTTACTGACCCACATCTACAAGTCTCTTTGATGTTCTTGTCTCTGTAGACACGTGATGTGTTCTCATTGGGCCTGCAGCAGCGGTGTGAGATGAGTTACACATTAAAGTTTAATACGAAAGCTTGGTGAACAAACCTCTGAGTGATTCAGACTTCTGACAACACAATATCTCTATCTACAGATGAGGATAATGTCTACTATATCAGTGTTATTGTTCTTATTCTATAGAGCTATAACTGCAGTCATGTTGTGTTCAACACCATAACAGAGTCAAGTTATGATTATATCTTCAGTTCCTCGCGGATCATAATAGAGACAGAACATCTCAATTCTTCTCTGGGGCTTTCAGCGCTGTCGTTGTGTGTGCTCGAGCAGGAATCATCACAATACTAGATGATACTTGACTTACAGTATATACTGTATAAAACATCAACCTTTCACACACTTCATAAAGCACGTGTTTTTCTTAAGTAGAAATCATAAAACTTTGTGATTTATCAGTGCACATTTATCTAAAGAATGTTTTTCTTATCGTAATATCATAACCATAATAAACCAATATCATCACAATCCAATCTTATCTAAATATGAAAATGTCTCCCGTGTTATTTTCCAGTGACAGTTCAGTTTGATGCTACCGAATGCTTATAATGTCGCCTGTTTTGCTCAATGTCATGTCCTGAAAATGTCAAGCTCATGTTTGAAGCCTTTACTTCTCATCTCTCGCTTATGTTTCATCAAACAGTGATCGAAAACATTTATCGTCACAATTCCAACAGATGCTCATAGAGAAGAAAAAGGTTTCTCCATCAGTCAGTGTACTTCAAACTGTACCCTATCCCACATTAGCTGTATTAGTTTTCTTTTTTCTTTTATTCTTTCTATAAACACACTCATCTGAACTGATGAAATTAGTCATGAGCTCACAATAAGAGAAAGCAGCTCATCTTCAGTCATTGTGTTGTCAGATGTAAATAAAGGGTCATCTTCATCTCTGCTTCCCCTGCTGTAATTACACCATTATGGAGGCGAAAAACATCTTTCTCTATTGATGGACATCTTAGTATAGATTCACATTCATGTTTTTAAATAGAACATATTTAATAGGCAATTATCGTCACAATTCCAATGGCAAGAAAAACAAAATCAACAGCTTAAATTAGTCAAAAATACATCTGTGGAAGAGATAAATAGGCTGTAAGCTTTCTATGGCACTGTGAGAACTGCAGCTGGCACAGAAAAGTCTGTGTCGTGTTTTTCCCCTTATGAATTCTTTATATCACTAGGGCTCTTGCATGTGAATATACAAGCAAAAAATATATACTGTAGATACAGTACGTGCTTTTCTGTCTCAACGACGGAAACGCATGTGCATGTGCTCTCTCACTCCTTCATCCTTAATGTAATCATAAAATATCATCGGGCACCAATCTGTTATAAATCTTTTAATTACTTAATAACATGATTTTCATGTCCAATTGTTAAATGTAAATCAATATATTTATTCAGAACAAGAATACAGACTGTTAAATGCACCTCTGAAAGGTAGGCTATCATTTTTATTAAAATTTTGCCAGAGATCTCAATGTCGGACATGAGATACTGTATATCTAAACGCAGGTACGAGCAGTTCGGTTTTAACTTGGTTTATTAGTTAGCAGATTTATTTACATGGATGGATTTACCAGTGTTTGCATATTGCAGTTATTATTAACATAAACTGCTCATGGTCACAGTACGGGAAATATTCTAAATAAACTCTATATAACATGTTTTTATTCAGAGTTGTCTGCAGAACACAACACTCTTTTCAAAACATGTGATGAAAAAACACAAAGTGTAATAACAACAGCTAATAAGACAAACTATGACAATACTGCAGATCAAGCTGTAATGTAACGGTTGACTCTACTGCTCTGGGTGGATCTATCTGTCGTCTCCAAATACCTCCACTTGTGGTCTTGGCCGTTTGAGAGCGTGTGCATGCGACAGGAAGTAAGAGCGCAAGTCTGTCCAATGTCTTAAAAATGCCAAAGTGCAGTGGCATTAACACACACTATCTTGAATAGCGCTGCCAAGCGGTGTATCCCATCATGCATCACATTCTGGATGTATCAAAAGGCTTTTTGCCCAGGTCTTGCTAGATGTTACAGAAAGCTTTCCAGTGTAAGTTATACAACTTATTTTTAATGTTATATTTATGTTTGGCTAACATTTGTTTTTCTTTAGTTTTTTGGTACAGCTTCTTTGATACGAATAAAGCACTATAAAAATACCTATATAATTAGATATTATTAGGGGTGTGACGAGACACTTATCCCACGCAGTAATAAACAATATGTAAACACTGAAATAGTTTTGTCACAAACTCAACTGACCGGCAGTAATTGCACAAAATGTAGCTTGGTTTTCTTAACAGGCTCAGCTTTTAGTAAAGAGCTGTGATTGTTTTCACTATGTGCTTTGTGTGAACCGATGCAAGCACTAGTGCGCGAGGGGCTGGGGACGCCAAAGACGCGCGTGAATGTTGAAACCATCCGTCTAGCACATGTTTACATAGAGAAACGGTGGGGAAGTTGTCATGATTCCGCTATCATGTCATGTTTATTCTTGGTCTTGCAGCGGAGTCATGGCATAGCCTTAGGTTTTGTGTGAGAAAGACATGGCTTTGTTTTGATTCTGACTTGCCATGTGCTTTCTCGTGTCTCGTCTGTGTTTCCCGCCCTTTTGTCTCGTTAGCCTTCCCATTAGTGTTTCATTACCTACACCTGACCCTTGTTAATTATCCTGTGTTCGTTACCCTTTAAAACATCCTCGTGTTCATTGTCCATCCTCGTGTTCGAATTTCCATGGAAATTCACGTTGTCTTTATGAATAGCGGGGCCAGTCACTGTAGCTCACAGCACACACTTACTTTGTGGAGTTCTTAGCATGTTCTGTACAGTAATGAAAACAGGTCACACTACAACAATCTCGCGAGACACATCTTACCTGGTTTCAAAACAAACCACTCCACTGAGACTGCACTGCTATCGGTCACAGAATCACTGCGGCTAGGCGAGGCGGAATCCAAATCCTCTGTCCTGATTCCGTAGACCTATCTGCAGCGTTTGACATGGTCAATCAGCAGATACTGCTAGCAACCCTGTCATCCTTAGGAATCTCTGGCTAACCTCTCCACTGGTTCCAATCCTACCTATCCGGCAGATCATTCAAGGTGTCATGGAGGGGGTCGCTGCTCACCATATGATCACTGTGGTCCCTCAGGGATCGGTGCTTGGACCGCTGCTTTTTTCCATATACATCACATCCTAAGGACCCATCATACGGGCACAGCTCGCATAACAGCCTGCCTAGATGACATCTCAGCTTGGATGAAAGAGCATGCAGTTGAACCCAGCCAAGACAGAACTACTCGTGTTTCCGGCACACCCCACGGTCCAACATGATCTCACCATCCAGCTTGGCAATTCCACAATCACTCCCTCCGAATCAGCCATGAACCTCAGAGTCATATTTGATGAACAGCTGTCCTTCAATGGTCACATTGCAAAGACAACGCGATCATGCCGATATGCCTTATTCAACATTCGCAAGGTTAGACCCTACCTCACTGAGCATGCGGCACAACTCCTTGTCCAGTCCCTGGTGATCTCAAGGTTGGACTACTACAATGCTCTCCTTGCTGGTCTTCCTGCAAAGGCTATCAAACCACTTCAGCTGGTTCAAAACACAGCAGCACGCCTCGTCTTCCAACAGCCCAAAAGGGCTCATGTGACACCCCTTTTCATTTCTCTCCACTGGCTACCGGTTGAAGCCCGGATCAGATTCAAGTCACTGATGTTTGCATACAGGACTATCACTGGATCTGCACCGGTATACTTTCACACCCTCAAACACTCCTACACCCCATCAAGAAACCTGCGTTCAGCAAACCAGCGGCACATTGTAATGTCTTCTCATAAGGGCACTAAATGCCTTTCCCGCTCATTCTCCTTCACAACTCCTTCCTGGGGGAAAATTCTTCCCAATGCGGTCCGGTCAACCACACCTCTCACAACCTTCAAAACACTACTTAAAACACACCTCTTTGGCGAATACTTGACAAAAAAAAAGAAAAACGTACACTAACACTCTCTCAACAGGAAGTGGTCTAGCTTTTGTTGAAACTAGTATCTTTGTATTAGCACCTATTGTACTATTGCTCTTTTATGACATATCGCTTATTGCTCCTTGAACTCTTTGTTCAGCTGAATTTGGACTGAGGATCCAAACCATGCGCTTGTTTGGCACATTACTGAGTATTTCTTAGTGCACAGCATTGAAGAAAAACCTCTGACGCACTGATGGAAACAAATGGAACCATTCGTTCAGAGAGCTTCTTTTTCCCTGAATGTAGAATAAACCCTCATTGGTTGCTGTCACATGTCCATTACTCACAGTTAGTGAAAATGACAACTCCAAAAGATAAAGGTCACAATCCACAATGGAAAGAACCTTATGTAAATTAGACACAAACACTGTGCATGCATGCATGTGTAACTCAGTACTGGTCCAATCAGGTTTACCCGGCTGAATTTGCTCATATGCACTACTAGACTCACCAGACCAAAGCAAAACCAATAAACCAGACCAGCCTGACGGCGAAACCAGTTTGATGACCAGCGAGGTACTTAAGCCCTCGTCGTCTATAACAAACTGTTGTTCCAGTTTAAATAACACTTTACATAAACCTCTCTCTCTCTCTCTCTCTCTCTCTCTCTCTCTCTTAATATTCAGGGCAGTATTTGGTGATGAAAGTGTTTTGAAGAGAGTTTCTCTTGTGAATAGGAGTCATATATTCTTCCATCATTCACCCCTGAGCTCATGACTTTGAACAAGCACTAAAAACACATAGAACTCTCACAATGACAATCACTCCTTCAATATGTCAAAGCCAGAGCACATTTAATATTCTGCCGTCAAGCTCGCTGTTTCTCTGCAAAAACACTTCTTCAGATGATGAAAAATCAAACTGAGCTTGAGAAGTGCGTACGTTCTGTGGAAAGCGGCTGTTGTGAAGCCTGGATCCCCAGTGTGGATCTTGTCGCAGTTGATTCTGTTCTCCAGAACTCTCAAAGTCAAATCAAAGGCTCAAACAGGTCCAGTGTGATTGTGTCTATTGTCTTTAGAACATCTCAGAGGCACCATTTATAGTTATATCAGAACTGTCCAATTCACGTGTTTCATCTACTCTAATTATTACTATTATTATCTGTATTAAACTCATTCTTGATGCGTCTTCGTTGTGGATGTCAAATGAAGTAGGTGTGGAAATAAGTTCCATACTCAGGTCCTGAGACATACTGTGAACTTTATGGAAAGGCATCATTGGCTTATGGAGGTTTTCAGTTTTTTTGAGCACAAGCGAGACTGTCAGTTTGAACGCTTAAATCTTGTTATAATTGCTTCCAATGTTTCCTCATCTGTAAGTCGCTTTGGATAAAACCGTCTGCTAAATGACTAAATGTAAATATCTTCAAAATGCGTAAAGTGTCAGCGCTTAATTGCCGTCAATAAACTGATATGCTCATAAGGCTTGCATTTTTTTTAAAGGAAAAAAGTATATTTTTATTTCATTGTGTCTTTAAAGGGTTAGTTCACCGAAAAATCACATTTCTTTTCATTTACTCACGCTCGTGTCGTTCTAAAGCCTTAAAACCTCTGTACATTTTCATAACCAAAACTAAGATTATTTTGATGACACCCATCTAGCTTCCAGGTCTCCCCATAGACATTGTAGTAATTTTCACTGTCAAGGTCCAGAAAAGTAGTAGATACATCGTAAAAAGGCTTCATGTGATCATGGTGGTTCAATCGGAATTTTATGAAGCAAAAAACACGATTTTAATCAACATCTTCTCTTCCCCTTCAGTCTTCAGTGCACAGCGCTTGTGGATTTGGCTAGTGTCTAATGATATAACTATATATTTCATTTCATTCATTGTAATATTAACATGTATTATTGTATAATTCATGTATTAAATTATTTTTGTTGTATATTAAATCTATTAAATAAACAATTTGTTGACCTGTATTTTTGTCGCGTTTAAAGAAACCGTATGGGACATACTGCTTAGTATCACAGTCTAAATTCAAAATATTGGAGAGACAAGTTTAGCAAAGTAACACTTCTCCGTTTCTTTTGATTGTTAACACTTCACAAACCTACTGAGAGCAACTTTTACTAAGGAGCAGAAAGAAATCTTAAGCTCAGAGAAAGGGCAGCGTTGACCTCGTTGCTTTGGATGATGTAAACAAGCGAACTGATAATCACGTCAGTTATTTAATTTGATTGTGCATTCAAATCAATAATCAAACGGCAGTTAGGTTTTTTATGTGAGGAATAATTGACGACGGACCGTTGAATTCTTTGAAAATAATAAACACCCTGAGGTAGAGGTCTTCATTCCCGCAGCTCTCCCGCAGGATTCTTGTGGCGAGTGACATTTTTTCATAACATTCTTGTCATCAGCACATTTCTTGCATTGATAAATAGTTCAGTTAAAAAAGTGATTTCATATTGCACAAGCTAGCTGTAAGACAACGGGAGAAATATACCGCAAACTCTTTCTTGACCCCCAAAAACATTGTCACAAAACGGCTTGGACAGAACCCAGATGCAGGCAGACGAAGGTTTTTACGTAAAACTTTTATTAAATAAAACACCCACAATGGGGAAAACAAGCACAAAGAAAAGACTAGCAAAACAACACTAGAAACAAACATCTCCCACGAGGGGGAACAAACAAAACAAGAATCTTTAGAAAAGATAATAAGTTCACAACCTGTAAACAGGAACAACAGGTAATCCAATAGCATGCACGCAAGACATCTAGTGCTACAACTAACATAAACATTAGACAATGCACCAACACTGAACAGAGGGCAACTGAGACTATATAAAGGGAGACACTAACGAGGAGTGATTACATGGGGAGAGTGGTGACAGGTGATTGGAATGAAACCATAACGAGAGTGATTAACAGACCAGGTGATGGGAATAAAATCCTAACTAAGGTGAAACACAAGCAGACGATGGGAATAAAACCCTAATGAAATTACAGGAGATAGGAGGTTGGGGCTGAGAGACAACATAAAGCCACGTGTCTCCACACATAATACAACAGAAACCCGAAAGACGTTGCAATGTCATGTCTCTGCCCAGGGAGCTAGAAAGCTCGAGACAGGAAGGACAGAGTCCTAACAAACATGTTCTCTTAGAAGCTGAAGTGTATAATTTAAAATGCTTAATCTGTAATAATAAAATACAGTAATAATCTGTACAATAATACCCTGCCCAAAATACAATAGAAAATGTCACGAATTATGGTAATTGAAGTGGTTTTATGGAAACTATAATGTCTATTGGTAAGTGATGAATTCTATTGGTGGGAATAATACCCAAAACACACTACAAAAAGGATTTTAATAAAGTTTTTCAATGGAAACCATTCAAATTTCTTTTATGGGTTCTATTTGGTTTCTATTGTTTTATTTCAGCTGGGGGAGCCTATATTTATCTTAAATAAATCATGTAATTGATCAGTCTTTAGAATCATTAGTTGTCATTATTTTAAAATATATAGTATATATAGTATCTGCAATTTTAACGTTTAATGGTATGGTGATGTACTGACTGTGTTCCCTGTATGGTTTTACATCATTAGTTGAGACACTTCTAGCCAAAGGGATTCAAGCTATACATTTTAATCAGTATGTACTCTAAGAACTTTATTTATAAATGCACTCTAATTATACTTTATATAGTGTATATATAAATGATATTGAATCAGAACCAAGCTTAGAAATCAAACTGTGAAATGTGTCAATGCCATGCCTTCTTTAAAACACAGTAGCAGCAGTTTGACTATTGATGGAAGAAAGAAACCTGAGAAACAAATTTTCTTGTTTTATTTATTAGTTAAAATAGGTCAAACTAAATTTTTGAATGAATTGCAAAAACTGAATAATTGATGAAAACCTCCTGATCAGTCAGCAAAAATAATCGATGATTAGTCGAATAATCGTTCAAATAATCATTAGATCAATCGATTATAAAAATAATCCTTTGTTGTAGCCCTACTTCATATCTATTATAATTAGTTTGATCAAATTTATAAAAGAGAGATACAGCTGCGCGATTATTTCCGGAAAAAGACGAGGCTGGCACGGGGGGACGGAACTAGCACACAATACGCTGCAGATCCCATTTTAGTTTGAAAGTTTGTGTTTCTGTGTAAACGGACGAAAACAGAGACTTTAGAATACGCAGGCATGGTTACCCACATTCACTTACTGATTGGGTCGTCTGTATCATTGCGTTGCATCCCTGATTCATTAAGCCCCGGTCACATGAGCCATTACACTACCTGAAGGCAACAAGGACCCGCCTGAAATTAGGTCTGAGGTTAACAAACCTCATATATGTTCACGTTTTATTCTTTGACATGAAACGCCAGTTATAATCCGCTTGTGATTTTTAAAGCAGTATTGTGTCTTAAAAATGGCGGTTGATTTCCTTTGGTGGAGAGGGGAGGTTAGAGGTCATAGCACATATAAACCTCAGATTAGTAATGCAGATTGGTAATTAATGACCAGGAAACACATTTTTAATCAAGTTTTTAAAGAGTTGTCGGAGGCTTGGTGGTGGTGGTGAGGTTGATTCTGAGCGATCTTAAGTGTAGTCTGTTTATAGCATTGTGTTAGCTTATTACTTCCACCGATTGTATTTCGGCTTCAAAGGTAACCAACGTTGTGTTAATTTGTAAAGATTATCTTGATGGACAACACTTGTAAACATCATAAACCTTTGTTAATCACAGAGTTTATTTTTTGCGATCTTCCAAAAGTCTCTGGGAAAAATGCATAAGCTTTCGGTCGAGGGAGCCAGCGCGGTGTTTACTTCCGGGTTAGCCTACAAAAAAGTACTGGATACAACTGTTTACAGTTGTGTGTGCATTCCCAGCGTGTCTGAATGGTCATGTGACATGCGTTTCAGTTGTGTAGTGTAAACAGAGATTTCTTCTAAAACGCATGTGGAAACGGCAGTATAAACGCAGATCTTTTTCAATTTTAAAACGCCCGTTTTCATACGACAACAGGGTCATGTAAACACCACCTATTTCAAACCCTGTCATCATCACAACAGTCAGACTGATAGTTAATGATTTCTTACATTTTATTAAATAAGCAATAAGAGAAGAAATTCTGGAGGCTGGAGGGCTAATTAACATTCATGAGCTTCACGTGTGGTTTCCACACCCCTTTATCACAGAAACAAAAGTGAAGCAGCTCTGAGAACTGAGAGCGGATGTTCTGGGTCGAGCAAGTCATGGAGATGCCAACACCAGTTACCAGCAGCACATCTCACCACAGGACAAACATTTACTGAAGTGAGACTTAACAAACCTTCTGCCCGTGACAAAAAACAAAAAAGAGGCTGAATTTCCATGTGATGATGAGGGAGCTCCAGGGTGCAGCACCGTTTCTATTCCAGTCATTTAATACGACTTGCACAAATATGTGCCAATGCAAACTAAACACACAAACTGAAAGATACAGTGCTAAACAGTCAGTGGGCTTCAAATGTCTGTTTCAAGAGCTCAGCCATCTCAGCTGGAAGTGTTATTGAAATATATTTGCGGGAATACACTAAACTGCTTTGCCATCGCACCATTCTGAATGAGAGGGATTTGGTGCTGCCTGTCTTCCTATGGTGATGTTCTTTGGGAAACATTGGGAAACGGGCGAAGGTCCAGGGAAGACACTCGCCAGATTAGGCAGTTGGGTACAAACGCTTGGCACAACCTAATGCTAAACGATGCCAACAGCCACATTGGCATCAGCTTATTTCTGAGGTTCAACAAGAGGTGAATCATCGCTCATGCTCACCCGCAAGCGTCTACAGCAGCTAACCTGATTTCGCAGCCTAAAAACACTTGCTGTGTAAAACAGCATGAACTACATTCAGAAGAATTAATGTTTCATTGCTACATAAAACCAGCCGTACCAGAGGCAACAGCAGAGGCTTATGCAGTAAAAAAATGAAACATGAGTTACACCACACATCATTTGGATATTTTAAGCCACACTTAAAGTGTTAGAATGTCAATGCAAAACTATTAAAGCTAGTGGTATTTGTAAGCAAATAATGCTACAGTTTCTATTTGATTGTGAATGAAGTTTACGTTCAACAGCAAATACAATGAGGAACATTTTAACAATCCTATCAAATGAGATCTGAAATCCACTTAATGTATAGGTTTGTGATTTGTAAAAATGAATTTCAGCAGATTTCATGTAGTTTTTTGTCATTTGTCAAGTGAAATGAATGAAGAGGCAGGATGCTTAGATATTGCATATAAGCCAACGTTCAGACTGTCACTTCAAATCAGATTTTTGGGCAGATCCGATTGAATTCCGATCATGTTCAGCAAGTGTGAACAGCAAAAATCACATGAAATAAGATTTTTACAAATCGGTTTTAGGCTACATTCATTTGTGGTTTTAAAACCTATTCAAATCAGATCGGATATGAGTAGCGTATGGCTTATGTTACGTTCTCGCAACACGTGAAACGCCATGTTGAAAAGTAAGCTCGTCAGACGTCTTTGAAGATATAAGGCTGCTATGTTGTTGTCTGTGTGCTGGAGGAGAAGCGGGCACTGAATAAAGCCACGCATAGCAGCTTCATACACTTCAGTAGCAGGTTCATTAGATGTGGTAATACAGTGCAGCGGCTACACACCATCATATTGTAGGAATAATGAGCCGTGTTTGACTACACATAGCGTCGATCAGATTGATCAGCATATGACATCACCTGCGAGAGAGAAACACAGAGCATGGTGCTGTGGAATCGCTCTCTTAGTACTGCAATGTCATACAGGGAATGATCTGCATAGCGACGCAGGTAGTTCAACGCTCCCTGTCATTGCCATAGAAACCAAATCAGAAATTCCAAAAAATGAGAGAGCACAACGGGACACTCAAATCGGATCTGAACAGTGTGGACAAAAAATCATTGAAATTAGATTTCAATCGGATCTACACAAAAGACGGATTTGAGGTGTAAGTCTGAACATAGCATAAAAACAACTTTCTCATTTTTTTCCAAGCACTGGAAAGCTTGGGCTGTCGTGGCATCTGCCGTTGTTAAGCATGCATGAGAGGAGCTTGCTGTGAAGTTGTATTTTACGCTGACTAAATTCACTTAATTGAAACTAGGGCTGCACGATAAACCGTGATTTACACAATATCGCGTAAATAGACTGGTCTAGAGCGATTATAATAACGCACAGTCTGTGATTGTTTCATGCATAGTTTGTCTGTGAAGCACGGCTCTGTGATCATGTTGTGTTGAGAGACTGACTGGGTTTGATCTTGAGAACCGATCACATCCAAGATCAATTTAAAATGCCAATGGACTGGGCGAATGGCACACGCACGCCAGTCTCCGCCCCGTACATACGGGTATAAAAGGAAGATGGCGGCGGTCATTCATTCACCATTTGGGCTGAGTAACCTGAGAGGTCACTCGCGGTCGCTGCAGCGAAGTGTTGTGGCATGAAGACACAATGTCTCGTTCCCTCCATCAGGGCACGGAGGTTACAGTCGTAACCGAGACGTTCCCCTTCAGTCGGTCTCTCGACATTGTTTTAAGCATCTGACTGAGGATATCTCTACACGCCACGGCGCTGCGCCGTATAACAACCTCCAGCGGAGCGACACTGACTAGGCTAGCGAGTTACAAGAGTGCTACAGTGCGACATAAGTAGCATAGTAGTGGTCACAGTGAGAAGCCTGTACTGACGGTCTTCATGGACACTGGCGTACGCCTCTAGTAGTGAGGTGCTGTCCGGAACCGAATCCTGGGGAAACACTGCTCTTCTCGTCGAAGAGTGTGTGACGGAGGCCACATCCTACCAGAGGGGAGGTTACATGTGGAGACACTAACATGGTCTCACCGGAGGTGAGAACAACATGTGAAAAAAGGTGTCAGCCCGAGTAGGGGGACAATTCCAGGTGGGACAACCACTGGTGGGGAGGTCAAAGATCCCCTCAGGGCCGTTTAGAGGACCTCTTGGCGGCTTGCTGACAAGGGACAGATGCCCTCTTCTGCAGGGATCTGCGTCTCGGGTGGGCCGTTCTCTGGGAAGGCCTTGAAAATTGGTGGAGCCGCCAGGGTCAGGGACACCTGAGTGGCTGCCCGGGAAAGCATGGCTGACATCTCAGCATCGGTGTCCTGAGGAGCTCGACCACCCGGAGGCGGGAGCTCAGAGGAATCCTCCGCATCCCATGCCAGAAGGTAGCTGTCCAATGCACTGACAAAGATTTTGTCATCATCAATGTGAGGAGTCTTCCCACTATGGGACGGTCTACCGCTCCCCATCGGAGACGAACCAGGTGAGCGTGTTGGGGTATGGGTGGTCCACGAAGCCGAAGCTGACGGAACGACATCCATAGGAGTCCCCAAATCAACCCCGCCGTTGCCAAAGCGGTCAACCTCGCCGGAGAGTCAGTAGAACATGCCTGGGAAGCAGACAAGGTGGCAGCAACATTCACAAAGAACCATTGGCGTTTTTAATTTATCTCAGAGATGATAGGTTCTCAAGATCAAACCCAGTCAGTCTCTCAACTCAACGTCGAGAGACCGACTGTAAGGGAATGCAGCTCAATCTGAACAAACACTGCGAGTTATAACATGCATTTGAAAAGACAACACACATCAAACATCATCATTATAAATATGCTTTGTAACAGGGATGTTCTTATTTACGATTTTAAAGGTATGTTTATTTATTTCATTAAATAATAATCATTTATAATTAAACTATAATAATAATTATTTAAAAGTTTAACAATAAATTTTTTTTACTTTTTAATCATACATGTTTCCTAGTTTGCTTTATGGTGAATGAAAAATAGGCCTATGCTATACATGTGCTAACTCACAGAGCTTGAGGCTGTACTCCCCCAAATGGAGTGTGTCACTGGCAAGTTAGCCTTCCTTAAGCTGAAGTTCATCATTTTTAATGAAGATGTGCGACAATCACGCTCACAACTGCAGCGTAATGAAACTCAGCAAAGCAAAGCAAATAGTAGAGCTACTGCGAGGGAATTTTGGTGCTAGAAATAAATGTATTCTTTACATAAACTTATCTCATGGATGCCTGGCAACGGCATTCTCCCGAGCGCTTTGGAAAGGAGAAAACTGTGCAAGCCGTGGTTTCCCTGCCTTCTTTTAGACGTGACGTAAAAATAATGAATATGAATAATGAGTAAGTAATGTTTATATTTTACACGGGTATTGCAGAACATATTCAAATCTGTTTAGCCAAGACACACTTATGTGGCCGAGTGCCCTGTTTGGATAGTAGTCTTGGCTGTGGAAAGCAAATGAGCGTCTACATCTCTACATTCCAGGGACATCTGTGCCATCTGAAAGTTTGTTTTCTGTCAACAGGCTCCAGACTGTCCCCACAACAGACTGTAAACACATTACTTTATTAAATAAAAACTAGCCAAGCTTTGGATTGATGTAGGCTCATTGTCCCAAACGCTGCATGTTTGTGAAAATGTGATATGTTAATTCTATGTACTGCTGTTTGCACGTCAAAATAAATCTGTGAAAAATTGTTTGAGTGTCAAAGACACTCGTCAACTGTAGCTGCGTCTCATGTCTATGCGTATGTGGCCGAAAAATGCAATCAAGAAAAATTCTTCATGTAAATATGTTATTTTCCTTTTTGTAGCATTGTTATTATATAGGCTACACACTTGAGATGATGAATGTATTTATTCGTATTTCCATTTTATTGTGCAATTAAAAAGCAGTTCATATGCATTTAAGGATTCAACCCTTTTGCTATTGTTAAACAAATTAATATAAAAGTGGTAAGCAGCAGCAGTAGTTCCTTTTAATACCTCAGGAATGTTTACTGCTGTTAAGTCTATAAACACCTCACCACTAGGTTTGTCGCGGTGAAAGATTTCCTGTGCGGTGATTTTGTGTGGCTTAATAGCATGCAATATTACCGCATTAATCATGAATTTTGGTGCCAATCAAATAGGCCTAAGTTATGTTGTTGGGTTTTTCTATGTTCAATATATGGGTTTTTTCTAACAAAGACGGCTGTTTTAAAACAGATTAAAACATTTTTTTTATATTTTGATGGTAAACCCAGAACAACACAGAGCAATTAAAACGCAAGTTAGGCAACACGACTTTTTTCCTTTATTACAGCAAAGACTCAAGACCAACCAATTCATGATAAATACAAAATAAATAGAAATTGTAAAACGAGAAAATATTAAAAAGCAAATTGTTTAGCCATGTTTCGTGCATATTTACGAAACATCAAAACATTTACATTTACATTTAGCAGATGCTTTTATCCAAAGCGACTTACATTGCATTCTCCTATACATTTTGTTTCTAAGTATGTGCAATCCCTTTGGATCCAACCCACGACCTTGGCATTGTTAACGCATGCTCTTACCACTGAGCTACAGGAAAGCTATACAATACAAATTACAATCATGTACAGCTGAATCTTATTGAAGAAAAATTTGAGCAACTTTTGTGTAACTTTTGTATAATTTTAACACTTAAAAATATAAAATATATATATAACAATGTGGACACTAAACACGTTGAGACACATTAGAAATACTAAGTTATATATATTTTTGTTCACACAGCCAGGACAGCAATGCACAACAATTTATTTTAGCTTATTTTAGCTTTTTGTTGCGCTTCACGTCTCGTGTACACGGGGCAAATGCATACATAGCAAATGGCACTGTATATTACGCCATCAATAGGATATATCCAGAACAAGCTTACAGTATCTTCTGACACTTTGTTTGATCGAAAATATGCAGTGTTATTTCCCACCGATTGGCTCGTGATGAGCAGCAACATACACTTTCAGTGTGGAAGGGGAGCGATTGCTCTCTTGCATGAAGGACAACACGCTCCCGATCGAGCAACTCCGTAGGAGCACCAGGACGAGAAGAGGTGCCACTTAAAGGCGTTTAGCCACCTCGTGGAAGGGGCCCTTGCTTGAGTGAGGGTCTCAACCACCGTCGGGGGTAGGCCACTTACGATCTCCAAGACCCGTCCAAGAGCAAGACATAGAGGTTCCAGAGGTCTGGTCTCGGATGCCACAACGTGCCCTTCCCCTGCAAAAGAAGGTCCTCGATCAGGGGAATCGGCCAGAGGGAGTTGTCATCAAGAGCATTAGCTCTGAGAACCAAGTCCGGTTTGGCCAGTACGGCACAACTAGTAGCACTTGATGCTCCCTATCCCTGACCTTGCACAGGATCTGTGCAATGAGGCTCACTGGGGGGAAGGCGTACTTCCGCTTGTCCCAAGACCAGCTGTGCACTAGGGCATATCTGCCGAGGGGGGCCTTGGTCAGGGAGTACCCTAACGGCAATGGGTGGTGTCCAGGGTTGAGTACTGTGAAAGTGAACCTTCTCAGCGTCACGCATCTGCAAAAGGTTATGCTAGAGATCCATGGGCTGCACCGTCACCTTGGTCACCGCGGAGTTCCTGCATAAGCCCCGGGTAGGTCCGTCCCTCGTGCAACTCTTTCAGCGCCTTGGCCTGGTGGACCTGCAGGTTGGCCATGGCATGATGAGCCGAGGCAGCTTGATCCGCGGTAGAGTAAGCCTTCGACACCAGGGATGCCGAAAACTTAAATGCACCGCAACGGCACGTTCCACCTGGGGCACGTCGACATTGTCCCTAGCTGCACTGCCATCGAGAGAAGTCAGGCGACCGAACTAGTTTGACCGGAACGAACTGAGAAGAGGCATTTCAGGTCTTACTAGGGTCCTCATGCACTTCCGGGAAAAATGGCCACGGGGCCGAACGCAGCTTGGAGTCGCACCCGGTCCCGAGAAACCAAGTGTCCAACCGAGAACGATGGGGGAGGGGCAGTAAGCAATAGAGTGTGGCGAGGGGAGCGTGGTTAAGCAAGGTCTGCAGTGGAGAGAGAGCCGGGAGATGAGCAGACACCTGTATCTCATTCCTGTAAGGGCATGGAGAGACCGGATATAAAGGCGAAATTACCCACAACCGGAGAGAGAGAGAGACGGCCTGACGATGGGCTCTACAGTGGCGAACAATATAGGCTCTAACCGGACTTCGAGCCAGAGACTGAGTACTCCCAGCGTGCTAGAGGAACAGCCATCTGTGTTAGGCGTTTATTCGTAATTCACAACAGAGGTAGCAAAAGAAAGTCAATGTCAGTCCAGCCAACCTCGTCCTCTTCCTTCCTGGGTTGTTTTAAATTTTTTTTGGAAACTTCAGACTGATTTTTTTATTAGTTTTTTTAGGTCAAGATTCATCAGTCAGCTTTATATAATGTTTTATTAACAAGGTTCGGGAGGAGCACGTGCAGATAAATTAATCGGCTGACTTTCGATTAGCAATCACAGCAATCATCCTATCAGCCCTATAAATAGTAAATACATCTTACCTCCATTCTCCCCAATGTCTCGAACAGCGCTGCTCCTTAGAGACGCACAGGCAAACACAACAGCTTTTTGTTTCGATAAAACCATTCCTAAATGCGGAAACTAAACTCTAAGGTTTTCATCGGTATGTGGAGGACGTAAGGTATTTAAAAGGAATTCTAATGTAGTTAAAGCGCTGAAGCCAGGCAGTAGGCGTGATCTGAAAAGTAAACATACCTGCTGGTTTTATGTTTGCACTTGTTACCTTGTTCCTTCCTGGATGCTGCCTGCACGCTAGCTCACTGCTAAAGGGACAAAAATGCTGGAATCTGTAAATAATATGTTGTTCCAAGGCTTGCAAAAACCCAATTTGGCAAACGGCATGTCAGTGCTAATACGTTATACCTTTCAGTCAAATCTTAAACAATTGTTTACACGAAATTTTGGTATTAAGAGAATAGCTTTGAAATGGCTTAGATCTTATATTATATGTATCAATATGTAGCAATAACAAATGAGGTGTCAAGCAGTACGGTGTACCACAGGGCTCAGTCTTAGGGCCTATGCTCTTTGCATTATACATGCTACCTCTAGGAGATATAATAAAGCGACACGGAGTAAGCTTTCACTGTTATGCTGATGATACGCAACTTTATATTTCCTCGAAGCCTAATGAGAAACAGCAATTCCATCGAATAGTGGAATGCATAGTCGATATAAAAAAGTGGATGAGTAACAATTTTTTATTACTGAACCCAGACAAAACTGAAGTGTTTCTTATTGGACTAAATACCGCCAATGAACATTAATGTACAGGTGGATATGAACAGATAATAATTTAGTCTAAAATAGTGCAAGTGACTTAGGTATGCATAAATTATTGACATTGGCTATTAAAGTTGCAGTGCAATAGGTGAGTTAATGCAGTTATTGAAGTTACGGTGGAGTATACGAGTTAATGCAGTTTATAGGTTACAGAGCAGTAGATTAGTTAATGCAGTTATTGAAGTTACAGTGCAATAGATGAGTAGATGCAGTTAATAGAGTTAGAGTGCAGTAGATAAGTTAGTGCAGTTATGAAAGTGGTCCATTAATGTAAATGAGCATTCAGTTAAATATTCCTGGTGTGCAAGTGAGCAGTATAGAGTGCAAATGATGCTGTGTGTGTGTAAACAGTCCGGTAGAGCAGATACATGAAGTACTGGTGTGTACAGTTCAGTCATGCATGCAGCCCTGTAGTGCAATGTAAACAATGTTATAGCAGCATTGGAGTTAAAGGTAAGAGAGGTAGTGGAATCAGTGGGGGGCAGAGTTCAATAATGAAACAGCTCTGGGAAAAAAGCTGTTTCTTAGTCTGCTGGTTCTTGTCCGGAGGCACCGGAAGCGCCTATTCTTAACAGTCTATGAGCGGGGTGAGAGGAGTCCTTGAGAATGCTGCGAGATCGACGCAGACAGAGTTTCTTCTGGATGTCCTCAATGGCAGAAAGTGTAGTCCCTGTGATGTGCTGGGCTGTTTTCACCACCCGCTGCAGTGCCTTGCACTCAGCAACAGAACAGTTCCAGTACCAGACTGTGACACAGTTGGTCAGGATGCTCTCTATCGTGCAGCGATAGAAGTTCACCAGGATAGTTGAAGAGAGTTGGTTCTTCTTCAGTGTCCTCAGAAAGAAGAGACGCTGGTGAGCCTTCTTGACCAGGCATGAGGTGTTGGTGGTCCAGGACAGGTCCTCCGAAATGTGAGTCCCCAGGAACTTAAAACTGGAAACACGTTCAACAGCCATCCCATTAATGTGGATGGGGTCATGTGTGCCTCCTTTCGCCTTCCTGAAGTCCACGATGATCTCCTTTGTCTTGGAGGTGTTAAGGAGCAGGTTGTTGTCTGAGCACCATGTGGCCAGGTGCCGGACCTCCTCCCTGTATGCAGTGTCATCGTTGTTGCTGATGAGACCAATTACTGTTGTATCGTCTGCAAACTTGATGAAGGAGTTAGATCCGTTCACAGGCCTGCAGTCGAGTGTGAAAAGGGAGTAGAGAAAGGGGCTCAGTCCGCAGCCCTGTGGTACACCAGTGTTGAGGGTGGTGGTGGTGGAGCAGATGGGGCCTAACCTAACAAGCTAGGGCCTGTTCATCAGGAAGTCCATAATCCAGTTGCAGGTAGGGTTGTTGATGCCTAGGTTTCCAACTTTGACGATTAGTTTGGAAGGGATGACTGTATTGAAAGCAGAACTGAAGGCTACGAACAGCCTACGTGCATAAGTGTCCTTATTGTCCAGATGTGTGAGCACGGAGTGCAGCGCCATGGACACTGCATCATCTGTGCTCCTATTGTTGCGATAGGCAAATTGGTACGGGTCCAGTGTGGGTGGTAGAGAGTCCTTTAGGTGTGCCAGGACCAGCGGCTCAAAGCACTTCATGACAATGGGTGTGAGTGCTACAGGGCGGTAGTCGTTCAGGCACGTCGGGTTAGAATTTTTTGGAATGGGCACAATGGAGGTGGATTTAAAACATGCTGGAACCACTGCTTGGGCGAGGGTTGAAGATGTCCGTGAAGACCCCAGCGAGCTGCTCTGAACATGCCCGTAGTACGCGACCAGGGATGCCATCTGGGCCAGCAGCCTTGCGCGCGTTGATCCGACTTAGTGCATTGTGAACATCAGTGGTGTTAAGTGTGATGATTGGGTGGTCAGCAGAGGGTGTGAGCTTGGTAGCTGTTTTCTTATTGTCTCTCTCAAAGCGAGCATAAAAGTCATTAAGCTCGTTCAGGAAGACGGCATCTGTGGCTATGGGGGTGGAGTGGTTGGGTTTGTAGTCACTGATGGGGGTCAGCTGTGGCCTGGTGGTTAGAGAGTTGGGCTTGTGATCAGAAGGTTGAAGGTTCTAATCTCAGGGCCAGCAGGTCATGACTGAAGTGCCTTTGAGCAAGGCACCTTACCCCTGATTGCTCTGCAGTAATGTGTCACTGTAAAAAAACTACTTGTAAGTCGCTTTGGATAAAAGCGTCTGCCAAATGAATAAATGTAAATGTAAATGATGGCCTGGATGCCCTGCCACATGCGTCGAGAGTCAGAATTGGAGAAATGCTCCTCTAGCTTCAGCTTGTAGCAGTGCTTGGCCTTTTTGATGCCCCTCTTCAGATTTGCCCTAGAAGTACTATAGGCCATGTTTGTGTAGACATGATCCAAAGTTTTGTTTCCTTGTGTGGCAGGAAACATGCTGGTGAAATTTAAGGTGAAAGTTTGAGTGATTAAAATCTCCCGCAACAATAAATGCAGCCTCCGGGTGAGCAGTCTGTTGTTTACTGATGGCTGCATGGAGTTCTTTCATAGCAAGCTTGGCATCAGCATCCGGTGAAATATAAGCTGCCGTTATAATGGTGGAAGTGACTTCCCGTGGCAGATAAAACGGTCTACATTAAACCATGAGAAACTCAAGGTTAGCCGAGCAGTGTCTCCCGACAATAACAGAGTTCGTGCATGGCTGCATGGAGTTCTTTCATAGCAAGCTTGGCATCAGCATCCGGTGGAATATAAGCTGCCGTTATAATGGTGGAAGTGAATTCCCGTGGCAGATAAAACGGTCTACATTAAACCATGAGAAACTCAAGGTTAGCCGAGCAGTGTCTCCCGACAATAACAGAGTTCGTGCATGGCTGCATGAAGTTCTTTCATAGCAAGCTTGGCATCAGCATCCGGTGAAATATAAGCTGCCGTTATAATGGTGGAAGTGAATTCCCGTGGCAGATAAAACGGTCTACATTAAACCATGAGAAACTCAAGGTTAGCCGAGCAGTGTCTCCCGACAATAACAGAGTTCGTGCATGGCTGCATGGAGTTCTTTCATAGCAAGCTTGGCATCAGCATCCGGTGGAATATAAGCTGCCGTTATAATGGTGGAAGTGAATTCCCGTGGCAGATAAAACGGTCTACATTCAACCATGAGAAACTCAAGATAAGCCGAGCAGTGTCTCCCGACAATAACAGAGTTCGTGCACCAAGCTTTGTTGATGTAAATGCACAATCCACCTCCTCTTGTCTTGCCGGATTCCTCTGCCGTTCTATCCGCCCGGTGTGTGTTGTAGCCCGCTAACTCAATAGCGTTGTCCGGTATACCGCTGTGTAGCCATGTTTCCGTGAAGATTATAAAAAAATTGCAGTTCAAAAGTCTTTTGCTGTTGGTGATGCGGAGTCTAATCTCGTCCATTTTGTTCACTAGTGATCGAACATTAGCAAGGAAAATGCTGGGTAAAGAGAGCCGGTGTGGTGTTAGCTTTAGCCTAGCTCTTAGCCCTCCGCGCTTCCCCCGCCTTTGTTTACGATCTCGACACCGCCGACAAGCACTTCCGCCCGGCCGTGTAGGGTGCGTAGCATCGGATGTTCTGACGATCTCAGGGACGAGTTGAATGTTGCTGATACAACTTCCGGACATGCGTAAACTGATATCCAAAAGCTCCTGCCGGGTGTACGATGTAAATGCACAACTGTTCTGGACGAACAAACCCGAGATGAGCAAGAAATACACTATATAAATGCTAAAACTGGAGAGACGCTGAGCCTCGCGATGTTCACGCGCCGCCATCTTGGTCTTAGCAAAGACTTCTTAGCAAAGAATCTTGGCGTTTTATTTGATAGTACTCTTTGAGGACCAGGTCGCCAACACCTGTAAAATTGTGGTTTTCCATCCTAAAAATATATCTAAACTACGTCATATGCTGTCACCATCAGATGCAGAGAAGCTTATACCTGCCTTTATGACATCAAGACTAGATTACTGTAATGCACTATTAGGTGGTTGCCCTGCAGGACTATTACAAAAACTCCAACTGGTCCAAAGTGCGGCAGCTCGAGTTCTTACACATCCAAAAAAGAATGAGCATATTAGCCCGGTTCTGTCAACCTTGCACTGGTTACCTATAAAGCATCGCATAAACTTTAAAATCTTGCTTATTCCCTATAAAGCCTTGCATGTTTTAGCTCCTCACTACTTGAGAGAACTTCTAATGTATTGTAGTCCATCACGTGCACTACGCTCTCAGGTGTCAGGTCAGTTGGTAATACCTAGAATTTTAATTCAAGTGCAGGCGGCAGATCCTTTTTACTATCAAGCTCCTAAACTTTGGAACAGTCTTCCCCGCACTGTCCGGGAGGCAGAAACACTCTGTTATTTTAAACCTAGACTAAAGACGCATCTTTTTAATCTTGCATACACTACACTATCATAATATATATATTCTAAAGATTTAGTCTGCACTAGTTAGATCAACCGGAACCAGGAACACTGGCTGCAGCTTTTGCCAGAGGGGAATTGGAATCCCCTGGTTAGGCCTGGTTTCCCTCTGAGGTTTTTTTTCTCCTCCAATGGAGTTTTGGGTTCCTCGCCATCGTTTGCATACTGTTTTACACTGTTTGCCTGACCGGGGGGGCTGCTAGAATTTTATAGTCTTATTTAATTAACACTGTACATAGGTCAAATATCAGATAGACTATAAATTCCTGTGTTTTGACTTGCATAACCTTTTAAGTTTTGCTTACAGTCAATGTTTTCTTGTACAGCTGCTTTGTAACAATGAAAATAAAATAAAGCTGACTTGACAAAATGGCTGTACATATAAAATTCTGCTAAGTGAAACTAATCGTTTTGGGTGAAACAATTCTGTTCATTCTGTCGTTTCATTCAGTCGCTTTCATCAACGTAAATTCCATGCCATATTACTGATACAATTTGCCAGCCAAAAACTGCGTTTATTCGATTATGAACCACCGAAACACAGCAATACGCAAGGAGCAGGGTGAGTACAATCACTATACTTCCAAAATATCTTTAGCTTTATCCTCGGTTCACCTTGCGTTGCCACTGCTGCACTCGAGCGTGAGATATTGCTTGCCAGCACTGGCATACATTTCTTGGAGCCTGTACTGTTCAGCGAGCTGACCGTAAGCTTACTGGCTAGTAATACATATAAATGGCACTTCCGAGAGTGCCTGCTGGTTAGCTACAACCTGACTGTATCCAGCGTGAAAAGGTTTTCTACATAGTGTGCCGTTCATACTCACGTCTTGCCCAAAATAACTCATGCAGCCATTTCATCTAAGAAAATGTAAACTGCAGTATGTATCAGCATCCCGACCAATGCTTAAATCGCAAGATGTGCATCACAGCAGCCATGCCGTTCCCCACCAACAGCCCCCTTCTGGAACCACGCCCCATCTCCGGCAGCATCAGGACACAGATTCTGAGGTATTGAAGGCTGTCGCCTCAGAAGGCAGAGGCCATCATTCTACACAGACTGCACGCACACTCAATGCCATGTTCATCCTGGCTTTCTTCTGATTTCTCAGAGGCTCGAGAAACTTCCAAATTCAATCCTTAAGTTCACCCCAATATCTCTGACAGATCTCTGTCAGTGCTCGATTCGGAGACAAATCGCATACTTTATTAAGCAAAGCCAGATGGACCAGGCCAGGAGAGGCCACTTCATCTACATTTTCAATCTCCAGTCCCCATTCCAACTGTACCAAACCCTCCTAGCCTACCTTCGCTTCAGAGGACCACAGGCAGAATCTTCATCCGACCCCCTCTTCATCGATGACAAGCACCCTTTCGACAGGACCTACACAGCCTCATCCGCTGCAGCAAGAGCACGGGCCACCTCTCTCCGTTGCCACAGCAACCATGCACCAGCAGGAGCTAGCATCTCCATCTCCACCACCACCACAACAGCCTCAGCCACCGCTCTTTTCGCGGCTGCAGCAGCCACCACCCAACACAAAGCCAGTATTTCTGGAGCGATCGCCCCCTCTGAGGCCGCTGCAGCCTCTGCCTGCTTCGTATCTTCAGGAGCCTTAATCTATACTCCGCACTGCCACAGTAGTATTGCTCCCCAGGAGCCCTATCTCTATTTCACACTGCTGCAGTAGTGCCCGCTCCACTAGAAGCCACACACACACACACTCTAAGCGGGGAACCAATTGCGACAGACCTGGTCAGCTTTACCAATCAGAGTGTTTCGGAAGAAGGGACTTTATATATACCGGAAAAAATCCAGTTGTTTTGTTAGAAGAGGCACAGTGGTGAGCAATAGACTTGAAATATGTGAAATATAAAGCTTTTTTTATTAGAAACCTGAACATTTATTGTTTAACACCCAAAAAAATAAATCAAATCGTCAAAGACATAAAACTGTAAAGAAATGGGAGGTTTAAGTGTTTTTGCTGTATATTTATTTTGTTTGTCTGGCTTTGCACAAAGTTGTTTATGACTTCTCCATAGCCCTGTTTTATTATTTACCATAATTTTACTTTTTGCTCATTTTCAACTTAATATTTAACTTTATACTAATATTTTAATGAGTTTTTTTTATAAATCTAAAAGGAAATTTCCTGTTTATTTTATTCAAAAGGGTGTTTTATGTTCATAGTTATTTTGTTGGCATGTTCATTTGGCATGTAACTGATGTTATAGTTTGTATTTATGTTAATAAATTATTAAATGACACAATTCATATTTTCGGTTGAAATTTGTATTGTTTTGGAGAATTTTCACTGTGAATAAAGCGTCTGATACCAAAGCCTCCCTTCCGCTACATTGCGCCAGACACGCTACACACACTAATGGTGCATAACTGCGCATTGTGGGACAATGGTACTGCTTCTGCAGCTTATATTTGGAGTTTCTGCGTGAGAGTGCCCTCTGGCTTTCAGATGCAGCAGCATTTAACTGTACTTCACTAAACTGCACAAAACAAATCATAGACAATCGCCATATCACGTGCGGTTTATTCTCAATTTATCATGCAGCCATTAATTAAAACTATTATTTGTAAATGTCGAATAAATTACTGAGCAAAGAAAAATTCTAATCTTTAAGCAAAGTAACTGCTTACAACAGGAAAAACAAGAGACTCAAACAACTTGTCGTGATCCTAGTATTTGTCTTGGCTGTCTGTACTGTGTTGTTGTGTCAAACTCATGCGGAGTCAGTTTGACGGCTCCGCACCTGTTTGGTATCTACGTCATTGCCCCGCCCTCGTGTCTCCACCAGGCTTTCCCTGCACCGGGTTTCCATCACCTTATCACTTAACCACTTATTCATTTAATATCTCATGCCCCTTTACTCGTTCCCCTTAGTAATCATTTAATCATTCTCACCTGTAGCTTGTTCCCGCTGTTTGGTTCCCCTCTATTTAGTTCCTCGTCCTCTCGTTCTTTGTCAGATCGTTGTGTGTGTTAGCTCACGTCCCTGGCTCCTCTAGTCTAGTACCTTGTCAAGTTTTGTGAAGCACCCTGTCTTAGTCTCCGTAGTCGTCGTTCCCTGAGATTGCTCTTTGCTTTCAAGTTTTTGTTTTTGCCCATTAGTCCGCGCTGGCGTTCTGGACCCTCGTGCATTGCACGCTGCTGACTCTTCTCCACCTGGTGGTCTGCCTCTCTCGTTGGACACTGGTCATAGACAATCGCCAAATCACGTGCGGTTTATTCTCAATTTATCATGCAGCCATTAATTAAAACTATTATTTGTAAATGTCGAATAAATTACTGAGCAAAGAAAAATTATAATCTTTAAGCAAAGTAACTGCTTACAACAGGAAAAACAAGAGACTCAAACAACTTGTCGTGATCCTAGTATTTGTCTTGGCTGTCTCTACTGTGTTGTTGTGTCAAACTCATGCGGAGTCAGTTTGACGGCTCCGCACCTGTTTGGTATCTACGTCATTGCCCCGCCCTCGTGTCTCCACCAGGCTTTCCCTGCACCGGGTTTCCATCACCTTATCACTTAACAACTTATTCATTTAATATCTCATGCCCCTTTACTCGTTCCCCTTAGTAATCATTTAATCATTCTCACCTGTAGCTTGTTCCCGCTGTTTGGTTCCCCTCTATTTAGTTCCTCGTCCTCTCGTTCTTTGTCAGATCATTGTGTGTGTTAGCTCACGTCCCTGGCTCCTCTAGTCTAGTACCTTGTCAAGTTTTGTGAAGCACCCTGTCTTAGTCTCCGTAGTCGTCGTTCCCTGAGATTGCTCTTTGCTTTCAAGTTTTTGTTTTTGCCCATTAGTCCGCGCTGGCGTTCTGGACCCTCGTGCATTGCACGCTGCTGACTCTTCTCCACCTGGTGGTCTGCCTCTCTCGTTGGACACTGGTCAGCAGGTGGAGGCTCTCACTGCCATGCGTCCTCTCAGCAATTTACTTCTCCCGGTCTGGGTATTCTACCGATCTCCCTTGAGTGCCGTCGGGTCAAGTCGTCTTCCCGCGGACTTCCGTGGTATAGAGGATTCCTCCGTTCCTGATCTCCCTAAGTGGTGTGACTGTTCTCCCGTAGTCCCGATGGATCGAGATCCCTCTCCGCCGGGTTTAGGCGGTTTCTTCTCCTGGCTTGTGTCATATTGTGGATCCTGCCCGGTTTCAATAAAAGATCTCTTGTTTTGCCCTGCATCTGAGTCTCCAAGTCTTCTTTCTCTTCCCAGTGTCATGACACAACTACAGTGTCATGACACAACTCCGAAACATAAAATTAATCTACAATAATCCACAGTATTGCCTATCAACAATCAACTTCCTGCAAAGGCAAAACACTGGTGACGATGTTAATGTCGCTGTGCTCAAATGTGCTATAATACTGCCAAAAAAAACAACAAAAATGAGTCAACAAAACAAGCAACCCATTCAAACTACCCATAGTACCCCATGATCCATTTCTGCAGTAGTGTCAACTGATAGCGGCTGAGATTTGGCAAAAAGAAAAGGGTCTTCAAAATGTGTTCGCAAAGTTGGCAAAACTCTGGCAATCAAACATACGTAAACGTTTAAACTGGGAAATACCTGTAAAATCAGACACCTGTTAAGAGAAATAATATATTCACAATAGTGCTACAGAATCCATTAGTTTTTTGTCATTTTTAACTTCATGGCTATTTTGCAGCTAATAAAAAGATAAAACAAACCAGTTAGAAATACAGCTGCAATGTTTAGTATACAAGGCAACAAAATCAATGTCCACCTGTATATTTTATTCCAAAGCCACAGGCACTTAATTCGCTCAACTATCTTGCATTTTTATTATTTTTATAAGGCACATAACCACTGATATAAGAATATCTGTATTCAATACAAACACCTTTATTTAGGTCGAAGCAAATGAGACACTGTCCCAATCCACAGAGTTATTCCACAAAAACATTTTGCATGCATCAAATGAGCAGGATGAATATGTTCATCGCTTGTTAAAACAAGATTCATTCCATTTGGTTCATGAAGGCCGCCTACAATTGAAGGTAATAAACAGAAGAAAGTCTTGTGTTGAAAGAAGAGGCTTTTGAAAAGCATAACATGAATCCTGTAATTACTTCCAGAGGAGCCAACAAGAGACCTAACAACAGAGCCCTGTGTGTCAGGAATCACAGAGAACGAACCCAAGCGCAGGCAACAGGAGATAAAGGGGTTAACAAGACTTTAATAAATAATAAAACAGGAACAAAACAAAAACCCACGAGGGAGTAACAAAACAGTACACAATAACAAATATGATAAACGGATTACTAAACACTCAACAAGAACTCAATATTAAACACTAAGACTAGACTATACGTTACTTGACAAGGTTTCAAGGACACAGTAAGGAGTACAAGCAAGGGATATTGTACAACCAACGAGCCCAAGACAATAGACAAGAGGGTATTATATAGGGAGACTAACAAAGGGGATAACGATGGGCAGGTGTGGGTAATGCGACACAGGAGGAGAGCTATACTAGAAACGAGAGGGGCAGGGCCAAATGACGAGACAGGAGAGAACGCATATTATGTCCTGATTGACCATAATATGTTCCTCTCCACATAAAACACGTGGGTCTGTCATGATTCTGCCCCTAGACCAGAAAATCAAGACAAGAGCAGGCAGAATCATGACAGGACCCCCCCCCTTTAATGAACGCCCCCTGGCGTTCACCAAAGGAGCAGACTAACAAGACAAGACTGACTGGGAAACGGACATCATCCAACAAAACATGGTAAAAAACAACAAGGGCAGACAGGCAAGAATAATCAATGGGTTGGGGTGACATAATAAAAATAACAAACAGGGGAGGGGGGGTGGGGGAACACAAGAGTTCATGGGGGGAACACAAGAGTCCAGGGGGGTAAATCCGAAGGGATTGGCACAAGGGGGAACAGTCCTTGTCCCTGGCGCTCGGAAGCGCGGAGTACCAGGGTACACCCTGGGGGGCGGCGCTCGAGAGCGCGAAGGCCCAGAGGTTCTGGGAGGGGCCGGCTGAAGAACAGGACTTGAGGCCGGCTGGAAGGCCGGCAGGGCAGGACTTGACGCCGGCTGGAAGGCCGGCAGGGCAGGACTTGACTCTGGACTGGGTGCAGGTGGGACCACCGGACTTGGGACCACCGGACTTGGGACCACCGGACTTGGGACCACCGGACTTGGGACCACCGGACTTGGGACCACCGGACTTGGGACCACCGGACTTGGGACCACCGGACTTGGGACCACCGGACTTGGGACCACCGGACTTGGGACCACCGGACTTGGCGGGACCACCGGACTTGGCGGGACCACCGGACTTGACCGGACCACCGGACTTGACGGGATCACCGGACTCCGAGCCGCCCTCCGTTGCCTCTTCTTCTTCTGCCGAGCCACCCGCCTGGTGGTCTGCTGCAGGAACGAAGTGAATGGGATGGGCGGCTCGGGATTGGAGGCCTCTGACGAGGACCCCCAGGATTGCCGTCTCCCCCGCTTGCCAGTGAGACTGGGCGGTTGTGGAGAGGCTGCAGAGGCTGGAGTGTGGTGCGTGGCAATGCCCACAACACCCATCTGCAGAGGACCACTCTCGGGTATCGCTACCAGCGGAGATGAGCAAAATGGGTTCGATGAGGTCGCGGACTCCGAACGCTCTGCGGCAGTTACCCACACGGCGTCGAAATCCAATGGCCTCATCGCCCTCATCTCGGAGCGAGAGAGTGGCTCTCTGAGACCGGCGTTGAAAAGCACCGCCAGCTCCCTCTCTCCGAACGCACCTTGTTCCGCGATGTCCAGGAACCTCCCCACATACTCATCCACAGTCTCATTCCCCTGGCGAAGACTGCAGAGGCGACGGGCCAAGCTGGACCGGTCAGTGTCCATGCTGCCGCTGGGTTCTGTAGTGGCTCGTTGGTTCTGTCAGGAATCACAGAGAACGAACCCAAGCGCAGGCAACAGGAGATGAAGGGGTTAACAAGACTTTAATAAATAATAAAACAGGAACAAAACAAAAACCCACGAGGGAGTAACAAAACAGTACACAATAACAAATATGATAAACGGATTACTAAACACTCAACAAGAACTCAATATTAAACACTAAGACTAGACTATACGTTACTTGACAAGGTTTCAAGGACACAGTAAGGAGTACAAGCAAGGGATATTGTACAACCAACGAGCCCAAGACAATAGACAAGAGGGTATTATATAGGGAGACTAACAAAGGGGATAACGATGGGCAGGTGTGGGTAATGCGACACAGGAGGAGAGCTATACTAGAAACGAGAGGGGCAGGGCCAAATGACGAGACAGGAGAGAACGCATATTATGTCCTGATTGACCATAATATGTTCCTCTCCACATAAAACACGTGGGTCTGTCATGATTCTGCCCCTAGACCAGAAAATCAAGACAAGAGCAGGCAGAATCATGACAGGCTGTGATTCTAACACATATACGTATATATAAATAATACTATATATGAAATATGTTACACTATATAATATGATAATTTAAAACAGACAGATTTATGACTCTGTGGTTCTGTCACTAAACTGTTACGATACATGAAAGTTACCTATTTGTCAGTTATGCATATCACATATTAATGATAAAACAGTAACTTACCAGTCCCCATTTTTATATGTAAAGTATCGCAATACATTCTTACAACGCAAATGTCTCAAGCATGTAAATGATGAATCATTTAAAGTTGGGAATTTTCCCGTCTTATAAGATATAGAATGAGTTACAGTAGCGCACATATCAGATCAGCAGTCTAACATATGACAAATGTGCTTATTCTGAAATATAAACACAGGCTGTACAATATGTCATGAAGCGTTATTTCTACACATTAACACATGTGCCATTACGACATTGTGCAACACACTCACCATCTATACATTTAAGTCGCTTTTCTGCCCAATATAAACACACATGTGAACTTAAAACAAATGGCCTACCTAATAAGATGAAAAACAGGTTATTTTAGATGGTCATGTTGACTGTAAGTCAATGGTGCTCGCTGTCAGTTGGGCATAACAAGATGGCGGCGCGATCGCCCGGTGGCTTCACCTCCTGCAGTTGGTTTAGCGTTCTAGGCACAATCCAGTCATTTATATAGATCAGTGTCGCTGACTAGAAATGATTTAGGACTAATTAGTCCTACTTTTCATCTACCTTTTCATATACCGGACATAAAGAAATTATGATCAATCTTGAAGAAAAAAAGACATGACTAAATTGCAAGACTAGTCTAAGCAGTTAATGCAACCAGCCCCAGTTGTTAGAGGTTTACTGATGTTCAGGTCCTCTCTCCAATCTTGTGTGCATATACACTTCACTTTATTGACCACTTAAGAATACCGCATTCACAGTTGTTCACTCAATTCAGAAACATCTGGTGAGACACTGTAGGTGAACAGAGAGAAAGATGAGAATGTGACTAAAGAGAATTGAGAAATTAAGAGTTCTGTGTTCATCAGCTTCTTTTACAATTACCATCAAGAAATATGACATATTGGCGACATATCAAAAATAGATGAACCCCAAGAAAGATTTTCAGGAATACGCTGTACAGCACAGACGGTCTGACTGAGAAGAGATGAAAACAGATGAAGGTGTTGGCGGTGTCTGAGTGGATTATTCACATTCAGTTGTGAAATCCTGTAATGCAAATCAGACTGTATTTAATGCAGAGTTGCCCTTCAAATAACATCTGCTAAAGGAATCACAGGGCACGGGCAGTACGGATGATGATATATATCATGCTTTGATGCTTGCCATCGCTGTGCTCCATCTGCTGTAACACTTCAAAAACATTCAACAAGACGTGCTGCAACAATCCACACGTCACGCCTGCATGTGTTCAGAATCAGACGTGTCATTCCATTACCAACCCAGAATATAGAAGATTTGTGCAATGATTTTGTTGCCAACAGACATTTTATTGGCTCATTCATTAGACACCAAGCGTTGTTGGTAACACTTCACAATAAGGTGCTATGAGTTAACATTAGTAAATCCATTAGCTAACAATGAACCATTTAGTTTTTCAGCATTTATTAATCCTTGTCAATGTTAGTTATTCAAGTTTGTTCATGGTGCATTAACTAAAGTTAACAGTGACAACACTTAATAATGTATTAGAAAATGCTGAAATGAACATGAATTAATATTATTATTAAACAAGTATTGTTCCTTGTTAGTTCATGTTAGCTAATGCATTAAGTAATTGTTAACAAAAAGCACATTATTGTAAAGTGTTACCGCGTTGTTGTTGCTGTAGCTTATCTCATTTAAGCCAAATTCAATTATTTCACATAGTCTGAGATTTTTAATAAACTGATAAAAAAATGAAGTTTTATACTTTAAAGACATGGACAGATCGTTAAATGAAAATGTTTTTTGGGAAATGTTTTCTTGTGGAAAATAGCCACCATGGTACAGAAGAAAACTACTTTCATGCAGGTACCGTGCTTAAGAAACATTGTTATTTAGAGACTTTATGTGATATTTTATTCTTGAATAATGGTACAGAGTT